>NC_084478.1:35526102-35829132 GCF_027409185.1 Cynocephalus volans | reverse complement strand
ACTGAAGAAAAATGAAGTATAGGTCTTCCATTGGGAAAACCAGCCTATGACACATTACCAAAAGGCACATTTTAGATTAGACAATTGCAACAACAAAAACATTAACAAAGTGATATACTATAGTATTTACCAGAATTGGGACATTCAGTTTCCTTCCAAAAGAATAGCTAATGTGTACTATCAGTATAACCAAAAATCCTAAGTTCTGTGTCTGTTCTTTCTATTTGATGGAAAACAAAAGAACATGTTATTTCTTTACATGATTTGTGTCTTTAAGATCTGTTTCTTTCAATTGTCATATTGTTTTTATGTGTGTGTATATACATGTATATTTAAAACAAATATGGCTCAGAACATTAACTATTAATAGTAAGTATGTACCATGGAAAGCCTACTTTAAAAAGCAACTTGTGAAGGGGGCAAAGAAAGATGGCCAACTAGAAGCATACAATGTTTGTCTCACACATAAAGATGGAGAATACATGGAATTTGCATCTACACTTGGGTGAGAAAAATGAAAGGAGAGAGCTGGAACACATTGAGGGAGCAGTGGAGAAAAGTGCAGAAATTCAGGCAAGTCACAAAGAGATCATAATTCCTGGCCTCCACCACCTTATCCACTAAACTGGAGGGATGGGGATTCAGGAGGAGTTCAGACCACAGGAAGGTGAACAAGCCAGTGCCCCAACCTATAGGGGAGGCTGTGATGCCCTGGTGGCTGTGCACCCAACTGCTGACAGCATGCATGGTTATGCTGGGCTGAGGAGAGACACATGAGGAGTCACCCCCAACCCCCAGTCCAAATGGGTTCCAACACCTTTGATCTGGCTTCAACCCTTTGCCCTGGGAATGGACTGTCTAGTGCAGCAAGGGTGCCAGCCTCAGGATGGAGGGGGTTAGTGTGCTCACGCTCCAGACCCAGAAAGCAGACTATTCAGATCCTTTACGCACAGCCAGTGACACCACCTATATTGGTGGGTGCCTGTACAATACTTAAGCCATGACGAGGAGGAAGAGAACCCATATGCCTCTCTCAGGGGAGGCTTCTGTGGCCACATGCCCTGTGAAGGGACTCCTGGGGACACAGGTGACTGAATTGACTACGGGAGGAACACTAGTGAAACTGCCTCCACCCCCTGGCCCCAGGCTACTGAAGCAATCACAAATGAGATCAGCCCCAACACCCATGAACTTTTCGCTCTGGCCCAGCAGTGGCCCTACTCCCCTGAGGCCACATCATTGTGCTGGGTTGCCCATACCTGTGTATACACCCCATCACGCACCCTGGGAACAGGCAGTCTAATGCAGTGAGAGTGCCAACCTCAGGAAACAGAGGTTCAGTGTACACAATTTACAGAGTCAAACAGCTGCCTAACCAAGGACTATGGCCACTGCTGGCAACCCCATCTTCTTTGATGAGGTGCCCTTGCAATTTTTGCAGCCACAAAGAGGTAGTAGAGGACTCACACCTCTCTCAGGCAAAGACACATGCCTGCAGCACCAATAAGCCCATCCAAGGCTGCCTGCCTAAGCAAGAGGGCTTCAGAGGGATGCAGTATCTCTCTTGGGGGTATAGCAGCCCATCCACAGCCCCAGCCACCTTGTATGGAGTAGCTCACCTCAGCTGAGGCAATCCAGAGTGTTCCAGTAACACTCTAAGGGTCACAGGGGCCTGTCCACAACCAGAGTGGCCTCATCCAGAGTGATCACTCCAGCTGAACAGCTATAGCGGGCACCAGCATCCCTCTTGGGGGTGAAGGGTTTCACCCAAAACTGCTAACACCTCAGCCAGAGTGCCTCACTTCAACAGTGATACTTCAGACCATCCCAGTGTCCCTCTTGATAGTACAGGGCTCCACACACAATTGTATTGACCTCACTCTGTGTCACTCACTTTAACAGCAAAGCTAGAAAGTACCCCGATGATTTGCCTGGGGATACAGGGCTCTGATCAGAGCCCTAGTGACACCCTTGACTCTAGCAGAGGGGGTGAGCAACTCATTATCACCCTCAAAGCCTAAAGTCCTAATCCTGACTCCCAGAAAATGCACCCAGAGTTATCTATTCAAGCTGAGAACCTTCAGATAAGCTCAGTGCACTAACAGGGTTGTACAACACTAGCCGAGGTGCCAGTGAGTCTGCTAGGGTTCATCTACCTCAGCCAAGAAGAGACAGGGAGGGCATCCAGGTGCTTCACACAAGAGCTCAAGACTTTGCCCATGACCTTGACAACCCAACCCAATGTCACAAATACTGTGTTCCCCAGTGCCTAGATCATAAAGGCTCTCACAAGCAACCCCAATATTGAATATGGTCTGTATTTACCTGTGAGAAGGACATAAACTTTGGGAGCCAGAGGCAGAATGATACGGATTGAATTGTGTCCCCTAAGTTTCAGGTATGAGAAGCTTAATCCCCACTGTGACTATTAAGAGGGTGGGAAATCTTACTATGGTAATTAAAAGGTGGGGCCTTAAAAAGTGATTAGATTCTAAGGACTATGCCCTAATGAATAGATTAATAATGGTGGTCCTGGGTGAGGTTCTGAGGTCTTTAGAAGGAGAGCACATGAGAGTCTCTCTCTCTCTGATCCACCATTTCTGCTTTGTGAGACCCCTGGATCTCTGTTGTCACCACCAAGGCCTTCACCTGTTGTGTTCCCTGGACTTCCCAATCACCAAAACTGTAAGCAATAAATTTCATTTCTTACAAATTACCCAGTTTCAGGTATTTACATTATAGGCAACAGAAATGGACTACTGTAAGGTCAAAGTAACCACACCGAGTCTACAGAACTTCATCTACCCAGAACCAAAACTAAAACACCCTACCCAGTGGTCAATATATAACGCATGTACAGGAGAGAGTTTCTCTCTTCAAAAGCTACTCCTGAATATTAGAAGGAGCAACTGCTCAACCGGATGCCCAGATGTCAATGTAGGGTTACCAGAAATAAAAAAAAAAATGAGAGAGAGAGAGAGAGAAAGAATATGACACTACCGAAGGAATACAATAATTTTCTATTATCAGACCACAAACAATAGGAAACCTACAGCATGACTGAAAAGGAATCCCAAGCAATTCAGGAAACTCAATGAGATTCAAGAAAACTCAGATAGATGATGCAATAAAATGATAAAAATAATCAAGGATCTGAAGGAAGAACTTTATAGAAAGATAGATACCTTAGAAAGAATATAGCAGAACTGTCGGAACTGAGAGATTCATTCAGCAAAATAAAAATACAACTGAGAGCTTAAGCAACAGGATAAAGAAAGCAAAAGAAAGAATTTCTGATCTCTAAGATGTTCTTTTTGAAATGACCTAAGTGGACAAAAAGTAAGTAAATAAATAAATGAAGAAAACTAACAAGAGCTGTCAGAAAAGTTTAAGCATACAAATGTTTGAATTATGGGTTTTCCACCAGGGAAGGAGGAAGGATAAGTCATTGCAAACCTATTCAGTGAAATGATAAGTGTAAAATAAGTGCAAAACTCCTCAGATATTGAAGGAGATATGAACTTCCAGATCCAAGAGTGTCAAATATACCCCCAAATCAGTAGCGTTTTCACACTTCTATAATGAACTAGCATAGAAAGAAAACAAAAAAGTAAGGACATTTATGATTCTCACCAAAAAACTAAAATATCTAGGCATAAATTTAATTAAGTAGGTGAAAGATCTCTACAATGAGAACTACAGAACACTACTGAAAGAAATTAAAGAGGACACAAAAAGATGCAAAAGCTTTCCTTGTTTATGGATTAGAAGTAGTAAAGTTGTGAAAATGTTTACACTATCTATAGTGATCTACAGATTTAATGCAAACCCCATCAAAATACAAATGATATTGCTCACAGAAATAGGAAAACCAATCCCAACAATCATATGGAACAACAGAAGACCCTGAGTAGCCAAAGCAATCCTGGGAAAAATAAATAAAATAAAATAAAGCCAGAGGCATTACACTACCTGACTTCAAATTATACTAGAAAGCTATAGTGAACAAAATAGCATGGTAGTGGAATAAAAACAGACACATGGACTGAAGGAAAAGAATAGAGAACCCAGAAATAAATCCACGTACTTACAGTCAACTGATCTTCAACAAAGTTTCCAAAAACATGCATTATGAAAGGACAGACTCTTCAGCAAATGGTGCTGTGAAAACCAGATATCCATGTGTAGAAGAATGAAACTGAATGTATACCTCTCACCAATTGATATACCAAAATCAACTCAAAATGGATTAAATACTTAAGTATAAGACCTGAAACTATAAAACTCCTAGAAGAAAACAGGGGACACACTTCAGGAAGTAGGCGTGGGCAAAGACTTTATGAATAAAACCCCAAAAGCACAAGCCACAAAGGACAAAATAAGCAAATGGGATTATATCAAACTAAATAGCTTCTGCCTAGCAAAGGAAACATTCAACATAGTGAAAAGACAACCTAAAGAACAGGAGGAAATATTGGCAGACTATACATCCAACAAGGGATTAATATCCAGAGTATACAATGAACCAAACAGCATCACAGTAACAAAATCTAATAATCCAATTAAAAAACAGGCAAATCAACAAAATAGATATTTCTCAAATGAAGACATACAAATGGCCAACAGGTACATGAAAAAATACTCGACATCACTAATTATCAAGGAAATGAAAATCAAAGCCACATTGAGATATCTCCTCCCCCAGTTAGACTGGCTATAATCATAAAGACTGAGAATAACATATGCAGACGAGAATGTGGGGGAAAAGGAATTCTTCTACACTGTTGGTGGGACTGAAAATTATTACAGCCATTATGGAAAACAGTATGGAGGTTTCTCAAACAATTACAGATAGATCTTCCATATGATCCAGCAATCACATGGCTTGGTATATACCCAAAGGAATGGAAATCATCATATTGAAGGGATACTTGCAATCCCATGTTTGCAGCTTTTTTTTTACAATTGCCAAGATTTCGAGCCAACCTCAATATCCATCAATGGATGACAGGATAAGAAAAACGTGGTAAATATACAGAATGGAATACTACTCAGCCATAAAAAAAGGATGAAATTCTGCATTCACCACAGCATGAATGAAAGTAGGGAAATTTATTTTAAGTGAAATAAGATAGGCACACAAAGAAAAATACCACATGTCCTCAATCATAAGTGGGAACTAAAAAGTAAATAAATGAATAGGAAGGAAGGAAGGAAGGAAGGAAGGAAGGAAGGAAGGAAGGAAGGAAGGAGGGAGGGAGGGAGGGAGGGAGGAAGGAAGGAAGGAAGGAAGGAAGGAAGGAAGGAAGGAAGGAAGGAAGACAATAATACATTGAACTTTCAGGAGAGTTTGGAACTGTGGTTACTAGAGGTGGAAAAATGCAAGGAAAAGGGGGAGTAGCAAGAAATTGGTTAATGTACCTAAGGAATGATTATGTTTTGTAATGATGGATATGCTAATTATGTGTTGGTCATCACACAGTGTATGCAGGTATTGATATTCAACTCTGTACCCCACAAGTATGTATAATCAATTATATTTTAATAAAAAAAGCAAATTGTCTCATTTTACACATACATTTTTCATATGTTACATCTTCTTGTGTTTATAGAATTACTAACTAGAGATAATTCTAAAGTTGAGTTCAATAAAATTTTTAAATGTATTAATAAATTAACTTTGACACTGATGCTGAAAATATATATGCATATAAATATTTATGAGTATATGGATATACATATATATGTGAATCAGATTGGTTCAGAGAGACCACAAATGGGCCCATCATCACAGGTGAATTTTGGTTTTTTACTCTTGGTAAAATACACATAAAATTTACCATTTTAACCATGTTTATGTGTACCATTCAGTGGCATCAAGTACATTCACAATGTTGTGCAAGCCTTTAGTTTTTGATAGATAACCATATAAATGATTGAAAAAAGATGATTAATTAATAGTGTTGGAACAATTTATTTTCTAAAAGAAAGAAAAAATTAAATTTCTACCTCATATAATATACAAATCTACATTCTATAAGATATAAAGACCCAAATGCAAAAAGCAAAATTTTCACGTTGTTAATGAGAAAAAATACATAGAATATCTTTATGACTTCAAAGTATGGAAGAATTTGTTAAAGAAGTTTCAAAAAGCACAAACTTTAAGTGAAAATATCAATGAATTTGACTACAATAAAAACAAAGAAAACTCTCTACATCAAAAATACCACCAACTAGAAAGCAAACAAATCAGACTAGGAAAATGTCTTTGCAAATATAAATAGTTGAAAAGGATTATGTTATAATATATATCAATGACTAAAAATCAACATAAAAAAACCCAAAAATCCAATAGAAAAATGGGCAGAGAATATTAAGAAATTGCTGTTTTGGATGACTGGCATTTGGATGCTTATTATACTATTCTCTGAATATTCCTGCATTTTTTAAATGCCTTCATAAAAAAATCCATACAAGAGGTGACTCTAACAGCAAAGTGATGGATAATGAGTAAGAAAATAAGAGGGTCAATTTTAAAAATCACATCTAACAAGATTTTTTTTTAATTTTTTAATATTTTATTTTATTTTATTCTGTCAATATACAATGTGGTTGATTATTGTGGCCAATTACTGAAACCTCCCTCCCACCTCCCTCTCCCCGCTTCCTCCTAACGATGTCCTTTCTGTATGCTTGTCTATCAATTTCAAGGAATTGTAATTGTTGTGTCTTCTTCCCTCCCCCGCCCAGGTTGTTTGTGTATTTATGTATTTATTTTTAGCTCCCACAAATAAATGAGAACATGTGATATTTCTCTCTCTGTGCCTGACTTGTTTCACTTAGTATAATTCTCTCTACGTTCATCCATGTCGTTGTAATTGGCAGTATTTATGACCCAGCTACCCCACTGCTGGGAATATACCCAGAGGAATGGAAATCATCAAGTCGAAGGTATACCTGTTCCCCAGTGTTAATCGCAGCACTCTTTACAATAGCTAAGAGTTGGAACCAGCCCAAATGTTCATCATCAGATGAGTGGATATGGAAAATGTGGTACATCTACACAATGGAATACTACTCAGCTATAACAGGATTTTGAGAAAAGAAAATATCTAACTGGATTAGAGAAAATTATTTAAAAATCAAAGGAAGAAAAAAAGAAAGAAAGAAGAAAGGAAAGAGGGAAGGAGGGAGGGAGGGAGGGAGGGAGGGAGGGAGGGAAGGAAGGAAGGAAGGAAGGAAGGAAGGAAGGAAGGAAGGAAGGAAGGAAGGAAGGAAGGAAGGAAGGAAAAAATCCCAGACTGAAAGGACAGGGTCTCCTGATTGAAAAGGTTCATGATCACCTGAAGATAAATTTCCAAAGCACCACCCAAGGAACATCAATATAAAATATATAAAATTTTAAAAGTTATTCAAATGAAAATAAATAGTTTACCTAGAAAACACAAAGAATCAGAATAAAATTAGTACTCTAATATCATTATTCGAAATTCAAAGACAATGGAACAATGTTTTACAAATGCTGAATAAATCTGTGTTAAGTTGTGAGTTCTTTACCTAAGATTGACCATGAGTTAATAGTTTTTAAAGGTGGGCGAGTTGTTATATTTTCTTTACTTTTGTAAATGTTCAATATTTTATTTTATATAACACAAGTAATTTTAAGAGAAAAAATAAAATAAATTATAATTATATGTATAATTTTAATAAAAAATTGCTGAATTATTACTCACTGTGCATATAGAAAATATAAAAAGACCTAGATACATGCTAGATAAATATTGAGTAGCCAATGAAATACATATATAAATTGCTCTGTTATTTTCTGTTATGAGACAAGTAAACTTGAAGTTGAGTACAGACAGGTTTTTTCAGGTATCAAAGTTCATTTACACATTAACACCTATTACAAAATGTTTCTTTGTAGGAGGCCATAACTTATACCAAATGCACAATCAATTATGACAAACTTGAAGTGCTGTTACCATGATATTTTTACCATAACCTGGAAGTTAAAGAGATGTAACAACAAAAGAGAGTCAGGATATTCTAAACAATGAACTGAGGTATGACTGTTTTAAGAAATGTAGGCACATAATGAATAGAGACTAGAAGTAGAAAAGGACATACATAGATAAATGAAGGGGCTGGTAGACCTTATTCTATGGATTTAGAGAAACCTCCCCAATTTAATTTAATAGCCCCTATAACTACTAGGACTTTAAATAATTTTGATACTGATGGATCCCAAATTCAATTCTCCTTAATGGACTTTGTTTTTTTTTTTTTTTTTATTATTCAACAATTTTTTGGAATAATGGAATATAAGTTATGGTGTTAATATCACACATATAGCTAGATATTTTTTCTTAGGAGAATGAGACATATTAAGTAATTGATAAACTTTGGAAATCAGATAAATGCTCTAGATGTAAAATAAGAGATTTGTGAAGGAGGCCTTTAAAGATTTCTAGAATCTGAAAAATTTGAATTTTATTTTCCTTCCCTTGATTGCCCGTGTTACTGGGTAATACAAGTTACAGGCTATTAGGAATAAGTAAAGCCTGAGCTCTGTTTGGGCCAAAACCAAGAAAACAAGAGAACTGAGGTAGCTTTTTGCCTTCATCTCCACCCTTTGGATTGAATATACATCTTGAGAACTGAGGTCAAAAGAAAATGACCATTTATTTACACAGAAGAATAACTGTTATAAAATAGACATGAAAACTATGGTAAAGAAGAACCATGAGAAAGGACTTATTACAGATATCAGGACATAATTTAAAGTCAATGATTTCAAGTCAGTCTGGCATTACTTTATAGAGAGGCAAATATCCAAATCAATCAGCCAGCTGAATTTATCTCTTTTAATCAGGAAAAAAAGATTTTCTATTAGTGCCATAGTGAAGACCTCCATTTACTCTATTTGACCAGACCCAGGTTACATAGCCACCACTATACCACTTGCCCAGTGGAGATTACTATTACTGGTTTAGATAACCTGCCACTGTATTTGGGCAGTCCTTTCTTCTCCTTGATCTTGAGGACCTTCTCCGTTTCTTTAACAAGTTGAATATTTCTTAACAGAAATGGGGATACATATTAGGCATTTATTAGATTTTTTTCAGTTTGACTGAAAAAAAAATCTTACTGTAATGAGAACTATCCCTACAACACTTATATGCCAAACTCTTAAATTTCCAAATATTGCTTTAAGAGCAGTATTGTATTCATGGATAGAAGGTGGCTTAGACTCATGCAGTATTTTATCATTGTGGTTTAAATTTCAATTTTCAAAAACTGCTTTTCATGCAGTAAAAGCAAATTGTACATGTTAATTCTGGTGGGACTCCCATCAATATTCACAACATGCATTCTTTGTAAGAATGGACATTACTATTACGTTATCTAGCATACATGCAGAAGTCTAATATACCATCTTAGATTATATATTACTATTTTTTGAAATCAATATTTTAAAATAATTTATTTTGTTATAATTACATATAAGTGGCATTTTTGGCAGGTTACATTATTTATATAAAGTGTTCCTAGTCACACTGTAGGTTTATCATAGATTTCCAAAGAAAACTGAGTTCACCACTCTATAGGCTATGAAATTGTGGATGCAATTTAAAATATCAATTTCATTACTAATACTGTGACATTTTGCAAACCATTTAACTATGCATTTATTGTGTCTATATGAAAAATTGTCTTACTAATTTAGAAATGTGAACACTGATAGCAAAATAACTCAGAAAAAAACTCTTATGAAAAAATGTACTTCAAAAGTGCTAATTGATTTAAACATTATTGTAGAAGAAAATGTTTGTTCCCTAAGCAATTTTTGTCTTTTAAAAGGTTAATTCACTGAGGCCAGAAAGAATACTGGAAAACTAAAAATTGGTTTTAGTTTTCTTCACTATTGTTCAAAATCCTATAATGTATATAGTGATACTCAGAACTTTATTTTTTCTTGAGACAGCAATAGACAAGCTTTTCATCATTCCTATTTCAAACATATGGAGGAAAATAAAATATATATTACTAAACACTCAGGCACAGAAAGAGAAATATCACATGTTCTCACTTATTTGTGGGAGCTAAAAATAAATTTAAAAAATACACAAAAACACCGGGGAGGGGAGGGAAGAAGACATAACAATTACAAGTCCTTGAAGTTGATACGACAAGCAAACAGAAAGGACATTGTTGGCAGGGAGGGGGAAGAGGGAGAAGGGAGGGAAGTTTCTATAATTGGCCACAATAATCAACCACATTGTATATTGACAAAATAAAATAAAATTTGGAAGAAAATAAAAAGAATTAAAGCGGGCATGCAGAAAAAAAAGTAGAGAAATGAAGTGAAGTCAGTGAAAACAATGGAGAAAAGAACTCCAAAAGTCTGTTCCTCAATAAAAACATCTAATACACTGGCAAAAACTGTCAGAATCAATTTTATTGGAACTCTGAAAATTACAACAAGCAGGGAGAATGCTTAATCAAGAAGGGACAGCAGAATAGTTAGGAAACTTTTGTGGAATTTTAACTTATCTTACCTCTAGCTCTCCGGATCAGTGGTGGCCTTGAGGATGGAAATTGGCATTCCAGATATGGGTCCCCCATGCTAGAGAGGCCAGAGCTATCCTTAGTCTCAGGGAATTATACTTGTTTTGGCCTTTTTGCTGACTCTCTGAAAGACTGGAACAAAAGACTCTTTATTTTTTATAACTGAGAACTCTCCCTGGGTAGAATCACTTTGGGGAGGAAGCCAGTGTTTGTCAAAGACATTTAAAGGCAAATGTATTAACTACTGCCACTTTAGGCAAGGGATAACAGTTAGAGAAAACAATAAACAAACCAAAAAGCATGGGGAGAAGGGCTGATGAGTGAAATGATTCGGGGAATAAATGCTTTGAAAAGCTACCACACATTCCTGGGAATTGAGAAGGCCATATGCATGCCCAGGGCTGAGTGTTGCTCAAAAAAAAAAAAAAAAAAATGCCTAAGAGGCCCTAATCTCTCACCTCTGGCTCGCCTTTAAGCTCTGTGCAAGGAGGAGAACTATAATCAGGCTCCATGCAAGCAGGAGAACTATAAGTGGAGTTGTAAATTGCCTGAGTGTAGAAGGCATGCTTTAACACACACACACACACACACACACACACACACACACACACACACACACACACACAGAGACAGACAAATCATTACATTACACTGTTGATTAGGATCCAAAGTAAAAATTTGGGGTAACACATTCAGTCCATGGCAGACACCAGACCATATATCCAGAAAGCTCAGAGAACACCAAACAAGATAAATACAAAAAACAATTGAACAATACAAAGCACTACACCTAGGCATATCATATTCAAACTGCAGAAAATAAAAGATTAGAAAAAAAAAAACTTTGGAATTTTGATGGGGATTGCATTGAATTTGTATATCACTTTGGGTAGTATGGACATTTTCACTATGTTGATTCTTCCAATCCAAGAGCATGGGATATCTTTCCATCTTCTTGTATCCTCTCTAATTTCTCTCAGCAGTGGTTTGTAGTTCTCATTATAGAGATTTTTCACCTCCTTGGTTAACTCAATTCCTAAGTATTTTATTTTTTTGGTGGCTATTGTAAATGGGCAGGCTTTCTTGATTTCTCGTTCTGCCTGTTGACTATTGGAGAAAAGAAATGCTACTGATTTTTGTGTGTTGATTTTGTATCCTGCTACTGTGCTGAAATCATTTATCAATTCCAAGAGTTTTTTTGTAGAGGTTTTAGGCTGTTTGATATATAGGATCATGTCATCTGCAAACAGGGACAGTTTGACTTCATCTTTTCCGATCTGGATGCCCTTTATTTCCTTCTCTTCTCTGATTGCTCTGGCTAGTACTTCCAACACTATGTTGAATAAGAGTGGTGAGAGTGGGCATCCTTGTCTAGTTCCTGTTCTTAAAGGAAAAACTTTCAGCTTTTCCCCATTCAGGATGATATTGGCTGTGGGTTTGGCATATATGGCTTTAATTATGTTGAGATACTTTCCCTCTATACCTAACTTATAGAGGGTCTTTGTCATGAATGAGTGCTGAACTTTATCAAATGCTTTTTCAGCATCTATAGAGATGATCATATGGAAAAAACTATCCAGACATTTATATGGAACAATAAAAGACCACGCATAGCCAAAGCAATGCTGAGCAAAAAAAATAAAGCTGGAGGCATAACACTACCTGACTTTAAGCTATACTACAAAGCTATAATAACCAAAACAGTATGGTACTGGCATAAAAACAGACACACTGACCAATGGAATAGAATAGAGAATCCAGAAATCAACCCACACACTTACTGTCAGCTGATCTTTGACAAAGGCACCAAGCCTATTCAGTGGCGAAGGGACTGCCTCTTCAGCAAATGGTGCTGGGATAACTGGATATCCATATGCAGGAGAATGAAACTAGATCCATACCTCTCACCGTATACTAAAATCAACTCAAAATGGATTAAGGATTTAAATATACACCCTGAAACAATAAAACTTCTTAAAGAAAACAGAGGAGAAAAACTTCAGGAAATAGGACTGGGCACAGACTTCATGAATACGACCCCAAAAGCACGGGCAACCAAAGGAAAAATAAACAAATGGGATTATATCAAACTAAAAAGCTTCTGCACAGCAAAAGAAACAATTAACAGAGTTAAAAGACAACCAACAGAGTGGGAGAAAATATTTGCAAAATATATATCTGACAAAGGATTAATATCCAGAATATATAAGGAACTCAAACAACTGTACAAGAAGAAAACAAACAACCCGATTAAAAAATGGGCAAAAGAGCTAAGTAGACATTTCTCTAAGGAAGATATCCAAATGGCCAACAGACATATGAAAAAATGCTCAACATCACTCAGCATCCGGGAAATGCAAATCAAAACCACACTGAGATACCATCTAACCCCAGTTAGGATGGCTAAAATCCAAAAGACTCTGAACGATAAATGCTGGCGAGGCTGCGGAGAAAAAGGAACTCTCATACATTGTTGGTGGGACTGCAAAATGGTGCAGCCTCTATGGAAAATGGTATGGAGGTTCCTCAAACAATTGCAGATAGATCTACCATACGACCCAGCTATCCCACTGTTGGGTATATACCCAGAGGAATGGAAATCATCAAGTCGAAGGTATACCTGTTTCCCAATGTTTATCGCAGCACTCTTTACAATAGCCAAGGGTTGGAACCAGCCCAAATGCCCATCATCGGATGAGTGGATACGGAAAATGTGGTACATCTACACAATGGAATACTACTCAGCTATAAAAACGAATGAAATACTGCCATTTGCAACAACATGGATGGACCTTGAGAGAATTATATTAAGTGAAACAAGTCAGGCACAGAAAGAGAAATACCACATGTTCTCACTTATTGGTGGGAGCTAAAAATTAATATATAAATTCACACACACACACACACACACACAAACCAGGGGGGGGGAAGAAGATATAACAACCACAATTATTTGAAGTTGATACGACAAGCAAACAGAAAGGACATTGTTGGGGGGGAGGGGGGAGGGAGAAGGGAGGGAGGTTTTGGTGATGGGGAGCAATAATCAGCCACAATGTATATTGACAAAATAAAATTAAAAAAAAATAAATAAATAAATTAAAAAAAAAAAAAAAAAACTTGAAAGAAATAAGAGGGGTAAAAAAACACCATACCTATAGAGGAGTAAAGAGAAAAGTTACATTCAACATCTCAGAAACCATGCAAAAAATAAGAGAGTGGAGTGAAAAATTTAAAGTGTTGAGAGGAATAAACCTCCAACCTAGAATTTTGTATCCTATGAGATATCCTCCAAAAGAGAAGAAAAACTAAGGCTACCTCAAACAAGCAAAAATTGAAAGAATTTGTTGCCGGCAGACCTGCCTTGCAAGAAATGTTAAAAGAAATTCTTCAGAGAGAATGAAAATGATAGGTCAGAAACTTGACCCACATAAAGAAAAGAAGAGCATTAGAGAGGTTAAGTGAAGGTAAAATAAGAACTTTTACTTTTCTTATTTTTAATTTATCCAACAGATATCAATTTGCTCAAAATAAGAATAACAACAATGTGTTAAACAATTATAGCTCATGTATAAGTGAAACAAATGGCAGAAGTAATACAAAGAACAGGAGAGAGGAATTAGGAACACTTTGATATTATAAGATACTTTCACAACCTATCAAGTGGTATAGTGTTACTTCAAAGTGGACTTAGGCTAGTTGTAAAAGTATATCTCCATATTTCCCATTTTCAATTTCACTGATTTCTACTGTAATTCTTATTATTTCTTTTCTTCTGCTTACTTTGGATTTAATTTGTTCTTCTTTTTCTGGTTTCCTATGGTGGGAGCTAAAATTATTGATTTTTTTTTATCTTTCTTCTTTTCTAATATATACATTCAATGCAATAAATTTCCCTCTAAGACTGCATTCAATACATTCTACAAATTTTGACAAGGTGTATTTTTATTTTCATGTTAGTTCAAAATATTTATAAATTTTTTCTTGATATTTCCTCTTTGATGCATGTGTATTATTTAAAAGTCTTTTTCTTAATCTCCAAGTATTTTAAGGTTTTCCAGTTTTCTTTCTGTTATTGATGTCTAGTTTAATTTTATTGTGGTGTGAGGGCACATATTATTTGATATCTTGTTTTTTTCTTTTTATTTCTTAAGATGTGTTTTATCATCCAGAATGTGGTCTATCTTAGGGGATATTCCAAGTGAGCTTGAGAAGAATGTGTATTCTGCTATTGGATGAAGAAGTCTGTAGATGTTAATTATATTCAGTTGATCAATAGTGCTGATGAGTACAACTATGTCTTCATTGATTTTCTGCCTGCTGAATATGTCTATTTCTGATAAAGAAGTGTTAAAGTCACCAATTGTAATAGTAGATTCATCCATTTCTCCACGTAGTTCTATCACTTTTTGATTTACACTTTTTGATGCTGTTATTAGGGGCATACATATTAAGGAAGTCTTGGAAAATTGACTGCTTTATCGTTATGTAATGCCCTCTTTAGACCTGATAATCTTCCTTGCTTTGAAGTCTCCTCTGTCTGAAATTAATAGAGCTATTTCAGCTTTTGATTAGTCATACCATGCTATATCTTTCTTCATCCCTTAACTTTTAATCTATATGTGTCTTTAAATTGGGTAAAGAACACATAGTTGGTTCTTGCTTATTTATTCATTTTGATAATCTCTATATTTTAATTGGTGTATTTAGACTATTGACATTTAAAGTGATTATTAATATAGTTGGGTTAGTATCTATCATATTTTTATGTTTTTTTTCTTTTCCCATGTTCTTTATTCCTATACTTTGTCTTACACTCTTATTCTGTGTTTTATGATTTTAACTGAGCATTCTATATGATTCCATTTTCTCTATTCTCACAAATTTGATAACCTAGATGAGAGGGATTAGTTACTTAAAAGATATAATCTGCCAAAATTCACACAAGAAGAAATAGACAATCAATAGGACTTATCTATTAAAGAAAGCCAATAAATAATTAATAACCTTCCAAAACAGTACCAGGCCCACATATGTTCAGTGGTGAGTTTTACCAAACATATAAGAAAGAAATTATACCAATTCTCCATTATTTCTCTTAAAAGACAGCAGCAGAGAAAATACTTCCTAACTCATTCTTTGAGACCAGCATAATCTTAATACCAAAACTAGACAATGACATTACAAGAGAAGAAAACTACAGACCAATATTTGTCATGAACATAAATGCAAAAAGTTCTCAAAAAATTAGCAAATCAATCTAGGAAATCGAATCTAACAATTTATAAAAAGAATTACACACCAAGAAGAAGTAGGATTTATCCCAGGTATACAAGGTTGGTCCATCACTTAAAAATCCATTAATGTAATATATCAACAGGCTAAAAAGGGAAAAAAAATCACACGATAATATTAATAGATGTAGAAAAAGCATTTGACAAAGTCTAACACCCATTTATGATAAAAAAAACTCAGCAATCTCAAAATAGAGGGCAGCTTCCTTAATTTAATAAAGAACATCTACAACGTGCAGCTAACACTATACTTAATGGTGAGAAACTTGAAAGTTTTACACTAAGATCAGTAATAAAGCAAGATGTCCCTTCTCTCTGCTCCTTTTCAAAATTGTTTTGGAAGTAATAGCTAATACAATAAGACAAGAAAAGGAAATAAAATATGTACAGATTGAGAAGAAAGAAATAAGATTGTCTTTTTTCACAGACAACACAATTGTATATGTAGAAAATCTGAAATAATCCACAAAAAACTTCTGGAATTAACAAGTGATTATAGCAAGCTTGCAGGTACAAGGTTAATGTAAAAAGTCAATCAGTTTGCTGTATACAAGCAATGAACAAGTGGAATTTGAAATTATGAACACTTTACCATTTACCCAGATCCAAAACAATGAAATAGGTAAAAATTTAACAAGATATTTACAAAATATATATGAGGAAAACTACAAAACTCTGAAGAAATAAATCAAAAAGAGCAAAATAAATGAAGAGAAATTCCATTTTCATGGATAGCATGACTGTAGGTTGTCAAGATGTCAGATTTTCCCAGCTGGATCTATAAATTCAATGCAATCTCAAGCAGAATTATAGTGATACATTTTGTGGATATCAAAATCTAATTCTAAGGTTTATATGGAAAGATAAATGACTCATAACAGTCTACACAATGTTGAAAGAGAAAAACAGAGTCAGAGGACTGACACAACATGATATTGAAACTTGCTATAAAGCTATAGTAATCAAGACAGTGTGGTATTGGCAAAAGAATAGAAAATAGATCAGAGGAACAGATTAGAGAGCCCAGAAATAAAGAAGAGATAACTACACCCAAAGCTAATAGACAGAAGAAAAAAAATAAAGATTGGTGTGGAGATAAATGATAAAGGCTTATAATCTCTAAACACACCATAATAATTGTATTGACCTCATAGGTCTGTTGTAAGAAATGACATGAAGCACATAAACCATGTCTGGTACATAGTAACTACTCAATAGAAGTGATTTGTTATTGCTAAAAAAATCTTCTACTGAAAGTATCAGAGAGGTTTCAAGAAAACAATCCTTTCTATAATTTCAAGATTATATCCCAAGAACAAAGAAGGATGTAAGAAGGAAACACAGAGGAAGTCTATCTAATTCGGGCTCACAAGGGTTCACAAGGTGAGGATAGCAAGGGAAGGCTTCCTGAGTATCTTGTTGTCACACCTCATGACTCCATAACTAGGCATGGCTTATGGGAAGGGTGAAAAAAGTCCAGGGAGAACAGAGCTATAAGGAAATCTGACAAATGTACCTGGGGAGAAGAGACACCCAGGTATCTAATCCTCACTCTCCAAAGTCAACTTTTACATTAGATGGGGCTATTGCCATGGGGGGAGCATGATTAGGATGGGTCAGGCAAGGGTCGTCTTCAGAAAGTAAGAAACCTCTAAGTCAAGTTAGGAAAAAGGCAGGTGATTCTAATTTCTTTTTCACTGGGAGCAGTAGAAGAGGCTGTGAAGAGCTGGTTAGCAGGTCAAGATACATAATTTGACAGAAAAACACACTAGGAAGACTGAGGTGAAAGGTCCTCTGATGTGGTATCATGATGGATACAGATAAAATATAGCTTCCTGAATAGTGTCTGCTTTCAAGAAACTCTGGTATTGGGACAGGAAAATCCATGAGTCCAATTGATAATCCCAAAATTATGTTATTTATATTTGCATTTATTTCACATTTTTCCTATGTTCTTTAGGCTTCCTTTTAGGAATGCTGGCCACAGAATTATTTTTATCATATGAGAGATATTATGAATAGTGGGAAGAGCACTGAAGAGGAGACACAAGGCCTACTTCAGGCTCAGAGGAATGGAGACAGTTTGAGATTTACACAAATAAGAGAATCCAACCTCTGTCACTAACTAGCTTTGTGTTCTTGGGGAAATTTCCTAAGATCTCCGAGTCTTTAGTTCTTCATTTGTAAAATGCACTGCCTTTTGTAGCTGTTGGAACGATTAGAAATAATGTATGCAAAAAACCTAGCCAACTTCTCAGCATATATTTAATCTTTAATAAACGAATGTCATTACCATTATGAGTGTTGACTGCAGACACTGCTAACTTCCCTTCCAGATTTTTTTAAACTGTTGAGCAGTTCTCAGAAAACCTGAGGTATTTAGAACCCAGGGTCAAAATTGCTATTTATCAAATAAAACTAAACACCCTAGAGGGGATACTTTAATTTTGGTGTGGGCTAGTTGTTCGTAGCTGGATACAACTCAGATTTCCTAGTAGTTGTACAAGGGACCAAATTCTGTTGTGTTTTGCTCCTTTTTATGCTCCCAACTGTATCTTCAGTCAAACCATCCCAATTGCCACTCATTTTACAGCAAACAAAAATCCAGCCCTTGTAACTCTTTTGAATTACATTTAAAAAATTCCAATGTTATTCTAGTTTACTGGAATCAAATGCTCTCAAGCCAAGGGAAAGAGGGCCCACCACCTGATTTCCAGAGATTATCTCAGAATAATATAATACTTATTTTTCAGTAAATCTTTTAAGAAGGTATAGATAAAACAATTACTTTGGAAACTATTCAAATGCAGTGAGAAAGTGCGCGGCACACCTACTTTGATTCTACCAATGGGAAGTTTCTTTATACTTTATCCAGGATTAAAGAGCCATTTTGCATTTCAAGTCTTAGTATCTCAACTCTGAGATACCCCATCCACAGGGCTGGGCCTTGTTTACCATTCCCACAGCCCTACTTCCCCATGACATAACTAAACTTAAACTTCAATCCCACTGATGAACTTGCGGTTTCCCAAACTAACTTGCCCTGGAGTGTTTCCACTTAATTGACACTTTATTGGACTCATTTGGACATCATTCCTTCTTTTTAATGGTTCCTCTGGTCTACCGCATCTCACAGTTTTCCTTGTGGGATTACTGCTCCTAGACACAATATCCTGGCATCCTCAGCAATAGCAGTGTATTCCAAAGAGCAGATGCCCAATTAATGTTAAGAGAATAAATGAGCCAATAAGCACAGTATCTAATTCATTAAGATTTAATTTCTCCTAAATTCTTAAATAAGCTAAACAAACCCAGGTGTAAGTCATTTAATTGTACAGAACAACAAACTAAAAATAATAGCAAAGAAAGGAATTGAGAATCTTTTATTTTATTTTGCTTTATATCTTGGTCCCAACCATTTTACTGCTGAGTCATCTCACATTTCCAAAAAAACACCCATTCCCATGAAATGTTATCCTGCTCTGGATCACAAAATAAGAGGGAAAGTTTCCCAATTTGTTTTACAAAATATGAAAACTCCTGGTTTTAAACTTAATACATTGTAATGAACATGTAGACAAAGTGATGCATAAACTTATATTCAGAAACCATACCATCTATTAAAAGGAACATTTGAAAAATAAGGATGAGAAAGAGAGAGAGGAGAAGGAAAAGAGGGAGGAAAGGGAGGAAGATCTCCAAGTTATCATATGAACAAGTATACAAAGATAATATACATCCATTGTGAAGAAAGTGACCAACAGGTAATTGGAATGCTCTAAATCAGGGGAAGAGAAAGTGATGGGGTTGTCTGCTCCACTGACAACAGTGGGTAGCCTTCAGGAAAGGACTTAGTGAAGAGTTGGCCATGGGGTCAGTTTCCATATTTGGAAGGAGCACACTCTGGAGAAGTTCCAGGGGAAGGGTGCTATAATGATGGAAAGTGCAAGAGATGAACAAAATACTAGCTCCTAAGCATAGTTAACTCTCAAAAACCATGGCCTAGGAGCAATAGAATCGTAGGAAAATAAAGCCCAAGGACAATCCCCCAAATTTGACTTATTCTCATGTTTCCTTCTCATTATAGTCCTGCCTTTAGTACTTTGGCTACAAGTGCCATTTTATTGCCTGAGATATATTTTGGAATTGTGAAGAGAAAAGTGACAGAAGGTCTGCCTCAGGAGATAGGAGTGGAACAGTATGGATTCTAGATATTCAGAGCAGGGCTCTAGTCCCA
This sequence comes from Cynocephalus volans, assembly GCF_027409185.1. Taxonomy (NCBI): domain Eukaryota; kingdom Metazoa; phylum Chordata; class Mammalia; order Dermoptera; family Cynocephalidae; genus Cynocephalus; species Cynocephalus volans. The sequence goes on along the minus strand of NC_084478.1, from coordinate 35,809,026 downwards.
GTTCTGGTACTTCCCAATCTTGTGAAGTAAGAAGATTTCAAGTTCATCTGCCAAGGGAATTGATAAACTCTATCTTCTAGGACTGTTGGAATGTATAAACCATATGGCAAGAGGACTGGAAAATAACAGCAAATATTTAAATAATGGCAGTTATTAATATCATGGTTTTGATTCCAGATGAGACCATCCAAAACACTTGGAATTTTTTTAATCTAGGAGATGTCAGAGAATATAGAATACTCTTGTACAAACAAGACTGAGTCAGCCAAAAATTCTCCATAACAAATAAAACTGTAAATTTTTCCCAGGGAGAGAACGTGTTATTTAATTCAGGAGTGAAATTGTCTTTCTCAGCTAGATGCAACTCAAGCTCCTAAAATTTGTGTCAAGGCATGAGTCTTTCTATCCCTCCCAGATGCCCTTCCATTCAAAACATCTTTATTTACACTCATTAGGCCCTTAAAGAAATCTAGCCCTCACTTAGAGTTTGTCAAATTACACTGAAGATCACCTAACTAAAATGCTCTTTTTTAATGGAAAGAGATCTAGTCCACCACTTAAAAAAAAAAAAAAAGTGCCAAAATAGTGGCTTCTGTGCAACTCACCTCAAGGGTTGATCACACTTATTTCTCAGAAACTCCTTGAAGAAAATGTACATAGAACACCTAGTTTGCAAATTGTGTTCACCGGCACGGAAACAAAGACCACAGGACACTTACTTTCCTGCCTAGGCAGAGATTTGTCTCTGGTTTATCAATAATCACAAAGAAACTTGTAGGAGCAGTTTTCCATAACGGAAAGAACATTTGTCTGCCCCTCAAATTCATATGCAGAATCAGTAACATTCAACGTAGTGGCATTTAGAGGTGGGGCCTTTCTTTGCTTGGCAATTAAGTTTGATTGAATTTTAAGGTTGGAGCCAGCGTATTGAGATTAGGGTCCCTAAAAGAAAAATAGGAGAAACTAGCTCTCTTTCTCCCCCTCTCTCTGTCTCTGTCTCTCTCTCACTCCCTTCTATCTATCTCCCCCCTCCCTATCTTTCTCTTTTTGTCTTCACTCTCGCCCTCTTCCTCCATGTGAGGATACAGTGAGAAGGCAACAGTCTGCAAGACACCATTAGGGGCATCAGAGGAAATGAGGGGCCAACCAAGGCAGAAAGCAATATATAGTTTAGGAGGCCCCAACAGCTCCGGGGTGAGCAGTTCCTCATTTCTCATATAGGGTCCCTATCTTGATATTTATTACAGGCTGAGATTTCTCTCTTACTGAGCTGAGGGTACCACAGTTACCAAAGGCTCTGGTGTCCCTGAGAACCTTGAAGAGTAAATGAGATTCACAGCTTATAGCCCTGCCTTGGGCCCTCTAGGTCTGACAGTAGGCAAGGAGCTGGTTTTTTAGTGACCCCTATATTCTAGGCCACTGATCTCCAGAGCCTTTAGTTTTGGTGTTCCTCATCTTGCCTCCTTTCTCTGATTAAAAGCTTCTGGGAAATGTCACACACCATTGAGCAGGTTCTCTCCTGCAAACCTTGCAGAAAATGGCTCTCTGTCCTAGGCTCCATTTGAGATGGGGAAGCTATAGCAGAAGGCAAGAGGCCCGTGACAGGTGGTAGGCGGTCAGAGAAAAAACATTGTGATCTATTCCTTTGCTTCAAAAGCCAGACATAGCCAGTCACGTAGCTTTGCTTAGAAGAGATTTGATTTCTACAGGGAGAGGGCAGACCAGGATGATTTGGTGAGCTCCTGATCTTTTTAGGTTATCGGACATTGCATAGGGAGATGATCATTTTGTCACTAGATATGATGTTTTCTTTTCTTTAAATATACCATCTGTTTATTCAACATTATTAATACTCTAGCTGTGTAATACAAAATTGATTTGTGGACAGGGTCCTTTTTATCCTCTTAGATACACTTAGATTACACCCAAAATAATCTAATTAAAATGCCCTTTTAATGGAGTGTTCTCTGGCTAGTCCTAGCCAACGACAAGAATGTCAGTTGTGTGACTTCTCGGCATCTTATCTCAAGGTGGTGTCACTCTTATTTCCCAGAATCTCCCTAGACATCATGTACCCAAAACACCCAGTTTGTGCACTGTATGCACCTGCACTGGCACATGCGCATGGGAAGCCTTCCACTCCTACTGCAGATGGGGATTACTTTCTGGTGTGCGTAGAATTGCAAAGTAACTATTAGGCACAGTTTCCCATACCTGGCATAGTCTCTGAACGCTGAGATGAAGCATCTGGGGGGGCCTGGCCCCTTTCCATTCAAACCACCATAATTTTTATTCATTTCATCACCACCTGAAATCAAGCCCTCCTTGAGAATTTTACGTGTTACACTCAAGATAATCTAATTATACCAATGTCCTTTTAAGCAGTGGGCTCTGACTCTCCCACCCCCGGACAAAGAATACTGGCACAATGGTTCTTGACATCTCATTTCAAGGGAGTATCACCCTTATTTCTCAGAAACAGTCTGGAGATATAGTGCAGAAAACACCTTGCTTGTGCACTCTGGTCACCTACATTGGGTCAAGAGTTCAGGACACTTACCATCCCTGGCCCAGGTGGAGATTCCCTCTGGTTTACCCACAGTTCCAAAGTCATTGTTAGGAACAGTTTTCCTTCCCAACTTTTAGTCTCTAAACTCTGAGGGTCTGTCCCCCTGCTCACAGTTCTCACAGCCTTACCTAGCCCACCATCCCGCTTAACTTGAAATGTCTTTCTTTAAAGAAATTGCAGTGTCCCAGAGCTTCAGACTGCCTTGCTTCAAGGTATTTCAACTTGATTGCTCTCATCTGGGACCTCCCCTCTTCCTCACCCCTTCATCATAGTTGTAATTAAGTTAGATCCTCGATTCTCACCGTCGTCTTTTACAATGGCAGCCTGACTCTCAAACTCTGTGGGCAGTGGCTAAGTCTTTTTCTTACCATCCTCAGTACTAGCATGAGGCCTTCCAAAGAAGAGATGCTAAATTAATGGTTGGGGAATAAGAGACACAGGAGCAAGATGTCTGATTTATTATGATTTAATTTATCCCACAGTCTTGAATAAGTTAGGAAAATACAGGTATATGTCTCTTAGTTTAACAAAAATCTAAAATAACAACACAACCAAACCAACACTTACTTATCATTTTCTCTTTTTTTTCTTTGACTGTAGGGATTTGCCGGCAGGATTTGTTTCCAGATCCATGAAAATCCCTGTTCCTTTGTCACGTTACCATGTTCTAGGTTATAAAAAATGATCAAACTTCTCTACAAATTGTATAATGTCAAAACTCTAACTTATAAACCCCATAAACAACAATAAACGCGTGGTCCGTAGGATTTATAGTCTTAGGTTCTGAAATGAAGTGCATACGTAAAGAAACAATTAGAAGGCGATAAAGCAATACGTCGGACAATTTTCTTTGAAACTTGATATCTATGCATGTTTTCATGTAAAGGACACGTGGGGGAATGTGTGAATAGTTTATTTTGAATTATTCAAACACCTCATGTTATCTTACACTTTTCCAAGCTTTTAGAAATATATTATTGTCTTCCTGTGAGTATTTCACTTTTTTTCCCTTTTATTTGAGCTCTGATTTCTGTGGGGTGACCTTCGTCCTTTGACCTTAAGTGTTCATAAGCTGTAGCTTATATGACAGTGTAACTTAACTGCCACTCATTCATCATACCTACCCTGCAAATGTTTTCCTTTAGAGTCTTTTTTGAACAGGACCTGGGTTTGCTGGCATGGAGGGACCATTTCATGTTAACCTCAAAACAAACAGATAAACGGGGAGTACTTTGTGTTCCTTCTCACCCCTTCCTTTTACCCCCAATCGCCAACTATTCAAGTGTTGTTATTCTTTTTTCTGTTTATTTTTTTTTTTTTTTCCTCCAAATGCAGGTAAGGAGAGTCTTGCTAAACGCCCTTTCCTGGCTTCTAGAATTGCTGGCTTCTTTGTGATGAGGTGTGAGGCTTGCCTTGCCTCTTTTTTCTTGCTAGCTACAAGCTCATTCTGAGGAATTTTGAAGACATCTTAAGCTCCAGATACTCTCCACTCTGTCTTTCTTTCTATTTATTTGCTTGTTTGTTTGTTTGTTTCTTTCTCTCTTTATTCTGTCCTTCTTTTTAGAAATCATCACCTGCCTCCTCGATTCTGAAGCCCAAGTCTCCAGCAAATATCTATGATGTGCTTGGCTGGCCACCTGCCATGCTTGGCGTTGCCATAAACTTTAGGCCAACCTTGCCTGGGAGATGCCCATAGAGGAGAAATATGCTTTGACAGTTCATGCGGCAGCCCTTGACTGCTGAGGAGCCGTGGGCTGAGTTTTCTAGTTGTTTAATATATAGCACTGGATAGATACAGAAGTGGGGGGCACATAGGCCCTGCTGTAACTTCCATAGTGGTGACAGTTTTCTTTGGTAAATCCATTATTTGCAAATGGTGTTAAAACATGTCTATTTCTTCTCCGTGGCCACCTCTCCAAGACTATCCATTTGTATCCCTGTTTTTTTCTCCTTTATCTCCATTTACTATCTCTTCCCTCTCTTGTGGTGGAGTCAGGAGTGGATCACAGTCCTCTCTTTTTCTCTTTCTCCCGATTAACATCTGTTCCCTGGTGACGAGCTGTGGTTCATCACTGGGGACAGTGAATACACACCGTTCCCCCCCCCCCGCCCCGGCCCAGTCTTGTTGGCTAAAATTTGGCTCCTTATAGGCAGTGGTTGGATCCTGTCACCTCTTCTACCCTTTGCGTTCGGAAACCTCTTGCATATGTGTATGGAGATTTGGCCCTACTTGATAACAGTTTGTATTCTCTGTATTCCCTAAGTTAGTGGGGAATCAGTTTCCTGTGTTCATTTGGGGATTTAATTACTCTGTGAACTACGTTGGTTGACGTTTTAAAAAAAGATCAAGTTTGTGTTTTATAATCATTTCGATGTAATGGCTTTCCAGGTAAGTAGGACCATTTTGAAAGACACTCCTAGTGTTTTGACCCTGGCTTCTTTTCTTGGCTGCTGTCAAGTAGGAAGGGCCCCTCAGTACCAACTCAGGCAGTAAGAAATAACCTGCTCTGTTCAGTGAGATTATTGATACTCACCATGTCAAAATCTCAGTTCTTCATTTTAACCCAAGTATATTTAATAGGAAAATGAGTTTGACTTGAAGATACTTTGCCTAATCTCTCATATCTTGGTTGGAAATAAAAATTTTCTTACTTTGTTGGAGATTACAGCATACCAAATGCACCTACTTGAAACTGACTAGAGCAAACCTTGGAGATGCTCTTCAAGGATTTTTATTTATTTATTTAATTTTATGACCTCATCTCCAGGACCACAGAGCAGATCATCACAGTGGATTGGTGACTTAGTCCATTTTCTGCTGCTGTAACAGAACACCTGAATCTGTGTAACATATAAAGAGCAGTGATTTATTTCTTTCACTTCTGAAGGTGGGGATGTCCAAGATTGAGGAGTTGGCATCTGGCGAGGGCCTTTGTGCTGCGCCATCCCATGGTGAAAGATGGAAGGGCAAGAGAGGGCGCGAGAACAGGACACTGAGAGAGAGAGAGAGAGAGAGAGAGAGAGAGCAAGACGACGGCCAAATGTGTTTTTTAAAATAAGAAACCCACTCCCGCAATGACAAACCCACTTAAACCCACTTGCGTGATAATGGCATTAACCCATTCATGAGGGTGGAGCCCTCAGGTCCTAATCACCTCCCATTAGACACACCTCCAAACGCTGTTGCATTGGGGATTAAGTTGCCAACACATGCCTTTTGGAGGACACATTCAAGCCATAGTAATCATGAATGACCATCTTAATACATGTTTTCCGTGACCTCTGAGTTCTTCTTATGATCAATGAAATGACGTTAAAAGTGACTGATGCTAGGCATCCTTTGAAGATATTTGGGCAAGTGGGTTGTTTCTCCTCTTTCTAAACTGGGTGGTTTGTTTGAGGCTAAGCAAGAGGTTGGACACTAGTTTCTCAAGGCTGCCTGAAACCCTCTTTGCAAATTTGTCTCCTTTTAAGCTAACTTAATATGCTTTGATCATTTGTGGGGAAAAAAGTCATCTGCTCATCATCCAGTCCTCCTTCCTGAGGTCTTTGGCTCTCCATAAACTAAAATCTTACACCGAATGCATATTCCCGTGTAGGTACAAACTCTCTCTCTCCTTTGTGCACCTCAGCATTTTGACAACTGGTCTTTTGGTAAATCTGTATCATTTTTCCCTCCGGTAGATACCTTTATTCGTGGTGGCTTGCCTAGTGAAACAGAGGCCTTTGGCTTGTGAGATTTCACAGTGAATCCCCAAAAATTAGTGTTGTGGAGAATTGCTCAATACCAGCAGAGAAATTCTGGTGAAAGACACACTTCATGGTGATGGAGACATTGGGAGGTTTGAGTGAAGCTGACCTGAGAGTTTCAGGTTGTGTAGGATTCAGGGAAAGGATAATCAGATAGGGATGTGTTTCAGAGGAACAAACCAAGATATATGCTTTCAGATAAATGTTTTTACCTCTGTGCATCTGGGTAAGTGAGGCAAACTTTAGAGTATCGCTAAGGAGCGAGAATAGAAATACGCATAAGGCTGAGATCCTAAGCCTTAGAGGCTGAGCAATGGATTTGGAAAAATTCCTAGTGTGATTTTTCGAAAAGAGACTTCAGTTACTCTCACCTGGTGCTAATAACTGCCTTGCTGATTCACACTCTTAAATTTTTCATCATGATGGCCCCAGATTGCTCTTAGGAGCTAAGCATATTTACAAAGCTAACAATCCACAGGTGTACGGTTGGATCGCCAGCAAACCAAAGGGCTTCTTGAAAGTGACTGGGCCTGAATGGAAGACAGCATCCCACCCAGGGAGAGAGCTTTCAAACCAGCCTCTCCCTCACCAGTCTCTGCAGGTCCCCGTCGGTCCCCATGGTCCCACGTCTACTGCCCTGTCCCTTAATACAGAAAGTTAGATTACTGTTTCCTTTTCGTAAACTGGCATTTCAGGGTGAAATTTGAGGAGAGTTTGGGAGGCAGGAGAAAGGATCTATCTACTAGGAAATTATCCCCCTCCTCCCCACCCCATTTAGATATGTAGGCTGGGCCAGATCTCTATACCTCATGGAGAGACATTCTGTAACCTCTCAATGTGCCTTTCTTCCTCCGTCATGTGCTAAAACATGAAAACCAAAGTCCCGTGCCATTGTTATTTTATGGGGTAAGATGGACAGTATTGAGGTGGAGGAAGCACTTAAAGTAAGCAGGACCCATTCCGCATCTGGAAGGGGATCTGTCTTGGGCCTGATCTCTTTAGGGAGTAGTGAACCCTTGGTCTGTGCCGAGAAGGTGCTCAAAGTGACTCTGATGGAATTGTGGGCAGGCTGAGGCCCTGGGAGCTCAGAGCCACATAGAAAGGCAGTAGGCATGTATGTGCTGGGTCATATCTGTCTGTGTCTCCATTTCCCCCGACCACAGAAGAGCAGTTGGAAATCTGATTTCTTTTGTCTGGGTTAGTTCCTGTAGTGAGAGAGGCAGAAAGCTGGGCTCTCTGCTCTGGAAAATCACCCTGAGGTTTCTGGCAAGTTAACCCTTGAAATTGACACGTCTCAGCCTCTCCCCCTTTGCCCTTCAAGAATCTCCATAATGCGGTTACCCTCTCACCTGGTGCCGTAACATCCTCCATGGCTCAGACTGGAACTTGCTTCACAATACCTGGTGGCATCACACCTGCTAATAATTACGCAACGGTCTAAGGAAGAATTTGAGCATTTAAATTATCTCATTCCACACAGCCTTATAGATTCTGTAAATAAGAGATTACAAGGGTTATATATTGTGTTGTGAAAGATATTTTGTGTTGTTTTCGAAATCATACCAATATCCTAGAAGTTACGTACTCCCCAGATGATTACCGTTCTCAAAATGCTTTGTAAGATGGGAGAAAGGGAGTGGAAAAAAAAAATATATATATAGTGTATGTTTTCCTAACCTTTCTTCTGGGTGTCTCCTTTGGCTATTGCAGTTATGATAGAAGAGGAACTCGAGTTCTGTGTTAAGATAGTGGGATAGGTAAGTCTCCTGCCTGCTGATGAGCTTACAATTGCGGAGTTCAAAAGCTCTAAGAGTTTTGAACAGAAGGCAGATGAGAGGCACTTTATCCAGTCCCCCAAAGAATGTCTAATCGCGTAACTGATAATTCATCTAGAAAAACCTGTATTTTTCATCTTTGAAAACATGGGGCTTCCTGGACCTCACAGAATATTATTTGTCTACAGTGCTCTTCTATTTTATACTCTGATGAGGTTTCTTATGCACAAAAGAGCAGTTGGAAATCTGGTCGCCTGCAATAAAACAAGAAGACCTTTGCGTGTACAAAGATGTTGCATTAATAAAACGGTATGAAAATAGCAAATCAGGCTTACATGCAACTTGCAAAACAGGTTTGTAATTAAGTAAGTCAATAAGTAAAGGAAACAATATTTGAAAAATAACGACCCAAAAAAGTTAATCATGTAGAACCGGAACATGAAGATGTACACTGCAGTCTTTCCAGTCCGGCCTGGGTCCTCTATTACTTAGAACATTAACTGCTTTCTTCAACTAAGGGTGGAGAATCTCCCTCAGCCTTCTCGTGCCATTGGAGAAACTGTTGGGCCCTTAAAGTTGCACTGGCCGTCGCATTAATGCAAAACCTGGCTGCACGTAGGTTTTTTCAAAGCCACTTTCCAAAGGGACGAGAAGACACTGGGGACGATATCATGGACTCTGGCCAAAAAGCACTGACCTTTCACCTTGCTGGTTTCAGCCTGGTCTCCTGAACCCCATAGGAATTCATAGCGTGGAGGTTCACACTTGTGCACCTGCCACTGCTCCAGGTACTTTTCCTACAGGAAATCTTTGGTGATGAGCTTCCTGGGCTCTTCATATATAAAGTCGCTCTCCCAGTATATACCCAAATCTTATTCAGAAATTCTCAGATCTCGTCTCTCTAATGCAGCTGCCCTTCATGAGGATCATACCCAGGAGCATCATTAGAGACGGGTCTTAGGCAACACCTTATGAACACTCAGACTCCCATTGTTGGGGAGGTCCAGTTCACTGACAAGAGCATCGAAGTGACCGCTGGGGTCAACTTCCTTCCGCTCAAGGCCAAAGGCAATCTCTGTGCACTCGGAGGTTCTCCTGAAGATTTCAGGGAAATTTCCCTTGCACTTTCTGTTGACAATGCTGCTGTTGTAATGGGCTCTTTCATTTTATACTTCTCCAGCAGGAATTGTACCAACCATTTGTGACCCTGATTAGGAGGTCTCTGCATGAGCTCTGGGTGGAGGGTGCTGCCAGGGAGGTGCTTGGTCTTTCCTCATCTTGGCTCTTGGCAGCTTCATCAGATCTTAGGCATGAAATACTTGCAGAAGCAGTGGTGACGGACAGGCTCTTTGAGACTCCTGGGACACGTGAGCAGCAGGGGAGCCCTGAGGAGTACCAGGCAGAACAGGAGAGAACGAGAAGGGAGACTCTTCTTTCTCTCCTTCAGTGGGCCTTGAGACCCCAGTGGCATTTCCCATGGGCACGGAGCATACTCTTCCGACCCTGAGGCAGGACCGTGGTGAGAGACAGCAGACCGGAGAGTGGGCAGGACGGCTGGTAATGCGGGCACCTGGAGAAGGGAGAAGGAGATGGTGTGAGCACTTTCAGCAGGGAGATCCCACCTTGGCTTTAATCAAGGCCCCCTCTGCAGATTTCTGGGAGGGCACTGCTCTAGGAAGCCAGAGGGTTCCCTTGGTCAACCTGTCCCCTGATAACCCCGTGGAGGAACTTAGAGTGAGTCTCAGGCTGCAGGCTGCCAGCTCAGCTTGGGGTTTATGGGCTGAGAACAGGGGCTGGTCATGGAGCTCCCTGCGTTTTGGGGTGGGGAGTCCTCTCAGTTCACATTCAGAATCGTCAGGCCAACTGTTGACAGGGCCAGGGACCTTTTTCCTACGCTGCAATAAAGATGACAATTCAAAGCTCCCTGGAACCCACGAAAAATAAGTGAAGGTGTTTCTCAGCCCACCATCTCTGCCAGGGCTTACCCAGGGCTGTTAACTCTTGGGACCCTGTGTGTTCTGGGATCGCTGGATTCTCATTCTTATTCAGAGTTCTTATCTTGGCTCCCCGTGGGTCTGGGACCCACCCTTCCACTCCATGGTGGCTTCACCTTAAGACTAAGGATCTTTCCCTTAGACCCAATATAAAGAAGCAATGTCAGAGCCTCTGGCTGACAGCCCTGCCCTGGCTCTTTAAGTGCCGAAGGCAGGACTGGGGCTGGATTTCTTGGTGTCCCCTCTACTGGGAGGGAAAGTTTTGGTCCCCTAAGCATTCACTCAGGTTTCTCCTTCTGGCTACTGAGAAGGCCTGTAGCTCCTCTCTTCTTTGACCTGAGGACATCCCCTCATGGTAAGGTACAGAACTCTCTGAGACCCAACAGAGGGAAGCGAGGGCAGCTTTATTTGGCCACACCTGCCTGTAGCCCCTCAAGACAGAGAGCTGTGGCAGGCAAGGTCTGGCCTTGTGAAGGTGAGCTTCCTAGTGTGACTCGTAGGAGGGACTAAAATTCCTCCTTCTCTTGGCCTGTTACTGTCCGCCTCAGAACAAGGCCCTCATTTCTCTGTCATCCTGAGGAGGAATTGAGGGCTGCCTCTGCTCCACGTGTCATCTATGCCTGTATCTCCAAGGACTAACGGTAGGGGAGACATTACGTGCCTCCCCCGTTGTTAGGAGTTTTTTGCTCCACTCCTTCCTCAGGGCCCTCACCCAGACCGGTGGCACAATCTGGAAATTTTCCCAATGCTGACTCAGCCAGCCTCAGACCAAGATCCTCACCCCCCACAGTCCTCAGAGATGGAAGTCAGAGGGCATCACATCCATCCACAACTGTCTGGGTATTCTGAGAGCTAACAGCAGGGGAAAAACTCTATGTGACTCCACTGTTCTGGGGTTGGTGACCCTTTTAATTCTCCCTGAGTCAGGGTCTGGTCCTCTACCCTACAGTGACCTGAGTCCTCCAGAACTGAAAGTGAGTGGGTGACACATGTGGTTACCCCTTCCTGGGCCTTCCCAGGTCAGAAAGGGGCAGGACTTTGTGGATTCCTGTCTTTTCGGGGTTGGGTGCTCTCCTCAGTCCTCACTCAGGGTCCTTGCACTGAAAACTCATATGACCTAGAGTCCTATCCCCTTATGCTATGGCCTTTATTTCCTCGAGACTATCCGGAGGGTGTAAGAGTTGACTCATCTGGGTAGAGCTGCCTGTGCTCACCCATTGCTGACAGTAGAAGGATTCTGTGATGTTCCTGCTTATACGGTTTGAGTGGTTCCTTCAGTCCTCAGGCTCCTCAGCTTGGCCCTTGGCATGACCTGGAATTCCTCCCTGTGCAAGCCTGAGGCTGGCCCCTTAGACCAAGTGCCTCACATCCTTGAGATGGCCAAAAGGGAAGTGAACGGGGCTCATCAGTCCAGCATTTCCAGGTCTGCCAAGGACAGATATCAGTGCCAGGGCTCTGTGTGGCCACATTTGTTCTGCGAAGGGTAACATCATCCTCACTTAGGGTCATCAACTTCAGTCCTGTTTTTTTTTTTTTTTTTTTTCTTTTTTTTCGTTTCAAAAATGACCAGGAAGGGGATCCCAACCCAAGCCCCAGCGTCATTAGCACCATGCTCTCCCTAGTGAGCCAACCGGCCACCCCTACACAAGGATCCGAACCGGCGGCCTTGGTGCCATCAGCACCACACTCTCCCAAGTGAGCCACGGGCCAGCCCTCAATTTCAGTCCTCTAAAGGACTAGTTTTCCACCCTCGGCTGAATGGAGCTGCTCCCATTAGACTAAGGGCTTCACAACCCTGAGACCACTCTCAGATGAGATGAGGGGGCACCTCTGCCTGCTAGCTTTGCCCTGCGCCTCTTAGGGCTGACAGCAGAGGCAGAACATGGTGCATTCCCTCTGTTCTCGGGTGAGTGGCCCCCACTCTCCTCAAACATGGTCTCACTTTGACTCCGGAACAGACAGACCTGGAACTCCACTCTCCACTGACCTGAGGCCACGCTCCTCACACCAAGGCCATCACCTTTCCGGAATCTCCAAAGTAGAAGTCAACAGGAACCACAATTGCCCTTGGCTATTGGGGTCTTCTGAGGAATGACAGCAGGGTCAGAATTGTATAAGACTGCACACTTTTGGAATTGGTGGTTCCCTCAGTCCTCATTCAGCTTTCTGTCCTTGACTCGGTGTGGGACGTGGGACGCCTCTCTACTGACCTGAGCCTGCCGGCCTCAGACCGGGGCTTCCACCTTCCTAAGAAACCAGAGGGGGAATGTCAGGGTGCGACGCTTTGGATAATTCTGCCTGGGAACTCTCTGTGGCCCCCTCTGTTATGGGGAATCCACCCATCAGCACTCAGTGTCCTTAACTTAAATCTAGGTAGGTCCTGTTAGGATCTCGTACCTGGGCACAAGTGAGGCTACTACCACCACTTCAAGGCCTTTACCTCCCTCAAACACCATTAGGGGGCACCAGACGAAATGAGAGGCCAACCAAGGCAGAAAGCAATACATAGTTCAGGAGGCCCCTACTGCTCCGGGGTGAGCGGTTCCTCATTTCTCCTTTAGGGTCCCTATCTTGATATTTATTACAGGCTGAGATTTCTCTCTTACTGACCTGAGGGTGCCACACTTACCAAAGGCTCTTATGTCCCTGCGAACCTTGAAGAGTAAATGAGATTCACAGCTTATAGCCCTGCCTTGGGCCCTCTAGGTCTGACAGTAGGCAAGGAGCTGGTTTTTTAGTGACCCCTATATTCTAGGCCACTGATCTCCAGAGCCTTTAGTTATGGTGTTCCTCATCTTGCCTCCTTTCTCTGATTAAAAGCTTCTGGGAAATGTCGCACACCATTGAGCAGGTTCACTCCTGCGAACCTTGCAGAGAATGGCTCTCTGTCCTAGGCTCCATTTGAGATGGGGAAGCTACAGCAGAAGGCAAGAGGCCCGTGACAGGTGGTGGGCTGTCAGAGAAAAAACATTGTGATCTATTCCTTTGCTTCAAAAGCCAGACATAGCCAGTCACGTAGCTTTGCTTAGAAGAGATTTGATTTCTACAGGGAGAGGGCAGACCAGGATGATTTGGTGAGCTCCTGATCTTTTTAGGTTATCTGACATTGCATAGGTAGATGATCATTTTGTCACTAGATATGATGTTTTCTTTTCTTTATATATACCATCTGTTTATTCAACATTATTATTACTCTAGCTGTGTAATACAAAATTGATTTGTGGACAGGGTCCTTTTTATCCTCTTAGATACACTTTGCAGTGGTGAGCAGAAAAATGAATTACAAGATCCAAGATCTAGCTCAAACTGGGATGACTGGAACGATGTGGGCTCTAGACGAATCCAGACCAGGGATCTAGTGCTGGCTTTGTCAATTACAAGCTCATGAGCTTGGGAAACTCACAAGTTGCTCATCTGTAATGTGAGTCTGCTAAGTCATGCCTATCTTGGAGACGTGTTGGAGTGTATGCACTGTAGATAAAGCAAAAGGCATACGGATTAGGAAATATTGGGTATTCAATGAATGGCAGTTATCGTATGATTATTTTAGTTTTTATATAGCAGTATTATTTTCTATTTTCATAATGATATAATGAGAAACAAAATTGTCAAAAGTCTTGCAAACTTTTGAGACAATTTAAACCTACAGGTGTCCCTTGAATTTAGCAGTCTTGTTTTAAAAATGTTTTAGTGAACTCATTCTGGTTCTTATTGATCACTGGATTTAATATTGACCGTTTTAAACCCAGACAATACTACCTTCCAATCAGACTTGTTTTGTTTGTTGGTTGGTTGGTTGGTTTTTATCCACTAGAGAGCAGACAATATGCAGTGCACTAGAACAGAACATTCTCAAACAATCTAAATAAATCAGGTATCTTTTATTTATACTAAAAGAAATACTAAAAGGTATAAGGCCAACGAAGATTTAAGCAGCTTTTACATTTCCGTTTTTTACTCTTTTGTTCTCCTCATATTGTGATCTCAATTATTTTACTGTGAGTTTCTTTCACATTTCCACGAAAACAGTTTGCAAACTGTGTTCACGTGCACTGAATCCAGAGCACAGGACACTTTCTTTCCTGCCCAGACAGAGATTTGTCTCTGGCTTACATATAACCACAAAGTAACTTGTAGGAGCAGCTTTCCATAGTGGAAAGAACATTTGTGTCCCCCTCAAATTCATATGCTGAATCCCTAACACTCAATGGAGTGGTATTTAGAGGCGGGGCCTTTGGGTGGCAATTCTGTTTGGTTGAATTTTAAGGTTGGAGCGAGAGTGTTGGGATTAGGGTCCCTATAAGAAGAATAGGAGACAATAGATCTCTCTCTCTCTCTCTCTCTCTCTCTCTCTCTCTGTCTCTCTCTCTTTTCTTACTGTCCCTCTCTCTGTCTCTCAGTCTCTCTCCCTCTCTTGCTCCGCCCCATTCTCTATCTCCCCCCTCCTCTCCCCTCTCTCCCTCTCTGTCTCTCCCCCGCTCTGTCCCCCCTCCCTAATGTCCTCTTTTTTTCTCTTCTCCCTTTCCCTCTCTCCTCAATGTGATGATACAGTGAGAAGGCAACTGTCTGCAAGTTAGGATGGGCACCGTCATCAGGAACCGAACCTGCTGGCACCTTGATCTTGGATATCCCAGCCTTCAGAACTGTGAAAAATCGATTTCTATTGTTTAAGACACCCAGTATACGGTATTCTGTTAGCACAGCCCCAACACGCTAACTTACATAGTTTTGTCTCTCAACTCTGAAGCACACCATCTGAGGGTATGGCCGCTGCTCACCACTTCCACGAACTCATCCTGCTCACCTCACAGTTTAAATAAAAATTACATCCCACCGAAGACTTGAATTTTTCCAATGCCCCAAAGTGCCTTGTTCAGGAAATTTCCACTAGATTGCATCATAAGGAACTCCCTCAACCTCACTCATTCTTGTTACTTTACTGATAGGCCAGAGGAGAGTGCAACATCTTGTATGATGGCAGCTTAGAGGCTCAAAAGTTCTATGAGCGGGGGCTGTGTCTTCTTTATTGCAGCATCCCTAGTTCTAGCACAGAACCTTCCAAAAAGCAGATGCTCAATTACTGTTTTTGAATAAAAGAGGCAGTAAACATGAAGTCTAATTTATTCAGATTTAATTTTCCTACTACCTTGAATAAGCTAAGATAAACAAAGTATGAATCATTTAATTTTACAAAACACTAACAGAAATTTGGGAAAGCGAGGATTAACTATGTTTTAATTTTATTTCTCCATTGTATTACCCACTATTACATTTAGTTCTCCACTGTAGTTTACTGTAGGGTTCTTTCAAGTGTCTAAGAAAATTCCTATTCTTATATCATATTTTCTTATCTGGGTGATAAAAATACAAACAATCAAACAAACAAACAAACCAACAACAACACAGACTTCAATAAGGGTGAGAACATTTGCTGGACTAATGGTCCAGGAGACCGTACTCGCATTGGCAGATGCCATGCCTGGCTGGGTCTACGGCTGGGGCTGTTTCTTCCTCATCTTCCATAGGCTCTGCATAATGACATAAGTAGTCCAAGGTGATGATTTCCTTGATCTTTCCCAAATGCTCCAGGACTTCCGTCTCGCTGGTTTCAACATGTGCTCTTGGACCCCACAGGAATTGATAGCACGGAGGATCACTTTTGGGGACCTGCCGGTACTCTAGGTAATTCAGCCTCACCAAATCTTGAGTGATGAGCTTCCGGGGCTCTCCGTAGATGAGGTGCTTCCTTCCAGCATATACTTTCATCTTATTCAGGCATTTCCAGATGTGTTCCTCAGTGGCACAGTTGCCATTCGTTAAGATCACACCCAGGACAATCATTAGGAGACCGGTCTTGGGAAACCCTCTGCCAGGACGCACCCTCCCGTTGTTGGGAAGTTTCAGTTTGCTGACTAGGTTATACGAGTGACTGGGTAAGTCGACTTCCACCACCTCAACTGCAAAGGCAGCGTCGACGTGTTGGGAGGCCCTCTTGAGGATCTCAGCAAACTGGTGTTTGTACTTACAGTTGATAACCTTCAGCATGTCTGCCTTCATAATGGGCTGTTTCATTCTATACTTGTAGAGCAGGAACTGCGTCAACAAAACAGCCTTCCTCATTAGAGGGTCTTCGCATGAGTTGTTAGTAGACAGTGGGTCCTCAGAGGTGCTTTTCCGTTCGTCACCTTGGCCATTGCAGCCTTCTTCACATCTAGTGCAAGAAATGCCTTCAGAAGTAGTGGTGGTGGATGGTGCTCTCTGAGGCCCCTCGGAACTGCTACATGACCCAGCAGCAGGCAGGCTCTGGCTATTATCTCCACAAAGAGAAGAGGAGGGACGGGACTCCTCTGCTGCCGCTGCTGTTGCCTGAGCACCTTTCTCACTGGCGTGGAGCTTACTTTTCCGTCTCCGAGGCATGATGACTCTGGTGAGGGACAGTGGGAAGGAGTGCTGGCAGGACGGCTGGTGATGCAGGCACCTGGACAAGAGAGAATTACATCATGTGAGCATCTTCGGCGACAGAGACCACCTTGGCTTTAACAAAGGCACCCTCCGCAGGTTTCTCTGAAGGCACTTCTCTAGAAACCTACCCAGCTCCTGTTCTTCTGGTCAGCCTGTCTCCTGACAACCCTATGGAGGAACTTAGAGTGTGTTCTAGACTGCAGGGTGCCAGCACTGCCTGGGGTGTACTGAGGAGATGGCAGCAGCCGGTAGTGGGGGGCCTTCTGTTCTGGGGGGTGAGGGTCCCCTCAGTTCATCATCTGAATGATCCCGTAAATTGTTGCCAATCCTGGGCCCCCTCTATTCTGCTGCCCTCAAGTGGACACCTCAAATCAAAGCCACGACTCACTGAGACCACAGAGGTGGAAGGGAAGGAGCTTTTCGCCCCGTCATTCCTCTTAGGGGGCACCCAGCTCAAAGCCAGGCGGACTCCTCTCTGTCATGGGCTGTTTGGGGCTTCAGTTCTCATTCAGGGAATTCACCTAAGCTCCAGATAGTGCCTGTTATACATTTCTCTGCTGACCAGCGGCTGTGCCCTCACACCAAAGATATCATCTCCTTTAGATTGAATATAAAGAAGTGAGGGGAAGCCTCAGTCCGACAGCCCTGCTGTGGGCCTGCAAATGATGAATGCAGGGGTGGGGCTCAGATCGTTTGTATTCCGTTCACTGGCGGGTGGTCCCATCACCCTTTCCTTTGAGCCTCGGCATGGCTTGGAACATCTCCTGAGGCCCCCTAGTAGGATACGAGGGCCGACTCACCTCCACATGGTATCCCAAGGCTGAGAATAGGGGATGGATTTGGTGGTACCCTCCTCGTCGATGTTCCCTTCAGACGTCAGGGTCATGCCCTTAACTCAAACCCTCCTACCGTGGACGTTAGGCCGTCCCCTTTAGACAAAATCCCTTACCACCACCAGCAGCAGCACCCCTCTCCCCCCTTCCCCTGTGATACCATATAGGCTTTCCTTCGCTCACTTGAGGACCCTCCTCTCAGACCTAGGACCTCACGTTCCTGAGACTCTCCTTGCAGAAGTTAGCCTGACAGCCCTGCCCAGGGCCTCCCAGGGTCGACAGCAGGGGCGGGCTCTGTGCCACCTGACTCTTCTGGGAAGGATAGTCCCCTCAGAACTCACTCCGGGTTCCACTCTTGATTCCCTGCAGGGCATGCTACTCCTTCCTCTGTTGACATCAGGCCCCTTCACTCAGGCCCAAACCCTCAGCTTTCTAATATCATCACATGGGAAAGGACGGCTCACGTAGGCTCGGCCTCTATGATTGGGACCTCCGGGAGTTGCAAACAGGAGCTGGGTGTGACTCTCGCCTAAGTTTTCCCCCTAGACTGTCAGGGTACGATTCTCCTCCGCTGAACAGGGGCCTCCCACTTTTACCACAGCCCTCCCCTTCCCGAGACTCGAGAGGGAGGATTGAGCGCCCATCTTGGCCGGCCCACTCCCTTCAGAGCTCCTGAGACTGAGAACGGGGGCGCGGTGGCTTTGTGGGAGAGCGGGCTGGGCAGTCTTCTGAGGGGTGGTTCTCTCGTTCTCACTCAAGCTCCTCACCTGGACTCCAGTCAGAGTCGGGGACTCCTCACCCACATGCGATGAGGCCTCTGCCTTAGGCAACGTCCCGCACCCTCCTGAGACGCCCTCAGAGGAAGTCAGTGCAACAAGTGCAAGGGCCTCTCAAGGACGATTGCAGGGGCGGCATCTCTGGCGCCCCCGCTGTTCTGGAGTGGGGCTCGCTCAGTCTCCTAGAGGATTCGCGACTCCACTCCTCTTAGAGCCTTAGGCTCTTCCTTCTGCCACCTCCTGGACTTGCAAGCCTTTCGCATCCCTGAGACCCTCCTTGCAGAGGTCAGCCTGACAACGCTGCCTCAGCCCTCTAGTTCTCAGAGCGGGTGAAGGGGAGTCTCCGTATGGCCCCCTGTATGATCGGGTGTTGTTCTCCTTGGTTGGCATTCAGCCAGGTCCTTATCCTGGCTCCTGTCTCTTTAACGAAAGCCTAACCGGGAAATGCCACATCCCTGCAAACTCTTGAGCAGGGTCCCAACTTCAAATCTTGCAGAGAATAGGTCTGTGTCCCCGGAGTGATGTGAGATGGGGAAGCTGAAGTACATGGCAGAAAGCCAGGGGTAGGAGGTGGCTGTCACTGACTGCCCTGTTCCTTCTCTCCATCACTCAGAGGGTTCTAAACGATTTATTTACCACAGCCTCTGGACTGCGCTGGATAATTTTGTGAGATCCCAACCCTTTGAGGTTAACTGACATTGCATAGGTCGACCTTCATATTGGTACCAAATATCCTGTCCTCCTTTACATTATTCAAGCCTCTCATCTCTTTTGCTCTTCTTACCGCTGTGGCCATGTATTCCAGGGCGGTCCTTTGGGCACAAAATCCTATTTTTCTTTAATTGCCTGACATATATTTTGGGGTAGTGAGGAGAAAAGTGGATAAGATATACAAGGTCGTCTTCAAAATGAGATTAATGGATGAATACAGGTCAGAGGTCCACTCTCACTCTGTCACTTTCTACCTTGTGAATATGACAATAAGGCTAGTTCGTTTTCTGCCCATTGAATTTTGTAAACCCTGTTATGCACGCAATGTTCATGTCCCTCCAAAATTCAAATGCAGAAGTCCTAGTTCCCAATGTGAACGTATTAGAAAGGGGAGCCTCTACAATATTATTAGGTTTAGGCGAGGCCATGTGAGTGGGTCACCTGGGATAGGATCAGTGCTCTTATGGGAAGAGAGCAGAAAGCTTGCACTCCGTCTCTCTCCACCACGTGAGGAGACAGCAAGAAGTCAGGTGTCTGCAAGGTAGCCCTCACCAGGAACCGAATATGCCAGCACCATGATCTTGGACTTTGCGGCCTTTGGAACCTCAGAAAATCAAATTTTTTTGTGTAAGACGCCCAGTCTGTGGTATTCTGTTGTAGCTGCCATAACTATTTATGACAGATCATTTTTCTAGGACCACAGGAATCCATGTACTGTATAAAAAGCACCTATTATGATGACTCACACCCATTGGGTGTTTATGAAATGGCAGTTATGATGAATTTTACCCAGAAAATAAATAGCACCCTCCTATTTGGGAATTTTTTTGTTTTCTTAATGCCTGATATGTCAGAGAACATGCCATTTCAAAGAAGTCCAAGTCAGCCAAGAAATTGCTTTAGCAATTGAAATTAGATTTTCCCTATTAGGGCATCTGTTATTTTACCTGGAGGTAGGCGGTTCTTCTCCGTATAGATACAAGTCAAAGCCCCTAGAATTTTTTCAGGTATGAATTCCTTCCGTGCTTCCCAGTTAACCTTCCATCCAAACCACCTCTACTTTCTTCAGGTCTTCCGCACCAAAATTTAGCCCTCCTTTAGAATGTGCCAAATGTCACTCAAGATAACACAATTAGAATGCCCTTTTAATGCAGTGGAATCTGGTTCTCCAAGACCAAGGCACAAAGCGGCCAGCACAGTGGCTTCTGTGCAACTCACCTCACCATTAAGTATTCAGAAACTCCAAAAACACAATGTGCATGGAACACTTAGTTTGTGCACTGTGTTCCACTGTACTGAGAGGAGAGCAAAGACACCTTCTCTTCATGCCTGTTTTAGTTTGTTTTGTGTTGCTATAACAGAATACCTGAAACTGTGTAATTTGTAAAGAAGAGAGGTTTATTTGGTTGACGATTCTGGGACAGCTGCATCTCGCATGGGCCTGAGGCTGCTTCTACTCACGGCCGAAAGTGGCAGACAGCTGGCGGGTACAAGCAGATCACATGGCGAGAGGAAGCGACAGAGAGAGAGAGGAGGTGCCCGGGTCCTTTAAACCAGCAGCTCTCACAGGAGCTAATAGAGCGGGACTCACTCGCTACTCCTCCTCCCCCAGGGAGACCATTATTCCATTCATGAGGAATCGGCCCCAATGTCTCAATTGGTTTCCAACACAGCCACATTGGAGATCAAATTTCCACATGTGTTTTGGAGGGGACAACACATCCAAAATCCATCAATGCCTATGTGGGCTAAATTGTGTCCCCACAAATTTATATGCTAAAGTCCTAACCCCCAGTACCTCAGAGAACATGATTATACTTGGAGATCAGTTCTTTAAAGAGGTGACTGATTTAAAATGAGACATTCCGGTGAGCCCTAAGACAACAAGACAAAC
Organism: Cynocephalus volans; assembly: GCF_027409185.1. Classification (NCBI taxonomy): domain Eukaryota; kingdom Metazoa; phylum Chordata; class Mammalia; order Dermoptera; family Cynocephalidae; genus Cynocephalus; species Cynocephalus volans. Next base: position 35,788,262 of record NC_084478.1, on the reverse strand, counting down.
ATCTTTCTAAGAACACAGAAGGAAACACCGGGGATGTACACACATAAGGAGACAACCATGTGAATAGGCGGCAAGTGGGCAGTCTTCTGCAAACCAAGGGAAGAGGCCTCAGGGAAAACCAATCCTGCAGGCACCTTGATCTTGGACTTCCAGTCTCCACAAGTGTGAGAAAATTAATTTCACATGTTTAAGCCACCCCGTCTATGGTGATTTTTATGGCAGCCCTAAGAAACTAACACATTGGCCTAAACAGAGATATTTTCTGGATTATCTCTGATGCTAAAGTAATCCATAAGAGCATGCTTTGATGCCTTTCTGTTTGCTCCACTGGCGAGGAAGGAATTCCCACACTCCGGTTCTCTGTTATCCAAAGGCAGAACCCTGGACACCGGAGAGATGAGGCAGACAGCAGGTAATCACATGTTCTCATACACTCACAGCCTGAGGGAGAAGATCTCCACCTGTCACACAGGGCATCATGAGGGTTGCACTTAGGAACAGACTAAATAAGTGGAGTGTGTGGGAGGCTGGACGTGGAGATCAAGCGGAAATGGTGGTCTCCAGTGCCCATGGGAGAATGTGAGTGGCTTGCTTAAATATGTCCACCAATAGGGAGTGGAATAAGGAAGATCTGTGCCTGGTCCCCTTGGGTAAAAATGGTTCTTTGCTAGGGGACCTTATGTGCAAGTGCAGTGTACAGAGGACAACTTGAAGTTAGGCCATTCGAGGCCCCACTGGTTTTGCCTCATGTCAAGGCAGCATGGATTGTTGGGCCTTAATTTTAGTACTTACACTTCCGTGCAGTTTCCCATTCAAGGCATTTCTCCCCTGAATTTGAGCCACATCCTCTGAGGCTCTGGCCTCTACTCAACAGTCCCACCGTCTCATCTACTGCACTATGCACATTAATTTTCAGAGTTACATCATATCGATTAATTTCTCATTTCCCGACAATCAAACGGCCTGGCCTCAGAGACTTTGTACTTACTGCACTCTCTTGGAACACCCCTCTTCTCTCCCATTCTTTTTTCTTGCCTGTAAGTCCAAAGGAGTATATCAACAATCTCCTTTTTGATTTCAGCTTCCAGCTTCTAACATTCTATTGGCAGAAGCCGGGTCTTCACATCAGCATCCCCACTGCTAGCACCGAGCCTTCCAAAGAGCAGATGCTCAGTTGCTGTTTGGTGAATAAGAGAGAGAGTGAGCAAGAGGTCTAACTTATTGAGATTTTGTTTCTGCTACAATTTTTAATAAGCTAACCATATCAAGGTATAAATAATTTAATTTTACAAAAAAGAAACACTAACGAGAATGAGGGAAACCGGGAATGACCGTGTTTTATTTTGTTTCTATTCGGTTATGGCCAGTGTTTTTTTGTGGGGTTCTTTCATATTCCCCCAAAAATCCCTACTGTAATGTCATACTTTTTTGTCAGGATGACAAAGAAAAAGAGAAACCTTAGACTTCAGTAGATGTGGGAGAAGCTCCTGGACGTGGTGGTGCCATATGCCGGGCCACATCGTTAGTGCCAGGCCCAGCTGCAATTTTGGCCCGGACTATCTCTTTCTCGAATCTCAAAGCTTCTTCATACTGTGTTGAGATGGCACTAGGAACAATATCATGGACCTTGGCCACAGACTCGAGAACTTTCACTTTTCCGTTTTCAGCTTGGGCTCTTGGACCCCACAGGAATTCATAGCGTGGAGGATCACCGTTGGGCACCTGCTGGTACTCCAGGAACTTCAGCCTCACCAAATCTTGGGTGATGTGTTTCCTGGGCTCTCCATAGATGAAGTGCTTCCTTCCAGCATATACTCTCATCCTATTCAGGAATTTCCAGAAGTCTTTCTCAGGGGCACAGTTGCCCTTCACAAAGATCCCACCCAGGAGATCCATCCGGAGACGTGTTTTGGGTAACCCTCTACCAGCATGAATTCTTGCATTGCTGGGGAGTTTTGGATTGCTGACAAGGTCATACGAGTGACTGGTTGAGTCGATTTCGTTCACATCCACTGCAAAAACAACCTCAATTTGCTCAGAAGCCGTCTTGAGGATCTCAGCAACTGCTCCTCGTGCTTCACATCAATAATCATCCGCAGCTCTGCGTTCATAAATGGGTTGTTTCATTTTGTACCTGTATAAGAGGAACTCCTCCAACAAACCCACCTTCACAGTCTGACAATCCGTACATACGCTCTCATCGAAGGTTGAGGCCTCTGAGCAACACGGATATTCTTCATCTTTGCTGTTATCCCCTTCGTTAGATCCTGCGTCAAAAACATCTGCACAGGTAGTGGTGGTGGATGGTGCTCCCCGAGGTTCCTGGGAAGTGCTACCTGACCCAGCAACAGCTGAGCTCTAGGGAATATCCCTGAGAACAGGAGAGGAAGAGGGGTGGGTCTCTTCTTCTTTCACTGCGGCCCTGGCCCGAGCTCCCCCATGACCCTGGAAATAACCTAGGGCCTGGTGGCATGTCTCACTGGTGTGGCGCTTACACTTCTGACCATGAGGCATGATGACTATGCTCAGGGCCAGCAAGCAGGCATGCGGGTAGCAGAACAGATGGTGAGGGCCCACTGAAGGAGGGACGATGACAGGGAGGGTGCAACTTCACAATGGGAATTCCACCGTGGCTACAACGAAGGCTACAAGGAAGCCTCCTGTGAGGGCACTCCGCCAGGATCTCTCTGGGGTCTTGTTCTCCTGATGAGTCTGTCCCTTGGGGAACCTGTGGAGGAAGTTAGAGTGACCAGTAGGCTTTAGCTTGTCAGCACTGCCCCAGGTATACTGAGGTGAGGGCAGGGGCTGTCAGTGTTTTGAGTTGAGGGTTTGTGTTCTATGAACTTCAAGACCATCATGACAACTAACAGCGATCATATAAACAATTCCCTCTGCTACTCTTTGGTTGGCGTCCCCAAAAGGATCTGGAACACACAGGAAGGAAGCGAAGGCAGTCCTCGTCTTGTTAATCCTGTCCAGCAGCCCCAGTGCTGGCTGCCCAGTGAGGAGTTTTCTGTCCTGGTCTTTTTCGTGTCCTGGGTCCTCACTCAGGGTCCTCACACTGGCACACAGGACATGGGACACACAATCCCTCCATTTGAATGGTGGCTGCACCTGCACACTAAGGATATCACCTCCCATAGACCTGATGTAAATAAGCAGTGAGAAGCTTCAGCTGAGAACTCTGCCCAGTGTCTTCAAGGGCTAAAACCAGGGTGGAGCAAGATTCTTTGGTATCCCTTCTGTGTAGTGGTAGATGGCCTCCTCACTACTTGTTTTTACCACTTGCATGGCCTAGAACAATTTTCTCCCCGTCCCTGAAGCTTGTCCCCTCATCCTGAGGACAAAATGTCCCTGAGACCTTCCCTACGGAGGTATAAGTGCCTTCTCATCTGAACATACCTGTCTTAGGACTCCCGAAGACGAGAATACGGATGAATTCTGTGGTGCCCCCACTCTTATGGGGTGAATGTTTCCTTTAGTCGTCACGGTACTCACGGTGGCCTCTGGAAAAACCTGAAAATCCTCCCACTACTGACCTTAGGCCATAATCCTTAGACACAGCCCCTCAACCACTTGTGACATCCTAGGGGAAAGTGAGTGTGTCTGATCATGTCAAAAATGCCCAGGTATCCCAGGGCTGCCAGCAAGGTCGGAGGTCTGTGTGGTCCTCTCAGTTCTGAGGGTGGAGGACATCCCAAGTTTTCACTGGGGAACCTCCCTTTTACTACTGGCAGGGCCTGGGGATCCTTCCCTTGCTGACCTGAGGACGCTCACCTCACAGCAAGGCCCTCACATCCCTGAGACCCTTCTCGCAGAAGTCAGCCTGACAGTCCTGCCCAAGGCCTCCCAGAGATTATGGCAGGGGCAGGCTCTGTGCCACCTCACTTTTCTGCGGGTTGTCGTCCAGTAAGTCATCATGCACATCTGTGCATTTGATTCCTGGCAGGACATGGGGCACCTCCCTCCTCTGTCCTAGGTCTCATAGCCTCAGATCAAGGTTCTGATTCCCTGAGGCCCTAGAAGGAGAAGTCAGGGAATGCTACATGAGGGAACCCATCTGCGCCGTTCCAGGGGTGACATCGAGAATCAGGCTCCTTGGGGCTCTCTCTGTTCAGGCTAGGGCTGTGCCCTCAGTCCTCGCTCAGGGTTTTCACCTCGACTCCTTGCAGGCCCCGGATTTCCTCTTTCGTTCAACGTCGGGTTACTCATGTACACCAAGGCTCTCATGTTCCTGATAAGCCTGTACAATAAGTGAGGAAATACTCAGCCTGACAGCCCTGCTTCAGCCTTCTAGGTCTGAGAGACGACACAGGCTGGTCTCTCTGTGACTGCATTTATTATGGGGTATTAGCCTCTTCAGTTCTCATTCATCAGAGTCTTCATCTTGGTCCGTGTACCTTCTATGAGAGGCTTCCGGGGAAAATGCCATATCACTTCAATCTCTTGATTGGTTTCCCTTCTGCAAACCTTGCAGAGGAAAGGCTGTGTCCCAGGAGTGATGTGAGATGGCGAGGCCAAAGCACAAGCAGAGAGCCCAGGACGGGTGTCGTGCTACCAGACACACACACACACACACACATACACACACACACACACACACACACACACACACACACACACACGCTGATTTATGCCTTTGCTTCACCAGCCAGACATAGCCACTTATTAACTTTTCTTCAAATATATCTACTTTCTTTAGGGAAGGACTAAGCCAAATGATTTTGTGAGCCTCCAATCTTTTGAGTTTCACCGAAGGTGATTTTGTAGATCATTAAATTGTCAACAAATAACTCCTTTCTCCTTTCCCACCTCACATTTACTTTGGTATTTTTATTGCTTACCCCTTGGGCTATGTATTCCAAAACAGTACTTCGGGTACACTATTTTATCACCTGTAATACATTTTGAGGTAATAAGCAAAAAATAAATTAGTGACAAAAGGTATGCCTGAGGCTGGGAGTGGGGACCAGTGGGGACTCTGGAGGAATTCAGAGCCGGGGTCTAGTACAGGGCCTATGTCACTTGCGAGCCTTGTGAATCTGAGAAGATTTCAAGTTCTTCATCTGCGAAATAAATCTGATAAATCCTATCAGGAAGGACATAGGCATATACGCAATGCGTATGAAACACCTGGCACAGTGTTGGGCAAAGGTTGGGTCTTTAATGAATTACCAAGTTTATTTTGATCCAAGATGATAACAACCTTCCCTCACAGAATGTCACTTCCAGAATACATTGGAGAGTATGCAACTCCAAATGACATAGAAATCACCGTTATCTCAAATGCTGCTGAGCATAAATAGTGTGTCCCCACTACAGTATCCCTTATGTATTTTGAGTGTGTGATTGTCTTCTCTAGCTGGAGGCCACTCAAGGTTCCTGTTTTGTGTCGAGGACCGACAACCTCCCTCGCAGGTGCCTTCCCTTCCAAGCCACCCCTTTTTCCATTCATGTCATCATCACTAAAAATCGACCCCTCCCGTAGAGTTTCACAATTACACCCCAAATAATCTAATTAAAATGCCCTTTTAATGGAGTGTTCTCTGGCTAGTCCTAGCCAACGACAAGCATGTCAGTTGTGTGACTTCTCGGCATCTTATCTCAAGGTGGTGTCACTCTTATTTCCCAGAATCTCCCTAGACATCACGTACCCAAAACACCCAGTTTGTGCACTGTATGCACCTGCACTGGCACATGCACATGGGAAGCCTTCCACTCCTACTGCAGATGGGGATTCCTTTCTGGTGTGCGTAGAATTGCAAAGTAACTATTAGGCACAGTTTCCCATACCTGGCATAGTCTCTGAACGCTGAGATGAAGCATCTGGGGGGCCTGGCCCCTTTCCATTCAAACCACCATAATTTTTATTCATTTCATCACCACCTGAAATCAAGCCCTCCTTGAGAATTTTACGAGTTACACTCAAGATAATCTAATTATACCAATGTCCTTTTAAGCAGTGGGCTCTGACTCTCCCACCCCCGGACAAAGAATACTGGCACAATGGTTCTTGACATCTCATTTCAAGGGAGTATCACCCTTATTTCTCAGAAACAGTCTGGAGATATAGTGCAGAAAACACCTTGCTTGTGCACTCTGGTCACCTACATTGGGTCAAGAGTTCAGGACACTTACCATCCCTGGCCCAGGTGGAGATTCCCTCTGGTTTACCCACAGTTCCAAAGTCATTGTTAGGAACAGTTTTCCTTCCCAACTTTTAGTCTCTAAACTCTGAGGGTCTGTCCCCCTGCTCACAGTTCTCACAGCCTTACCTAGCCCACCATCCCGCTTAACTTGAAATGTCTTTCTTTAAAGAAATTGCAGTGTCCCAGAGCTTCAGACTGCCTTGCTTCAAGGTATTTCAACTTGATTGCTCTCATCTGGGACCTCCCCTCTTCCTCACCCCTTCATCATAGTTGTAATTTAGTTAGATCCTCGATTCTCACCGTCGTCTTTTACAATGGCAGCCTGACTCTCAAACTCTGTGGGCAGTGGCTAAGTCTTTTTCTTACCATCCTCAGTACTAGCATGAGGCCTTCCAAAGAAGAGATGCTAAATTAATGGTTGGGGAATAAGAGACACAGGAGCAAGATGTCTGATTTATTATGATTTAATTTATCCCACAGTCTTGAATAAGTTAGGAAAATACAGGTATATGTCTCTTAGTTTAACAAAAATCTAAAATAACAACACAACCAAACCAACACTTACTTATCATTTTCTCTTTTTTTTTTTTTTTTGACTGTAGGGATTTGCCGGCAGGATTTGTTTCCAGATCCATGAAAATCCCTGTTCCTTTGTCACGTTACCATGTTCTAGGTTATAAAAAATGATCAAACTTCTCTACAAATTGTATAATGTCAAAACTCTAACTTATAAACCCCATAAACAACAATAAACGCGTGGTCCGTAGGATTTATAGTCTTAGGTTCTGAAATGAAGTGCATACGTAAAGAAACAATTAGAAGGCGATAAAGCAATACGTCGGACAATTTTCTTTGAAACTTGATATCTATGCATGTTTTCATGTAAAGGACACGTGGGGGAATGTGTAAATAGTTTATTTTGAATTATTCAAACACCTCATGTTATCTTACACTTTTCCAAGCTTTTAGAAATATATTATTGTCTTCCTGTGAGTATTTCACTTTTTTTCCCTTTTATTTGAGCTCTGATTTCTGTGGGGTGACCTTCGTCCTTTGACCTTAAGTGTTCATAAGCTGTAGCTTAAATGACAGTGTAACTTAACTGCCACTCATTCATCATACCTACCCTGCAAATGTTTTCCTTTAGAGTCTTTTTTGAACAGGACCTGGGTTTGCTGGCATGGAGGGACCATTTCATGTTAACCTCAAAACAAACAGATAAACGGGGAGTACTTTGTGTTCCTTCCCACCCCTTCCTTTTACCCCCAATCGCCAACTATTCAAGTGTTGTTATTCTTTTTTCTGTTTATTTATTTATTTTTCCTCCAAATGCAGGTAAGGAGAGTCTTGCTAAACGCCCTTTTCTGGCTTCTAGAATTGCTGGCTTCTTTGTGATGAGGTGTGAGGCTTGCCTTGCCTCTTTTTTCTTGCTAGCTACAAGCTCATTCTGAGGAATTTTGAAGACATCTTAAGCTCCAGATACTCTCCACTCTGTCTTTCTTTCTATTTATTTGCTTGTTTGTTTGTTTCTTTCTCTCTTTATTCTGTCCTTCTTTTTAGAAATCATCACCTGCCTCCTCGATTCTGAAGCCCAAGTCTCCAGCAAATATCTATGATGTGCTTGGCTGGCCACCTGCCATGCTTGGCGTTGCCATAAACTTTAGGCCAACCTTGCCTGGGAGATGCCCATAGAGGAGAAATATGCTTTGACAGTTCATGCGGCAGCCCTTGACTGCTGAGGAGCCGTGGGCTGAGTTTTCTAGTTGTTTAATATATAGCACTGGATAGATACAGAAGTGGGGGGCACACAGGCCCTGCCGTAACTTCCATAGTGGTGACAGTTTTCTTTGGTAAATCCATTATTTGCAAATGGTGTTAAAACATGTCTATTTCTTCTCCGTGGCCACCTCTCCAAGACTATCCATTTGTATCCCTGTTTTTTTCTCCTTTATCTCCATTTACTATCTCTTCCCTCTCTTGTGGTGGAGTCAGGAGTGGATCACAGTCCTCTCTTTTTCTCTTTCTCCCGATTAACATCTGTTCCCTGGTGACGAGCTGTGGTTCATCACTGGGGACAGTGAATACACACCGTTCCCCCCCCCCCCCCCGCCCCGGCCCAGTCTTGTTGGCTAAAATTTGGCTCCTTATAGGCAGTGGTTGGATCCTGTCACCTCTTCTACCCTTTGCGTTCGGAAACCTCTTGCATATGTGTATGGAGATTTGGCCCTACTTGATAACAGTTTGTATTCTCTGTATTCCCTAAGTTAGTGGGGAATCAGTTTCCTGTGTTCATTTGGGGATTTAATTACTCTGTGAACTACGTTGGTTGACGTTTTAAAAAAAGATCAAGTTTGTGTTTTATAATCATTTCGATGTAATGGCTTTCCAGGTAAGTAGGACCATTTTAAAAGACACTCCTAGTGTTTTGACCCTGGCTTCTTTTCTTGGCTGCTGTCAAGTAGGAAGGGCCCCTCGGTACCAACTCAGGCAGTAAGAAATAACCTGCTCTGTTCAGTGAGATTATTGATACTCACCATGTCAAAATCTCAGTTCTTCATTTTAACCCAAATATATTTAATAGGAAAATGAGTTTGACTTGAAGATACTTTGCCTAATCTCTCATATCTTGGTTGGAAATAAAAATTTTCTTACTTTGTTGGAGATTACAGCATACCAAATGCACCCACTTGAAACTGACTAGAGCAAACCTTGGAGATGCTCTTCAAGGATTTTTATTTATTTATTTAATTTTATGACCTCATCTCCAGGACCACAGAGCAGATCATCACAGTGGATTGGTGACTTAGTCCATTTTCTGCTGCTGTAACAGAACACCTGAATCTGTGTAACATATAAAGAGCAGTGATTTATTTCTTTCACTTCTGAAGGTGGGGATGTCCAAGATTGAGGAGTTGGCATCTGGCGAGGGCCTTTGTGCTGCGCCATCCCATGGTGGAAGATGGAAGGGCAAGAGAGGGCGCGAGAACAGGACACTGAGAGAGAGAGAGAGAGAGAGAGAGAGAGAGAGCAAGACGACGGCCAACTGTGTTTTTTAAAATAAGGAACCCACTCCCGCAATGACAAACCCACTTATACCCACTTGCGTGATAATGGCATTAACCCATTCATGAGGGTGGAGCCCTCAGGTCCTAATCACCTCCCATTAGACACACCTCCAAACGCTGTTGCATTGGGGATTAAGTTGCCAACACATGCCTTTTGGAGGACACATTCAAGCCATAGTAATCATGAATGACCATCTTAATACATGTTTTCCGTGACCTCTGAGTTCTTCTTATGATCAATGAAATGACGTTAAAAGTGACTGATGCTAGGCATCCTTTGAAGATATTTGGGCAAGTGGGTTGTTTCTCCTCTTTCTAAACTGGGTGGTTTGTTTGAGGCTAAGCAAGAGGTTGGACACTAGTTTCTCAAGGCTGCCTGAAACCCTCTTTGCAAATTTGTCTCCTTTTAAGCTAACTTAATATGCTTTGATCATTTGTGGGGAAAAAAGTCATCTGCTCATCATCCAGTCCTCCTTCCTGAGGTCTTTGGCTCTCCATAAACTAAAATCTTACACCGAATGCAAATTCCCGTGTAGGTACAAACTCTCTCTCTCCTTTGTGCACCTCAGCATTTTGACAACTGGTCTTTTGGTAAATCTGTATCATTTTTCCCTCCGGTAGATACCTTTATTCGTGGTGGCTTGCCTAGTGAAACAGAGGCCTTTGGCTTGTGAGATTTCACAGTGAATCCCCAAAAATTAGTGTTGTGGAGAATTGCTCAATACCAGCAGAGAAATTCTGGTGAAAGACACACTTCATGGTGATGGAGACATTGGGAGGTTTGAGTGAAGCTGACCTGAGAGTTTCAGGTTGTGTAGGATTCAGGGAAAGGATAATCAGATAGGGATGTGTTTCAGAGGAACAAACCAAGATATATGCTTTCAGATAAATGTTTTTACCTCTGTGCATCTGGGTAAGTGAGGCAAACTTTAGAGTATCGCTAAGGAGCGAGAATAGAAATACGCATAAGGCTGAGATCCTAAGCCTTAGAGGCTGAGCAATGGATTTGGAAAAATTCCTAGTGTGATTTTTCGAAAAGAGACTTCAGTTACTCTCACCTGGTGCTAATAACTGCCTTGCTGATTCACACTCTTAAATTTTTCATCATGATGGCCCCAGATTGCTCTTAGGAGCTAAGCATATTTACAAAGCTAACAATCCACAGGTGTACGGTTGGATCGCCAGCAAACCAAAGGGCTTCTTGAAAGTGACTGGGCCTGAATGGAAGACAGCATCCCACCCAGGGAGAGAGCTTTCAAACCAGCCTCTCCCTCACCAGTCTCTGCAGGTCCCCGTCGGTCCCCATGGTCCCACGTCTACTGCCCTGTCCCTTAATACAGAAAGTTAGATTACTGTTTCCTTTTCGTAAACTGGCATTTCAGGGTGAAATTTGAGGAGAGTTTGGGAGGCAGGAGAAAGGATCTATCTACTAGGAAATTATCCCCCTCCTCCCCACCCCATTTAGATATGTAGGCTGGGCCAGATCTCTATACCTCATGGAGAGACATTCTGTAACCTCTCAATGTGCCTTTCTTCCTCCGTCATGTGCTAAAACATGAAAACCAAAGTCCCGTGCCATTGTTATTTTATGGGGTAAGATGGACAGTATTGAGGTGGAGGAAGCACTTAAAGTAAGCAGGACCCATTCCGCATCTGGAAGGGGATCTGTCTTGGGCCTGATCTCTTTAGGGAGTAGTGAACCCTTGGTCTGTGCCGAGAAGGTGCTCAAAGTGACTCTGATGGAATTGTGGGCAGGCTGAGGCCCTGGGAGCTCAGAGCCACATAGAAAGGCAGTAGGCATGTATGTGCTGGGTCATATCTGTCTGTGTCTCCATTTCCCCCGACCACAGAAGAGCAGTTGGAAATCTGATTTCTTTTGTCTGGGTTAGTTCCTGTAGTGAGAGAGGCAGAAAGCTGGGCTCTCTGCTCTGGAAAATCACCCTGAGGTTTCTGGCAAGTTAACCCTTGAAATTGACACGTCTCAGCCTCTCCCCCTTTGCCCTTCAAGAATCTCCATAATGCGGTTACCCTCTCACCTGGTGCCGTAACACCCTCCATGGCTCAGACTGGAACTTGCTTCACAATACCTGGTGGCATCACACCTGCTAATAATTACGCAACGGTCTAAGGAAGAATTTGAGCATTTAAATTATCTCATTCCACACAGCCTTATAGATTCTGTAAATAAGAGATTACAAGGGTTATATATTGTGTTGTGAAAGATATTTTGTGTTGTTTTCGAAATCATACCAATATCCTAGAAGTTACGTACTCCCCAGATGATTACCGTACTCAAAATGCTTTGTAAGATGGGAGAAAGGGAGTGGAAAAAAAATATATATATATAGTGTATGTTTTCCTAACCTTTCTTCTGGGGCTCTCCTTTGGCTATTGCAGTTATGATAGAAGAGGAACTCGAGTTCTGTGTTAAGATAGTGGGATAGGTAAGTCTCCTGCCTGCTGATGAGCTTACAATTGCGGAGTTCAAAAGCTCTAAGAGTTTTGAACAGAAGGCAGATGAGAGGCACTTTATCCAGTCCCCCAAAGAATCTCTAATCGCGTAACTGATAATTCATCTAGAAAAACCTGTATTTTTCATCTTTGAAAACATGGGGCTTCCTGGACCTCACAGAATATTATTTGTCTACAGTGCTCTTCTATTTTATACTCTGATGAGGTTTCTTATGCACAAAAGAGCAGTTGGAAATCTGGTCGCCTGCAATAAAACAAGAAGACCTTTGTGTGTACAAAGATGTTGCATTAATAAAATGGTATGAAAATAGCAAATCAGGCTTAGATGCAACTTGCAAAATAGGTTTGTAATTAAGTAAGTCAATAAGTAAAGGAAACAATATTTGAAAAATAACGACCCAAAAAAGTTAATCATGTAGAACCGGAACATGAAGATGTACACTGCAGTCTTTCCAGTCCGGCCTGGGTCCTCTATTACTTAGAACATTAACTGCTTTCTTCAACTAAGGGTGGAGAATCTCCCTCAGCCTTCTCGTGCCATTGGAGAAACTGTTGGGCCCTTAAAGTTGCACTGGCCGTCGCATTAATGCAAAACCTGGCTGCACGTAGGTTTTTTCAAAGCCACTTTCCAAAGGGACGAGAAGACACTGGGGACGATATCATGGACTCTGGCCAAAAAGCACTGACCTTTCACCTTGCTGGTTTCAGCCTGGTCTCCTGAACCCCATAGGAATTCATAGCGTGGAGGTTCACACTTGTGCACCTGCCACTGCTCCAGGTACTTTTCCTACAGGAAATCTTTGGTGATGAGCTTCCTGGGCTCTTCATATATAAAGTCGCGCTCCCAGTATATACCCAAATCTTATTCAGAAATTCTCAGATCTCGTCTCTCTAATGCAGCTGCCCTTCATGAGGATCATACCCAGGAGCATCATTAGAGACGGGTCTTAGGCAACACCTTATGAACACTCAGACTCCCATTGTTGGGGAGGTCCAGTTCACTGACAAGAGCATCGAAGTGACCGCTGGGGTCAACTTCCTTCCGCTCAAGGCCAAAGGCAATCTCTGTGCACTCGGAGGTTCTCCTGAAGATTTCAGGGAAATTTCCCTTGCACTTTCTGTTGACAATGCTGCTGTTGTAATGGGCTCTTTCATTTTATACTTCTCCAGCAGGAATTGTACCAACCATTTGTGACCCTGATTAGGAGGTCTCTGCATGAGCTCTGGGTGGAGGGTGCTGCCAGGGAGGTGCTTGGTCTTTCCTCATCTTGGCTCTTGGCAGCTTCATCAGATCTTATGCATGAAATACTTGCAGAAGCAGTGGTGACGGACAGGCTCTTTGAGACTCCTGGGACACGTGAGCAGCAGGGGAGCCCTGAGGAGTACCAGGCAGAACAGGAGAGAACGAGAAGGGAGACTCTTCTTTCTCTCCTTCAGTGGGCCTTGAGACCCCAGTGGCATTTCCCATGGGCACGGAGCATACTCTTCCGACCCTGAGGCAGGACCGTGGTGAGAGACAGCAGACCGGAGAGTGGGCAGGACGGCTGGTAATGCGGGCACCTGGAGAAGGGAGAAGGAGATGGTGTGAGCACTTTCAGCAGGGAGATCCCACCTTGGCTTTAATCAAGGCCCCCTCTGCAGATTTCTGGGAGGGCACTGCTCTAGGAAGCCAGAGGGTTCCCTTGGTCAACCTGTCCCCTGATAACCCCGTGGAGGAACTTAGAGTGAGTCTCAGGCTGCAGGCTGCCAGCTCAGCTTGGGGTTTATGGGCTGAGAACAGGGGCTGGTCATGGAGCTCCCTGCGTTTTGGGGTGGGGAGTCCTCTCAGTTCACATTCAGAATCGTCAGGCCAACTGTTGACAGGGCCAGGGACCTTTTTCCTACGCTGCAATAAAGATGACAATTCAAAGCTCCCTGGAACCCACGAAAAATAAGTGAAGGTGTTTCTCAGCCCACCATCTCTGCCAGGGCTTACCCAGGGCTGTTAACTCTTGGGACCCTGTGTGTTCTGGGATCGCTGGATTCTCATTCTTATTCAGAGTTCTTATCTTGGCTCCCCGTGGGTCTGGGACCCACCCTTCCACTCCATGGTGGCTTCACCTTAAGACTAAGGATCTTTCCCTTAGACCCAATATAAAGAAGCAATGTCAGAGCCTCTGGCTGACAGCCCTGCCCTGGCTCTTTAAGTGCCGAAGGCAGGACTGGGGCTGGATTTCTTGGTGTCCCCTCTACTGGGAGGGAAAGTTTTGGTCCCCTAAGCATTCACTCAGGTTTCTCCTTCTGGCTACTGAGAAGGCCTGTAGCTCCTCTCTTCTTTGACCTGAGGACATCCCCTCATGGTAAGGTACAGAACTCTCTGAGACCCAACAGAGGGAAGCGAGGGCAGCTTTATTTGGCCACACCTGCCTGTAGCCCCTCAAGACAGAGAGCTGTGGCAGGCAAGGTCTGGCCTTGTGAAGGTGAGCTTCCTAGTGTGACTCGTAGGAGGGACTAAAATTCCTCCTTCTCTTGGCCTGTTACTGTCCGCCTCAGAACAAGGCCCTCATTTCTCTGTCATCCTGAGGAGGAATTGAGGGCTGCCTCTGCTCCACGTGTCATCTATGCCTGTATCTCCAAGGACTAACGGTAGGGGAGACATTACGTGCCTCCCCCATTGTTAGGAGTTTTTTGTTCCACTCCTTCCTCAGGGCCCTCACCCAGACCGGTGGCACAATCTGGAAATTTTCCCAATGCTGACTCAGCCAGCCTCAGACCAAGATCCTCACCCCCCACAGTCCTCAGAGATGGAAGTCAGAGGGCATCACATCCATCCACAACTGTCTGGGTATTCTGAGAGCTAACAGCAGGGGAAAAACTCTATGTGACTCCACTGTTCTGGGGTTGGTGACCCTTTTAATTCTCCCTGAGTCAGGGTCTGGTCCTCTACCCTACAGTGACCTGAGTCCTCCAGAACTGAAAGTGAGTGGGTGACACATGTGGTTACCCCTTCCTGGGCCTTCCCAGGTCAGAAAGGGGCAGGACTTTGTGGATTCCTGTCTTTTCGGGGTTGGGTGCTCTCCTCAGTCCTCACTCAGGGTCCTTGCACTGAAAACTCATATGACCTAGAGTCCTATCCCCTTATGCTATGGCCTTTATTTCCTCGAGACTATCCGGAGGGTGTAAGAGTTGACTCATCTGGGTAGAGCTGCCTGTGCTCACCCATTGCTGACAGTAGAAGGATTCTGTGATGTTCCTGCTTATACGGTTTGAGTGGTTCCTTCAGTCCTCAGGCTCCTCAGCTTGGCCCTTGGCATGACCTGGAATTCCTCCCTGTGCAAGCCTGAGGCTGGCCCCTTAGACCAAGTGCCTCACATCCTTGAGATGGCCAAAAGGGAAGTGAACGGGGCTCATCAGTCCAGCATTTCCAGGTCTGCCAAGGACAGATATCAGTGCCAGGGCTCTGTGTGGCCACATTTGTTCTGCGAAGGGTAACATCATCCTCACTTAGGGTCATCAACTTCAGTCCTGTTTTTTTTTTTTTTTTTTTCTTTTTTTTCGTTTCAAAAATGACCAGGAAGGGGATCCCAACCCAAGCCCCAGCGTCATTAGCACCATGCTCTCCCTAGTGAGCCAACCGGCCACCCCTACACAAGGATCCGAACCGGCGGCCTTGGTGCCATCAGCACCACACTCTCCCAAGTGAGCCACGGGCCGGCCCTCAATTTCAGTCCTCTAAAGGACTAGTTTTCCACCCTCGGCTGAATGGAGCTGCTCCCATTAGACTAAGGGCTTCACAACCCTGAGACCACTCTCAGATGAGATGAGGGGGCACCTCAGCCTGCTAGCTTTGCCCTGCGCCTCTTAGGGCTGACAGCAGAGGCAGAACATGGTGCATTCCCTCTGTTCTCGGGTGAGTGGCCCCCACTCTCCTCAAACATGGTCTCACTTTGACTCCGGAACAGACAGACCTGGAACTCCACTCTCCACTGACCTGAGGCCACGCTCCTCACACCAAGGCCATCACCTTTCCGGAATCTCCAAAGTAGAAGTCAACAGGAACCACAATTGCCCTTGGCTATTGGGGTCTTCTGAGGAATGACAGCAGGGTCAGAATTGTATAAGACTGCACACTTTTGGAATTGGTGGTTCCCTCAGTCCTCATTCAGCTTTCTGTCCTTGACTCGGTGTGGGACGTGGGACGCCTCTCTACTGACCTGAGCCTGCCGGCCTCAGACCGGGGCTTCCACCTTCCTAAGAAACCAGAGGGGGAATGTCAGGGTGCGACGCTTTGGATAATTCTGCCTGGGAACTCTCTGTGGCCCCCTCTGTTATGGGGAATCCACCCATCAGCACTCAGTGTCCTTAACTTAAATCTAGGTAGGTCCTGTTAGGATCTCGTACCTGGGCACAAGTGAGGCTACTACCACCACTTCAAGGCCTTTACCTCCCTCAAACACCATTAGGGGGCACCAGACGAAATGAGAGGCCAACCAAGGCAGAAAGCAATACATAGTTCAGGAGGCCCCTACTGCTCCGGGGTGAGCGGTTCCTCATTTCTCCTTTAGGGTCCCTATCTTGATATTTATTACAGGCTGAGATTTCTCTCTTACTGACCTGAGGGTGCCACACTTACCAAAGGCTCTTATGTCCCTGCGAACCTTGAAGAGTAAATGAGATTCACAGCTTATAGCCCTGCCTTGGGCCCTCTAGGTCTGACAGTAGGCAAGGAGCTGGTTTTTTAGTGACCCCTATATTCTAGGCCACTGATCTCCAGAGCCTTTAGTTATGGTGTTCCTCATCTTGCCTCCTTTCTCTGATTAAAAGCTTCTGGGAAATGTCGCACACCATTGAGCAGGTTCACTCCTGCGAACCTTGCAGAGAATGGCTCTCTGTCCTAGGCTCCATTTGAGATGGGGAAGCTACAGCAGAAGGCAAGAGGCCCGTGACAGGTGGTGGGCTGTCAGAGAAAAAACATTGTGATCTATTCCTTTGCTTCAAAAGCCAGACATAGCCAGTCACATAGCTTTGCTTAGAAGAGATTTGATTTCTACAGGGAGAGGGCAGACCAGGATGATTTGGTGAGCTCCTGATCTTTTTAGGTTATCTGACATTGCATAGGTAGATGATCATTTTGTCACTAGATATGATGTTTTCTTTTCTTTATATATACCATCTGTTTATTCAACATTATTATTACTCTAGCTGTGTAATACAAAATTGATTTGTGGACAGGGTCCTTTTTATCCTCTTAGATACACTTTGCAGTGGTGAGCAGAAAAATGAATTACAAGATCCAAGATCTAGCTCAAACTGGGATGACTGGAACGATGTGGGCTCTAGACGAATCCAGACCAGGGATCTAGTGCTGGCTTTGTCAATTACAAGCTCATGAGCTTGGGAAACTCACAAGTTGCTCATCTGTAATGTGAGTCTGCTAAGTCATGCCTATCTTGGAGACGTGTTGGAGTGTATGCACTGTAGATAAAGCAAAAGGCATACGGATTAGGAAATATTGGGTATTCAATGAATGGCAGTTATCGTATGATTATTTTAGTTTTTATATAGCAGTATTATTTTCTATTTTCATAATGATATAATGAGAAACAAAATTGTCAAAAGTCTTGCAAACTTTTGAGACAATTTAAACCTACAGGTGTCCCTTGAATTTAGCAGTCTTGTTTTAAAAATGTTTTAGTGAACTCATTCTGGTTCTTATTGATCACTGGATTTAATATTGACCGTTTTAAACCCAGACAATACTACCTTCCAATCAGACTTGTTTTGTTTGTTGGTTGGTTGGTTGGTTTTTATCCACTAGAGAGCAGACAATATGCAGTGCACTAGAACAGAACATTCTCAAACAATCTAAATAAATCAGGTATCTTTTATTTATACTAAAAGAAATACTAAAAGGTATAAGGCCAACGAAGATTTAAGCAGCTTTTACATTTCCGTTTTTTACTCTTTTGTTCTCCTCATATTGTGATCTCAATTATTTTACTGTGAGTTTCTTTCACATTTCCACGAAAACAGTTTGCAAACTGTGTTCACGTGCACTGAATCCAGAGCACAGGACACTTTCTTTCCTGCCCAGACAGAGATTTGTCTCTGGCTTACATATAACCACAAAGTAACTTGTAGGAGCAGCTTTCCATAGTGGAAAGAACATTTGTGTCCCCCTCAAATTCATATGCTGAATCCCTAACACTCAATGGAGTGGTATTTAGAGGCGGGGCCTTTGGGTGGCAATTCTGTTTGGTTGAATTTTAAGGTTGGAGCGAGAGTGTTGGGATTAGGGTCCCTATAAGAAGAATAGGAGACAATAGATCTCTCTCTGTCTCTCTCTCTCTCTGTCTCTCTCTCTTTTCTTACTGTCCCTCTCTCTGTCTCTCAGTCTCTCTCCCTCTCTTGCTCCGCCCCATTCTCTATCTCCCCCCTCCTCTCCCCTCTCTCCCTCTCTGTCTCTCCCCCGCTCTGTCCCCCCTCCCTAATGTCCTCTTTTTTTCTCTTCTCCCTCTCCCTCTCTCCTCAATGTGATGATACAGTGAGAAGGCAACTGTCTGCAAGTTAGGATGGGCACCGTCATCAGGAACCGAACCTGCTGGCACCTTGATCTTGGATATCTCAGCCTTCAGAACTGTGAAAAATCGACTTCTATTGTTTAAGACACCCAGTCTACGGTGTTCTGTTAGCACAGCCCCAACACGCTAACTTACACAGTTTTGTCTCTCAACTCTGAAGCACACCATCTGAGGGTATGGCCGCTGCTCACCACTTCCACGAACTCATCCTGCTCACCTCACAGTTTAAATAAAAATTACATCCCACCGAAGACTTGAATTTTTCCAATGCCCCAAAGTGCCTTGTTCAGGAAATTTCCACTAGATTGCATCATAAGGAACTCCCTCAACCTCACTCATTCTTGTTACTTTACTGATAGGCCAGAGGAGAGTGCAACATCTTGTATGATGGCAGCTTAGAGGCTCAAAAGTTCTATGAGCGGGGGCTGTGTCTTCTTTATTGCAGCATCCCTAGTTCTAGCACAGAACCTTCCAAAAAGCAGATGCTCAATTACTGTTTTTGAATAAAAGAGGCAGTAAACATGAAGTCTAATTTATTCAGATTTAATTTTCCTACTACCTTGAATAAGCTAAGATAAACAAAGTATGAATCATTTAATTTTACAAAACACTAACAGAAATTTGGGAAAGCGAGGATTAACTATGTTTTAATTTTATTTCTCCATTGTATTACCCACTATTACATTTAGTTCTCCACTGTAGTTTACTGTAGGGTTCTTTCAAGTGTCTAAGAAAATTCCTATTCTTATATCATATTTTCTTATCTGGGTGATAAAAATACAAACAATCAAACAAACAAACAAACCAACAACAACACAGACTTCAATAAGGGTGAGAACATTTGCTGGACTAATGGTCCAGGAGACCGTACTCGCATTGGCAGATGCCATGCCTGGCTGGGTCTACGGCTGGGGCTGTTTCTTCCTCATCTTCCATAGGCTCTGCATAATGACATAAGTAGTCCAAGGTGATGATTTCCTTGATCTTTCCCAAATGCTCCAGGACTTTCGTCTCGCTGGTTTCAACATGTGCTCTTGGACCCCACAGGAATTGATAGCACGGAGGATCACTGTTGGGGACCTGCCGGTACTCTAGGTAATTCAGCCTCACCAAATCTTGAGTGATGAGCTTCCGGGGCTCTCCGTAGATGAGGTGCTTCCTTCCAGCATATACTTTCATCTTATTCAGGCATTTCCAGATGTGTTCCTCAGTGGCACAGTTGCCATTCGTTAAGATCACACCCAGGACAATCATTAGGAGACCGGTCTTGGGAAACCCTCTGCCAGGACGCACCCTCCCGTTGTTGGGAAGTTTCAGTTTGCTGACTAGGTTATACGAGTGACTGGGTAAGTCGACTTCCACCACCTCAACTGCAAAGGCAGCGTCGACGTGTTGGGAGGCCCTCTTGAGGATCTCAGCAAACTGGTGTTTGTACTTACAGTTGATAACCTTCAGCATGTCTGCCTTCATAATGGGCTGTTTCATTCTATACTTGTAGAGCAGGAACTGCGTCAACAAAACAGCCTTCCTCATTAGAGGGTCTTCGCATGAGTTGTTAGTAGACAGTGGGTCCTCAGAGGTGCTTTTCCGTTCGTCACCTTGGCCATTGCAGCCTTCTTCACATCTAGTGCAAGAAATGCCTTCAGAAGTAGTGGTGGTGGATGGTGCTCTCTGAGGCCCCTCGGAACTGCTACATGACCCAGCAGCAGGCAGGCTCTGGCTATTATCTCCACAAAGAGAAGAGGAGGGACGGGACTCCTCTGCTGCCGCTGCTGTTGCCTGAGCACCTTTCTCACTGGCGTGGAGCTTACTTTTCCGTCTCCGAGGCATGATGACTCTGGTGAGGGACAGTGGGAAGGAGTGCTGGCAGGACGGCTGGTGATGCAGGCACCTGGACAAGAGAGAATTACATCATGTGAGCATCTTCGGCGACAGAGACCACCTTGGCTTTAACAAAGGCACCCTCCGCAGGTTTCTCTGAAGGCACTTCTCTAGAAACCTACCCAGCTCCTGTTCTTCTGGTCAGCCTGTCTCCTGACAACCCTATGGAGGAACTTAGAGTGTGTTCTAGACTGCAGGGTGCCAGCACTGCCTGGGGTGTACTGAGGAGATGGCAGCAGCCGGTAGTGGGGGGCCTTCTGTTCTGGGGGGTGAGGGTCCCCTCAGTTCATCATCTGAATGATCCCGTAAATTGTTGCCAATCCTGGGCCCCCTCTATTCTGCTGCCCTCAAGTGGACACCTCAAATCAAAGCCACGACTCACTGAGACCACAGAGGTGGAAGGGAAGGAGCTTTTCGCCCCGTCATTCCTCTTAGGGGGCACCCAGCTCAAAGCCAGGCGGACTCCTCTCTGTCATGGGCTGTTTGGGGCTTCAGTTCTCATTCAGGGAATTCACCTAAGCTCCAGATAGTGCCTGTTATACATTTCTCTGCTGACCAGCGGCTGTGCCCTCACACCAAAGATATCATCTCCTTTAGATTGAATATAAAGAAGTGAGGGGAAGCCTCAGTCCGACAGCCCTGCTGTGGGCCTGCAAATGATGAATGCAGGGGTGGGGCTCAGATCGTTTGTATTCCGTTCACTGGCGGGTGGTCCCATCACCCTTTCCTTTGAGCCTCGGCATGGCTTGGAACATCTCCTGAGGCCCCCTAGTAGGATACGAGGGCCGACTCACCTCCACATGGTATCCCAAGGCTGAGAATAGGGGATGGATTTGGTGGTACCCTCCTCGTCGATGTTCCCTTCAGACGTCAGGGTCATGCCCTTAACTCAAACCCTCCTACCGTGGACGTTAGGCCGTCCCCTTTAGACAAAATCCCTTACCACCACCAGCAGCAGCACCCCTCTCCCCCCTTCCCCTGTGATACCATATAGGCTTTCCTTCGCTCACTTGAGGACCCTCCTCTCAGACCTAGGACCTCACGTTCCTGAGACTCTCCTTGCAGAAGTTAGCCTGACAGCCCTGCCCAGGGCCTCCCAGGGTCGACAGCAGGGGCGGGCTCTGTGCCACCTGACTCTTCTGGGAAGGATAGTCCCCTCAGAACTCACTCCGGGTTCCACTCTTGATTCCCTGCAGGGCATGCTACTCCTTCCTCTGTTGACATCAGGCCCCTTCACTCAGGCCCAAACCCTCAGCTTTCTAATATCATCACATGGGAAAGGACGGCTCACGTAGGCTCGGCCTCTATGATTGGGACCTCCGGGAGTTGCAAACAGGAGCTGGGTGTGACTCTCGCCTAAGTTTTCCCCCTAGACTGTCAGGGTACGATTCTCCTCCGCTGAACAGGGGCCTCCCACTTTTACCACAGCCCTCCCCTTCCCGAGACTCGAGAGGGAGGATTGAGCGCCCATCTTGGCCGGCCCACTCCCTTCAGAGCTCCTGAGACTGAGAACGGGGGCGCGGTGGCTTTGTGGGAGAGCGGGCTGGGCAGTCTTCTGAGGGGTGGTTCTCTCGTTCTCACTCAAGCTCCTCACCTGGACTCCAGTCAGAGTCGGGGACTCCTCACCCACATGCGATGAGGCCTCTGCCTTAGGCAACGTCCCGCACCCTCCTGAGACGCCCTCAGAGGAAGTCAGTGCAACAAGTGCAAGGGCCTCTCAAGGACGATTGCAGGGGCGGCATCTCTGGCGCCCCCGCTGTTCTGGAGTGGGGCTCGCTCAGTCTCCTAGAGGATTCGCGACTCCACTCCTCTTAGAGCCTTAGGCTCTTCCTTCTGCCACCTCCTGGACTTGCAAGCCTTTCGCATCCCTGAGACCCTCCTTGCAGAGGTCAGCCTGACAACGCTGCCTCAGCCCTCTAGTTCTCAGAGCGGGTGAAGGGGAGTCTCCGTATGGCCCCCTGTATGATCGGGTGTTGTTCTCCTTGGTTGGCATTCAGCCAGGTCCTTATCCTGGCTCCTGTCTCTTTAACGAAAGCCTAACCGGGAAATGCCACATCCCTGCAAACTCTTGAGCAGGGTCCCAACTTCAAATCTTGCAGAGAATAGGTCTGTGTCCCCGGAGTGATGTGAGATGGGGAAGCTGAAGTACATGGCAGAAAGCCAGGGGTAGGAGGTGGCTGTCACTGACTGCCCTGTTCCTTCTCTCCATCACTCAGAGGGTTCTAAACGATTTATTTACCACAGCCTCTGGACTGCGCTGGATAATTTTGTGAGATCCCAACCCTTTGAGGTTAACTGACATTGCATAGGTCGACCTTCATATTGGTACCAAATATCCTGTCCTCCTTTACATTATTCAAGCCTCTCATCTCTTTTGCTCTTCTTACCGCTGTGGCCATGTATTCCAGGGCGGTCCTTTGGGCACAAAATCCTATTTTTCTTTAATTGCCTGACATATATTTTGGGGTAGTGAGGAGAAAAGTGGATAAGATATACAAGGTCGTCTTCAAAATGAGATTAATGGATGAATACAGGTCAGAGGTCCACTCTCACTCTGTCACTTTCTACCTTGTGAATATGACAATAAGGCTAGTTCGTTTTCTGCCCATTGAATTTCGTAAACCCTGTTATGCACGCAATGTTCATGTCCCTCCAAAATTCAAATGCAGAAGTCCTAGTTCCCAATGTGAACGTATTAGAAAGGGGAGCCTCTACAATATTATTAGGTTTAGGCGAGGCCATGTGAGTGGGTCACCTGGGATAGGATCAGTGCTCTTATGGGAAGAGAGCAGAAAGCTTGCACTCCGTCTCTCTCCACCACGTGAGGAGACAGCAAGAAGTCAGGTGTCTGCAAGGTAGCCCTCACCAGGAACCGAATATGCCAGCACCATGATCTTGGACTTTGCGGCCTTTGGAACCTCAGAAAATCAAATTTTTTTGTGTAAGACGCCCAGTCTGTGGTATTCTGTTGTAGCTGCCATAACTATTTATGACAGATCATTTTTCTAGGACCACAGGAATCCATGTACTGTATAAAAAGCACCTATTATGATGACTCACACCCATTGGGTGTTTATGAAATGGCAGTTATGATGAATTTTACCCAGAAAATAAATAGCACCCTCCTATTTGGGAATTTTTTTGTTTTCTTAATGCCTGATATGTCAGAGAACATGCCATTTCAAAGAAGTCCAAGTCAGCCAAGAAATTGCTTTAGCAATTGAAATTAGATTTTCCCTATTAGGGCATCTGTTATTTTACCTGGAGGTAGGCGGTTCTTCTCCGTATAGATACAAGTCAAAGCCCCTAGAATTTTTTCAGGTATGAATTCCTTCCGTGCTTCCCAGTTAACCTTCCATCCAAACCACCTCTACTTTCTTCAGGTCTTCCGCACCAAAATTTAGCCCTCCTTTAGAATGTGCCAAATGTCACTCAAGATAACACAATTAGAATGCCCTTTTAATGCAGTGGAATCTGGTTCTCCAAGACCAAGGCACAAAGCGGCCAGCACAGTGGCTTCTGTGCAACTCACCTCACCATTAAGTATTCAGAAACTCCAAAAACACAATGTGCATGGAACACTTAGTTTGTGCACTGTGTTCCACTGTACTGAGAGGAGAGCAAAGACACCTTCTCTTCATGCCTGTTTTAGTTTGTTTTGTGTTGCTATAACAGAATACCTGAAACTGTGTAATTTGTAAAGAAGAGAGGTTTATTTGGTTGACGATTCTGGGACAGCTGCATCTCGCATGGGCCTGAGGCTGCTTCTACTCACGGCCGAAAGTGGCAGACAGCTGGCGGGTACAAGCAGATCACATGGCGAGAGGAAGCGACAGAGAGAGAGAGGAGGTGCCCGGGTCCTTTAAACCAGCAGCTCTCACAGGAGCTAATAGAGCGGGACTCACTCGCTACTCCTCCTCCCCCAGGGAGACCATTATTCCATTCATGAGGAATCGGCCCCAATGTCTCAATTGGTTTCCAACACAGCCACATTGGAGATCAAATTTCCACATGTGTTTTGGAGGGGACAACACATCCAAAATCCATCAATGCCTATGTGGGCTAAATTGTGTCCCCACAAATTTATATGCTAAAGTCCTAACCCCCAGTACCTCAGAGAACATGATTATACTTGGAGATCAGTTCTTTAAAGAGGTGACTGATTTAAAATGAGACATTCCGGTGAGCCCTAAGACAACAAGACAAACATCTTTCTAAGAACACAGAAGGAAACACCGGGGATGTACACACATAAGGAGACAACCATGTGAATAGGCGGCAAGTGGGCAGTCTTCTGCAAACCAAGGGAAGAGGCCTCAGGGAAAACCAATCCTGCAGGCACCTTGATCTTGGACTTCCAGTCTCCACAAGTGTGAGAAAATTAATTTCACATGTTTAAGCCACCCCGTCTATGGTGATTTTTATGGCAGCCCTAAGAAACTAACACATTGGCCTAAACAGAGATATTTTCTGGATTATCTCTGATGCTAAAGTAATCCATAAGAGCATGCTTTGATGCCTTTCTGTTTGCTCCACTGGCGAGGAAGGAATTCCCACACTCCGGTTCTCTGTTATCCAAAGGCAGAACCCTGGACACCGGAGAGATGAGGCAGACAGCAGGTAATCACATGTTCTCATACACTCACAGCCTGAGGGAGAAGATCTCCACCTGTCACACAGGGCATCATGAGGGTTGCACTTAGGAACAGACTAAATAAGTGGAGTGTGTGGGAGGCTGGACGTGGAGATCAAGCGGAAATGGTGGTCTCCAGTGCCCATGGGAGAATGTGAGTGGCTTGCTTAAATATGTCCACCAATAGGGAGTGGAATAAGGAAGATCTGTGCCTGGTCCCCTTGGGTAAAAATGGTTCTTTGCTAGGGGACCTTATGTGCAAGTGCAGTGTACAGAGGACAACTTGAAGTTAGGCCATTCGAGGCCCCACTGGTTTTGCCTCATGTCAAGGCAGCATGGATTGTTGGGCCTTAATTTTAGTACTTACACTTCCGTGCAGTTTCCCATTCAAGGCATTTCTCCCCTGAATTTGAGCCACATCCTCTGAGGCTCTGGCCTCTACTCAACAGTCCCACCGTCTCATCTACTGCACTATGCACATTAATTTTCAGAGTTACATCATATCGATTAATTTCTCATTTCCCGACAATCGAACGGCCTGGCCTCAGAGACTTTGTACTTACTGCACTCTCTTGGAACACCCCTCTTCTCTCCCATTCTTTTTTCTTGCCTGTAAGTCCAAAGGAGTATATCAACAATCTCCTTTTTGATTTCAGCTTCCAGCTTCTAACATTCTATTGGCAGAAGCCGGGTCTTCACATCAGCATCCCCACTGCTAGCACCGAGCCTTCCAAAGAGCAGATGCTCAGTTGCTGTTTGGTGAATAAGAGAGAGAGTGAGCAAGAGGTCTAACTTATTGAGATTTTGTTTCTGCTACAATTTTTAATAAGCTAACCATATCAAGGTATAAATAATTTAATTTTACAAAAAAGAAACACTAACGAGAATGAGGGAAACCGGGAATGACCGTGTTTTATTTTGTTTCTATTCGGTTATGGCCAGTGTTTTTTTGTGGGGTTCTTTCATATTCCCCCAAAAATCCCTACTGTAATGTCATACTTTTTTGTCAGGATGACAAAGAAAAAGAGAAACCTTAGACTTCAGTAGATGTGGGAGAAGCTCCTGGACGTGGTGGTGCCATATGCCGGGCCACATCGTTAGTGCCAGGCCCAGCTGCAATTTTGGCCCGGACTATCTCTTTCTCGAATCTCAAAGCTTCTTCATACTGTGTTGAGATGGCACTAGGAACAATATCATGGACCTTGGCCACAGACTCGAGAACTTTCACTTTTCCGTTTTCAGCTTGGGCTCTTGGACCCCACAGGAATTCGTAGCGTGGAGGATCACCGTTGGGCACCTGCTGGTACTCCAGGAACTTCAGCCTCACCAAATCTTGGGTGATGTGTTTCCTGGGCTCTCCATAGATGAAGTGCTTCCTTCCAGCATATACTGTCATCCTATTCAGGAATTTCCAGAAGTCTTTCTCAGGGGCACAGTTGCCCTTCACAAAGATCCCACCCAGGAGATCCATCCGGAGACGTGTTTTGGGTAACCCTCTACCAGCATGAATTCTTGCATTGCTGGGGAGTTTTGGTTTGCTGACAAGGTCATACGAGTGACTGGTTGAGTCGATTTCGTTCACATCCACTGCAAAAACAACCTCAATTTGCTCAGAAGCCGTCTTGAGGATCTCAGCAACTGCTCCTCGTGCTTCACATCAATAATCATCCGCAGCTCTGCGTTCATAAATGGGTTGTTTCATTTTGTACCTGTATAAGAGGAACTCCTCCAACAAACCCACCTTCACAGTCTGACAATCCGTACATACGCTCTCATCGAAGGTTGAGGCCTCTGAGCAACACGGATATTCTTCATCTTTGCTGTTATCCCCTTCGTTAGATCCTGCGTCAAAAACATCTGCACAGGTAGTGGTGGTGGATGGTGCTCCCCGAGGTTCCTGGGAAGTGCTACCTGACCCAGCAACAGCTGAGCTCTAGGGAATATCCCTGAGAACAGGAGAGGAAGAGGGGTGGGTCTCTTCTTCTTTCACTGCGGCCCTGGCCCGAGCTCCCCCATGACCCTGGAAATAACCTAGGGCCTGGTGGCATGTCTCACTGGTGTGGCGCTTACACTTCTGACCATGAGGCATGATGACTATGCTCAGGGCCAGCAAGCAGGCATGCGGGTAGCAGAACAGATGGTGAAGGCCCACTGAAGGAGGGACGATGACAGGGAGGGTGCAACTTCACAATGGGAATTCCACCGTGGCTACAACGAAGGCTACAAGGAAGCCTCCTGTGAGGGCACTCCGCCAGGATCTCTCTGGGGTCTTGTTCTCCTGATGAGTCTGTCCCTTGGGGAACCTGTGGAGGAAGTTAGAGTGACCAGTAGGCTTTAGCTTGTCAGCACTGCCCCAGGTATACTGAGGTGAGGGCAGGGGCTGTCAGTGTTTTGAGTTGAGGGTTTGTGTTCTATGAACTTCAAGACCATCATGACAACTAACAGCGATCATATAAACAATTCCCTCTGCTACTCTTTGGTTGGCGTCCCCAAAAGGATCTGGAACACACAGGAAGGAAGCGAAGGCAGTCCTCGTCTTGTTAATCCTGTCCAGCAGCCCCAGTGCTGGCTGCCCAGTGAGGAGTTTTCTGTCCTGGTCTTTTTCGTGTCCTGGGTCCTCACTCAGGGTCCTCACACTGGCACACAGGACATGGGACACACAATCCCTCCATTTGAATGGTGGCTGCACCTGCACACTAAGGATATCACCTCCCATAGACCTGATGTAAATAAGCAGTGAGAAGCTTCAGCTGAGAACTCTGCCCAGTGTCTTCAAGGGCTAAAACCAGGGTGGAGCAAGATTCTTTGGTATCCCTTCTGTGTAGTGGTAGATGGCCTCCTCACTACTTGTTTTTACCACTTGCATGGCCTAGAACAATTTTCTCCCCATCCCTGAAGCTTGTCCCCTCATCCTGAGGACAAAATGTCCCTGAGACCTTCCCTACGGAGGTATAAGTGCCTTCTCATCTGAACATACCTGTCTTAGGACTCCCGAAGACGAGAATACGGATGAATTCTGTGGTGCCCCCACTCTTATGGGGTGAATGTTTCCTTTAGTCGTCCCGGTACTCACGGTGGCCTCTGGAAAAACCTGAAAATCCTCCCACTACTGACCTTAGGCCATAATCCTTAGACACAGCCCCTCAACCACTTGTGACATCCTAGGGGAAAGTGAGTGTGTCTGATCATGTCAAAAATGCCCAGGTATCCCAGGGCTGCCAGCAAGGTCGGAGGTCTGTGTGGTCCTCTCAGTTCTGAGGGTGGAGGACATCCCAAGTTTTCACTGGGGAACCTCCCTTTTACTACTGGCAGGGCCTGAGGATCCTTCCCTTGCTGACCTGAGGACGCTCACCTCACAGCAAGGCCCTCACATCCCTGAGACCCTTCTCGCAGAAGTCAGCCTGACAGTCCTGCCCAAGGCCTCCCAGAGATTATGGCAGGGGCAGGCTCTGTGCCACCTCACTTTTCTGCGGGTTGTCGTCCAGTAAGTCATCATGCACATCTGTGCATTTGATTCCTGGCAGGACATGGGGCACCTCCCTCCTCTGTCCTAGGTCTCATAGCCTCAGATCAAGGTTCTGATTCCCTGAGGCCCTAGAAGGAGAAGTCAGGGAATGCTACATGAGGGAACCCATCTGCGCCGTTCCAGGGGTGACATCGAGAATCAGGCTCCTTGGGGCTCTCTCTGTTCAGGCTAGGGCTGTGCCCTCAGTCCTCGCTCAGGGTTTTCACCTCGACTCCTTGCAGGCCCCGGATTTCCTCTTTCGTTCAACGTCGGGTTACTCATGTACACCAAGGCTCTCATGTTCCTGATAAGCCTGTACAATAAGTGAGGAAATACTCAGCCTGACAGCCCTGCTTCAGCCTTCTAGGTCTGAGAAAAGACACAGGCTGGTCTCTCTGTGACTGCATTTATTATGGGGTATTAGCCTCTTCAGTTCTCATTCATCAGAGTCTTCATCTTGGTCTGTGTACCTTCTATGAGAGGCTTCCGGGGAAAATGCCATATCACTTCAATCTCTTGATTGGTTTCCCTTCTGCAAACCTTGCAGAGGAAAGGCTGTGTCCCAGGAGTGATGTGAGATGGCGAGGCCAAAGCACAAGCAGAGAGCCCAGGACGGGTGTCGTGCTACCAGACACACACACACACACACACACATACACACACACACACACACACACACACACACACACACACACGCTGATTTATGCCTTTGCTTCACCAGCCAGACATAGCCACTTATTAACTTTTCTTCAAATATATCTACTTTCTTTAGGGAAGGACTAAGCCAAATGATTTTGTGAGCCTCAAATCTTTTGAGTTTCACCGAAGGTGATTTTGTAGATCATTAAATTGTCAACAAATAACTCCTTTCTCCTTTCCCACCTCACATTTACTTTGGTATTTTTATTGCTTACCCCTTGGGCTATGTATTCCAAAACAGTACTTCGGGTACACTATTTTATCACCTGTAATACATTTTGAGGTAATAAGCAAAAAATAAATTAGTGACAAAAGGTATGCCTGAGGCTGGGAGTGGGGACCAGTGGGGACTCTGGAGGAATTCAGAGCCGGGGTCTAGTACAGGGCCTATGTCACTTGCGAGCCTTGTGAATCTGAGAAGATTTCAAGTTCTTCATCTGCGAAATAAATCTGATAAATCCTATCAGGAAGGACATAGGCATATACGCAATGCGTATGAAACACCTGGCACAGTGTTGGGCAAAGGTTGGGTCTTTAATGAATTACCAAGTTTATTTTGATCCAAGATGATAACAACCTTCCCTCACAGAATGTCACTTCCAGAATACATTGGAGAGTATGCAACTCCAAATGACATAGAAATCACCGTTATCTCAAATGCTGCTGAGCATAAATAGTGTGTCCCCACTACAGTATCCCTTATGTATTTTGAGTGTGTGATTGTCTTCTCTAGCTGGAGGCCACTCAAGGTTCCTGTTTTGTGTCGAGGACCGACAACCTCCCTCGCAGGTGCCTTCCCTTCCAAGCCACCCCTTTTTCCATTCATGTCATCATCACTAAAAATCGACCCCTCCCGTAGAGTTTCACAATTACACCCCAAATAATCTAATTAAAATGCCCTTTTAATGGAGTGTTCTCTGGCTAGTCCTAGCCAACGACAAGCATGTCAGTTGTGTGACTTCTCGGCATCTTATCTCAAGGTGGTGTCACTCTTATTTCCCAGAATCTCCCTAGACATCACGTACCCAAAACACCCAGTTTGTGCACTGTATGCACCTGCACTGGCACATGCGCATGGGAAGCCTTCCACTCCAACTGCAGATGGGGATTACTTTCTGGTGTGCGTAGAATTGCAAAGTAACTATTAGGCACAGTTTCCCATACCTGGCATAGTCTCTGAACGCTGAGATGAAGCATCTGGGGGGCCTGGCCCCTTTCCATTCAAACCACCATAATTTTTATTCATTTCATCACCACCTGAAATCAAGCCCTCCTTGAGAATTTTACGAGTTACACTCAAGATAATCTAATTATACCAATGTCCTTTTAAGCAGTGGGCTCTGACTCTCCCACCCCCGGACAAAGAATACTGGCACAATGGTTCTTGACATCTCATTTCAAGGGAGTATCACCCTTATTTCTCAGAAACAGTCTGGAGATATAGTGCAGAAAACACCTTGCTTGTGCACTCTGGTCACCTACATTGGGTCAAGAGTTCAGGACACTTACCATCCCTGGCCCAGGTGGAGATTCCCTCTGGTTTACCCACAGTTCCAAAGTAATTGTTAGGAACAGTTTTCCTTCCCAACTTTTAGTCTCTAAACTCTGAGGGTCTGTCCCCCTGCTCACAGTTCTCACAGCCTTACCTAGCCCACCATCCCGCTTAACTTGAAATGTCTTTCTTTAAAGAAATTGCAGTGTCCCAGAGCTTCAAACTGCCTTGCTTCAAGGTATTTCAACTTGATTGCTCTAATCTGGGACCTCCCCTCTTCCTCACCCCTTCATCATAGTTGTAATTTAGTTAGATCCTCGATTCTCACCGTCGTCTTTTACAATGGCAGCCTGACTCTCAAACTCTGTGGGCAGTGGCTAAGTCTTTTTCTTACCATCCTCAGTACTAGCATGAGGCCTTCCAAAGAAGAGATGCTAAATTAATGGTTGGGGAATAAGAGACACAGGAGCAAGATGTCTGATTTATTATGATTTAATTTATCCCACAGTCTTGAATAAGTTAGGAAAATACAGGTA
The DNA here is from genome assembly GCF_027409185.1 of Cynocephalus volans. Classification (NCBI taxonomy): domain Eukaryota; kingdom Metazoa; phylum Chordata; class Mammalia; order Dermoptera; family Cynocephalidae; genus Cynocephalus; species Cynocephalus volans. The sequence continues at coordinate 35,757,270 of NC_084478.1, read as the reverse complement.
TATGTCTCTTAGTTTAACAAAAATCTAAAATAACAACACAACCAAACCAACACTTACTTATCATTTTCTCTTTTTTTTTTTTTTTGACTGTAGGGATTTGCCGGCAGGATTTGTTTCCAGATCCATGAAAATCCCTGTTCCTTTGTCACGTTACCATGTTCTAGGGTATAAAAAATGATCAAACTTCTCTACAAATTGTATAATGTCAAAACTCTAACTTATAAACCCCATAAACAACAATAAACGCGTGGTCCGTAGGATTTATAGTCTTAGGTTCTGAAATTAAGTGCATACGTAAAGAAACAATTAGAAGGCGATAAAGCAATACGTCGGACAATTTTCTTTGAAACTTGATATCTATGCATGTTTTCATGTAAAGGACACGTGGGGGAATGTGTGAATAGTTTATTTTGAATTATTCAAACACCTCATGTTATCTTACACTTTTCCAAGCTTTTAGAAATATATTATTGTCTTCCTGTGAGTATTTCACTTTTTTTCCCTTTTATTTGAGCTCTGATTTCTGTGGGGTGACCTTCGTCCTTTGACCTTAAGTGTTCATAAGCTGTAGCTTAAATGACAGTGTAACTTAACTGCCACTCATTCATCATACCTACCCTGCAAATGTTTTCCTTTAGAGTCTTTTTTGAACAGGACCTGGGTTTGCTGGCATGGAGGGACCATTTCATGTTAACCTCAAAACAAACAGATAAACGGGGAGTACTTTGTGTTCCTTCCCACCCCTTCCTTTTACCCCCAATCGCCAACTATTCAAGTGTTGCTATTCTTTTTTCTGTTTATTTATTTTTTTTTCCTCCAAATGCAGGTAAGGAGAGTCTTGCTAAACGCCCTTTTCTGGCTTCTAGAATTGCTGGCTTCTTTGTGATGAGGTGTGAGGCTTGCCTTGACTCTTTTTTCTTGCTAGCTACAAGCTCATTCTGAGGAATTTTGAAGACATCTTAAGCTCCAGATACTCTCCACTCTGTCTTTCTTTCTATTTATTTGCTTGTTTGTTTGTTTGTTTCTTTCTCTCTTTATTCTGTCCTTCTTTTTAGAAATCATCACCTGCCTCCTCGATTCTGAAGCCCAAGTCTCCAGCAAATATCTATGATGTGCTTGGCTGGCCACCTGCCATGCTTGGCGTTGCCATAAACTTTAGGCCAACCTTGCCTGGGAGATGCCCATAGAGGAGAAATATGCTTTGACAGTTCATGCGGCAGCCCTTGACTGCTGAGGAGCCGTGGGCTGAGTTTTCTAGTTGTTTAATATATAGCACTGGATAGATACAGAAGTGGGGGGCACATAGGCCCTGCTGTAACTTCCATAGTGGTGACAGTTTTCTTTGGTAAATCCATTATTTGCAAATGGTGTTAAAACATGTCTATTTCTTCTCCGTGGCCACCTCTCCAAGACTATCCATTTGTATCCCTGTTTTTTTCTCCTTTATCTCCATTTACTATCTCTTCCCTCTCTTGTGGTGGAGTCAGGAGTGGATCACAGTCCTCTCTTTTTCTCTTTCTCCCGATTAACATCTGTTCCCTGGTGACGAGCTGTGGTTCATCACTGGGGACAGTGAATACACACCGTCCCCCCCCCCCCCCCGCCCCGGCCCAGTCTTGTTGGCTAAAATTTGGCTCCTTATAGGCAGTGGTTGGATCCTGTCACCTCTTCTACCCTTTGCGTTTGGAAACCTCTTGCATATGTGTATGGAGATTTGGCCCTACTTGATAACAGTTTGTATTCTCTGTATTCCCTAAGTTAGTGGGTAATCAGTTTCCTGTGTTCATTTGGGGATTTAATTACTCTGTGAACTACGTTGGTTGACGTTTTAAAAAAAGATCAAGTTTGTGTTTTATAATCATTTCGATGTAATGGCTTTCCAGGTAAGTAGGACCATTTTAAAAGACACTCCTAGTGTTTTGACCCTGGCTTCTTTTCTTGGCTGCTGTCAAGTAGGAAGGGCCCCTCGGTACCAACTCAGGCAGTAAGAAATAACCTGCTCTGTTCAGTGAGATTATTGATACTCACCATGTCAAAATCTCAGTTCTTCATTTTAACCCAAATATATTTAATAGGAAAATGAGTTTGACTTGAAGATACTTTGCCTAATCTCTCATATCTTGGTTGGAAATAAAAATTTTCTTACTTTGTTGGAGATTACAGCATACCAAATGCACCCACTTGAAACTGACTAGAGCAAACCTTGGAGATGCTCTTCAAGGATTTTTATTTATTTATTTAATTTTATGACCTCATCTCCAGGACCACAGAGCAGATCATCACAGTGGATTGGTGACTTAGTCCATTTTCTGCTGCTGTAACAGAACACCTGAATCTGTGTAACATATAAAGAGCAGTGATTTATTTCTTTCACTTCTGAAGGTGGGGATGTCCAAGATTGAGGAGTTGGCATCTGGCGAGGGCCTTTGTGCTGCGCCATCCCATGGTGGAAGATGGAAGGGCAAGAGAGGGCGCGAGAACAGGACACTGAGAGAGAGAGAGAGAGAGAGAGAGAGAGAGAGAGAGCAAGACGACGGCCAAATGTGTTTTTTAAAATAAGAAACCCACTCCCGCAATGACAAACCCACTTAAACCCACTTGCGTGATAATGGCATTAACCCATTCATGAGGGTGGAGCCCTCAGGTCCTAATCACCTCCCATTAGACACACCTCCAAACGCTGTTGCATTGGGGATTAAGTTGCCAACACATGCCTTTTGGAGGACACATTCAAGCCATAGTAATCATGAATGACCATCTTAATACATGTTTTCCATGACCTCTGAGTTCTTCTTATGATCAATGAAATGACGTTAAAAGTGACTGATGCTAGGCATCCTTTGAAGATATTTGGGCAAGTGGGTTGTTTCTCCTCTTTCTAAACTGGGTGGTTTGTTTGAGGCTAAGCAAGAGGTTGGACACTAGTTTCTCAAGGCTGCCTGAAACCCTCTTTGCAAATTTGTCTCCTTTTAAGCTAACTTAATATGCTTTGATCATTTGTGGGGAAAAAAGTCATCTGCTCATCATCCAGTCCTCCTTCCTGAGGTCTTTGGCTCTCCATAAACTAAAATCTTACACCGAATGCAAATTCCCGTGTAGGTACAAACTCTCTCTCTCCTTTGTGCACCTCAGCATTTTGACAACTGGTCTTTTGGTAAATCTGTATCATTTTTCCCTCCGGTAGATACCTTTATTCGTGGTGGCTTGCCTAGTGAAACAGAGGCCTTTGGCTTGTGAGATTTCACAGTGAATCCCCAAAAATTAGTGTTGTGGAGAATTGCTCAATACCAGCAGAGAAATTCTGGTGAAAGACACACTTCATGGTGATGGAGACATTGGGAGGTTTGAGTGAAGCTGACCTGAGAGTTTCAGGTTGTGTAGGATTCAGGGAAAGGATAATCAGATAGGGATGTGTTTCAGAGGAACAAACCAAGATATATGCTTTCAGATAAATGTTTTTACCTCTGTGCATCTGGGTAAGTGAGGCAAACTTTAGAGTATCGCTAAGGAGCGAGAATAGAAATACGCATAAGGCTGAGATCCTAAGCCTTAGAGGCTGAGCAATGGATTTGGAAAAATTCCTAGTGTGATTTTTCGAAAAGAGACTTCAGTTACTCTCACCTGGTGCTAATAACTGCCTTGCTGATTCACACTCTTAAATTTTTCATCATGATGGCCCCAGATTGCTCTTAGGAGCTAAGCATATTTACAAAGCTGACAATCCACAGGTGTACGGTTGGATCGCCAGCAAACCAAAGGGCTTCTTGAAAGTGACTGGGCCTGAATGGAAGACAGCATCCCACCCAGGGAGAGAGCTTTCAAACCAGCCTCTCCCTCACCAGTCTCTGCAGGTCCCCGTCGGTCCCCATGGTCCCACGTCTACTGCCCTGTCCCTTAATACAGAAAGTTAGATTACTGTTTCCTTTTCGTAAACTGGCATTTCAGGGTGAAATTTGAGGAGAGTTTGGGAGGCAGGAGAAAGGATCTATCTACTAGGAAATTATCCCCCTCCTCCCCACCCCATTTAGATATGTAGGCTGGGCCAGATCTCTATACCTCATGGAGAGACATTCTGTAACCTCTCAATGTGCCTTTCTTCCTCCGTCATGTGCTAAAACATGAAAACCAAAGTCCCGTGCCATTGTTATTTTATGGGGTAAGATGGACAGTATTGAGGTGGAGGAAGCACTTAAAGTAAGCAGGACCCATTCCGCATCTGGAAGGGGATCTGTCTTGGGCCTGATCTCTTTAGGGAGTAGTGAACCCTTGGTCTGTGCCGAGAAGGTGCTCAAAGTGACTCTGATGGAATTGTGGGCAGGCTGAGGCCCTGGGAGCTCAGAGCCACATAGAAAGGCAGTAGGCATGTATGTGCTGGGTCATATCTGTCTGTGTCTCCATTTCCCCCGACCACAGAAGAGCAGTTGGAAATCTGATTTCTTTTGTCTGGGTTAGTTCTTGTAGTGAGAGAGCCAGAAAGCTGGGCTCTCTGCTCTGGAAAATCACCCTGAGGTTTCTGGCAAGTTAACCCTTGAAATTGACACGTCTCAGCCTCTCCCCCTTTGCCCTTCAAGAATCTCCATAATGCGGTTACCCTCTCACCTGGTGCCGTAACATCCTCCATGGCTCAGACTGGAACTTGCTTCACAATACCTGGTGGCATCACACCTGCTAATAATTACGCAACGGTCTAAGGAAGAATTTGAGCATTTAAATTATCTCATTCCACACAGCCTTATAGATTCTGTAAATAAGAGATTACAAGGGTTATATATTGTGTTGTGAAAGATATTTTGTGTTGTTTTCGAAATCATACCAATATCCTAGAAGTTACGTACTCCCCAGATGATTACCGTTCTCAAAATGCTTTGTAAGATGGGAGAAAGGGAGTGGAAAAAAAATATATATATATAGTATATGTTTTCCTAACCTTTCTTCTGGGGCTCTCCTTTGGCTATTGCAGTTATGATAGAAGAGGAACTCGAGTTCTGTGTTAAGATAGTGGGATAGGTAAGTCTCCTGCCTGCTGATGAGCTTACAATTGCGGAGTTCAAAAGCTCTAAGAGTTTTGAACAGAAGGCAGATGAGAGGCACTTTATCCAGTCCCCCAAAGAATCTCTAATCGCGTAACTGATAATTCATCTAGAAAAACCTGTATTTTTCATCTTTGAAAACATGGGGCTTCCTGGACCTCACAGAATATTATTTGTCTACAGTGCTCTTCTATTTTATACTCTGATGAGGTTTCTTATGCACAAAAGAGCAGTTGGAAATCTGGTCGCCTGCAATAAAACAAGAAGACCTTTGTGTGTACAAAGATGTTGCATTAATAAAACGGTATGAAAATAGCAAATCAGGCTTAGATGCAACTTGCAAAAAAGGTTTGTAATTAAGTAAGTCAATAAGTAAAGGAAACAATATTTGAAAAATAACGACCCAAAAAAGTTAATCATGTAGAACCGGAACATGAAGATGTACACTGCAGTCTTTCCAGTCCGGCCTGGGTCCTCTATTACTTAGAACATTAACTGCTTTCTTCAACTAAGGGTGGAGAATCTCCCTCAGCCTTCTCGTGCCATTGGAGAAACTGTTGGGCCCTTAAAGTTGCACTGGCCGTCGCATTAATGCAAAACCTGGCTGCACGTAGGTTTTTTCAAAGCCACTTTCCAAAGGGACGAGAAGACACTGGGGACGATATCATGGACTCTGGCCAAAAAGCACTGACCTTTCACCTTGCTGGTTTCAGCCTGGTCTCCTGAACCCCATAGGAATTCATAGCGTGGAGGTTCACACTTGTGCACCTGCCACTGCTCCAGGTACTTTTCCTACAGGAAATCTTTGGTGATGAGCTTCCTGGGCTCTTCATATATAAAGTCGCGCTCCCAGTATATACCCAAATCTTATTCAGAAATTCTCAGATCTCGTCTCTCTAATGCAGCTGCCCTTCATGAGGATCATACCCAGGAGCATCATTAGAGACGGGTCTTAGGCAACACCTTATGAACACTCAGACTCCCATTGTTGGGGAGGTCCAGTTCACTGACAAGAGCATCGAAGTGACCGCTGGGGTCAACTTCCTTCCGCTCAAGGCCAAAGGCAATCTCTGTGCACTCGGAGGTTCTCCTGAAGATTTCAGGGAAATTTCCCTTGCACTTTCTGTTGACAATGCTGCTGTTGTAATGGGCTCTTTCATTTTATACTTCTCCAGCAGGAATTGTACCAACCATTTGTGACCCTGATTAGGAGGTCTCTGCATGAGCTCTGGGTGGAGGGTGCTGCCAGGGAGGTGCTTGGTCTTTCCTCATCTTGGCTCTTGGCAGCTTCATCAGATCTTATGCATGAAATACTTGCAGAAGCAGTGGTGACGGACAGGCTCTTTGAGACTCCTGGGACACGTGAGCAGCAGGGGAGCCCTGAGGAGTACCAGGCAGAACAGGAGAGAACGAGAAGGGAGACTCTTCTTTCTCTCCTTCAGTGGGCCTTGAGACCCCAGTGGCATTTCCCATGGGCACGGAGCATACTCTTCCGACCCTGAGGCAGGACCGTGGTGAGAGACAGCAGACTGGAGAGTGGGCAGGACGGCTGGTAATGCGGGCACCTGGAGAAGGGAGAAGGAGATGGTGTGAGCACTTTCAGCAGGGAGATCCCACCTTGGCTTTAATCAAGGCCCCCTCTGCAGATTTCTGGGAGGGCACTGCTCTAGGAAGCCAGAGGGTTCCCTTGGTCAACCTGTCCCCTGATAACCCCGTGGAGGAACTTAGAGTGAGTCTCAGGCTGCAGGCTGCCAGCTCAGCTTGGGGTTTATGGGCTGAGAACAGGGGCTGGTCATGGAGCTCCCTGCGTTTTGGGGTGGGGAGTCCTCTCAGTTCACATTCAGAATCGTCAGGCCAACTGTTGACAGGGCCAGGGACCTTTTTCCTACGCTGCAATAAACATGACAATTCAAAGCTCCCTGGAACCCACGAAAAATAAGTGAAGGTGTTTCTCAGCCCACCATCTCTGCCAGGGCTTACCCAGGGCTGTTAACTCTTGGGACCCTGTGTGTTCTGGGATCGCTGGATTCTCATTCTTATTCAGAGTTCTTATCTTGGCTCCCCGTGGGTCTGGGACCCACCCTTCCACTCCATGGTGGCTTCACCTTAAGACTAAGGATCTTTCCCTTAGACCCAATATAAAGAAGCAATGTCAGAGCCTCTGGCTGACAGCCCTGCCCTGGCTCTTTAAGTGCCGAAGGCAGGACTGGGGCTGGATTTCTTGGTGTCCCCTCTACTGGGAGGGAAAGTTTTGGTCCCCTAAGCATTCACTCAGGTTTCTCCTTCTGGCTACTGAGAAGGCCTGTAGCTCCTCTCTTCTTTGACCTGAGGACATCCCCTCATGGTAAGGTACAGAACTCTCTGAGACCCAACAGAGGGAAGCGAGGGCAGCTTTATTTGGCCACACCTGCCTGTAGCCCCTCAAGACAGAGAGCTGTGGCAGGCAAGGTCTGGCCTTGTGAAGGTGAGCTTCCTAGTGTGACTCGTAGGAGGGACTAAAATTCCTCCTTCTCTTGGCCTGTTACTGTCCGCCTCAGAACAAGGCCCTCATTTCTCTGTCATCCTGAGGAGGAATTGAGGGCTGCCTCTGCTCCACGTGTCATCTATGCCTGTATCTCCAAGGACTAACGGTAGGGGAGACATTACGTGCCTCCCCCGTTGTTAGGAGTTTTTTGTTCCACTCCTTCCTCAGGGCCCTCACCCAGACCGGTGGCACAATCTGGAAATTTTCCCAATGCTGACTCAGCCAGCCTCAGACCAAGATCCTCACCCCCCACAGTCCTCAGAGATGGAAGTCAGAGGGCATCACATCCATCCACAACTGTCTGGGTATTCTGAGAGCTAACAGCAGGGGAAAAACTCTATGTGACTCCACTGTTCTGGGGTTGGTGACCCTTTTAATTCTCCCTGAGTCAGGGTCTGGTCCTCTACCCTACAGTGACCTGAGTCCTCCAGAACTGAAAGTGAGTGGGTGACACATGTGGTTACCCCTTCCTGGGCCTTCCCAGGTCAGAAAGGGGCAGGACTTTGTGGATTCCTGTCTTTTCGGGGTTGGGTGCTCTCCTCAGTCCTCACTCAGGGTCCTTGCACTGAAAACTCATATGACCTAGAGTCCTATCCCCTTATGCTATGGCCTTTATTTCCTCGAGACTATCCGGAGGGTGTAAGAGTTGACTCATCTGGGTAGAGCTGCCTGTGCTCACCCATTGCTGACAGTAGAAGGATTCTGTGATGTTCCTGCTTATACGGTTTGAGTGGTTCCTTCAGTCCTCAGGCTCCTCAGCTTGGCCCTTGGCATGACCTGGAATTCCTCCCTGTGCAAGCCTGAGGCTGGCCCCTTAGACCAAGTGCCTCACATCCTTGAGATGGCCAAAAGGGAAGTGAACGGGGCTCATCAGTCCAGCATTTCCAGGTCTGCCAAGGACAGATATCAGTGCCAGGGCTCTGTGTGGCCACATTTGTTCTGCGAAGGGTAACATCATCCTCACTTAGGGTCATCAACTTCAGTCCTGTTTTTTTTTTTTTTTTTTTCTTTTTTTTCGTTTCAAAAATGACCAGGAAGGGGATCCCAACCCAAGCCCCAGCGTCATTAGCACCATGCTCTCCCTAGTGAGCCAACCGGCCACCCCTACACAAGGATCCGAACCGGCGGCCTTGGTGCCATCAGCACCACACTCTCCCAAGTGAGCCACGGGCCGGCCCTCAATTTCAGTCCTCTAAAGGACTAGTTTTCCACCCTCGGCTGAATGGAGCTGCTCCCATTAGACTAAGGGCTTCACAACCCTGAGACCACTCTCAGATGAGATGAGGGGGCACCTCAGCCTGCTAGCTTTGCCCTGCGCCTCTTAGGGCTGACAGCAGAGGCAGAACATGGTGCATTCCCTCTGTTCTCGGGTGAGTGGCCCCCACTCTCCTCAAACATGGTCTCACTTTGACTCCGGAACAGACAGACCTGGAACTCCACTCTCCACTGACCTGAGGCCACGCTCCTCACACCAAGGCCATCACCTTTCCGGAATCTCCAAAGTAGAAGTCAACAGGAACCACAATTGCCCTTGGCTATTGGGGTCTTCTGAGGAATGACAGCAGGGTCAGAATTGTATAAGACTGCACACTTTTGGAATTGGTGGTTCCCTCAGTCCTCATTCAGGTTTCTGTCCTTGACTCGGTGTGGGACGTGGGACGCCTCTCTACTGACCTGAGCCTGCCGGCCTCAGACCGGGGCTTCCACCTTCCTAAGAAACCAGAGGGGGAATGTCAGGGTGCGACGCTTTGGATAATTCTGCCTGGGAACTCTCTGTGGCCCCCTCTGTTATGGGGAATCCACCCATCAGCACTCAGTGTCCTTAACTTAAATCTAGGTAGGTCCTGTTAGGATCTCGTACCTGGGCACAAGTGAGGCTACTACCACCACTTCAAGGCCTTTACCTCCCTCAAACACCATTAGGGGGCACCAGACGAAATGAGAGGCCAACCAAGGCAGAAAGCAATACATAGTTCAGGAGGCCCCTACTGCTCCGGGGTGAGCGGTTCCTCATTTCTCCTTTAGGGTCCCTATCTTGATATTTATTACAGGCTGAGATTTCTCTCTTACTGACCTGAGGGTGCCACACTTACCAAAGGCTCTTATGTCCCTGCGAACCTTGAAGAGTAAATGAGATTCACAGCTTATAGCCCTGCCTTGGGCCCTCTAGGTCTGACAGTAGGCAAGGAGCTGGTTTTTTAGTGACCCCTATATTCTAGGCCACTGATCTCCAGAGCCTTTAGTTATGGTGTTCCTCATCTTGCCTCCTTTCTCTGATTAAAAGCTTCTGGGAAATGTCGCACACCATTGAGCAGGTTCACTCCTGCGAACCTTGCAGAGAATGGCTCTCTGTCCTAGGCTCCATTTGAGATGGGGAAGCTACAGCAGAAGGCAAGAGGCCCGTGACAGGTGGTGGGCTGTCAGAGAAAAAACATTGTGATCTATTCCTTTGCTTCAAAAGCCAGACATAGCCAGTCACGTAGCTTTGCTTAGAAGAGATTTGATTTCTACAGGGAGAGGGCAGACCAGGATGATTTGGTGAGCTCCTGATCTTTTTAGGTTATCTGACATTGCATAGGTAGATGATCATTTTGTCACTAGATATGATGTTTTCTTTTCTTTATATATACCATCTGTTTATTCAACATTATTATTACTCTAGCTGTGTAATACAAAATTGATTTGTGGACAGGGTCCTTTTTATCCTCTTAGATACACTTTGCAGTGGTGAGCAGAAAAATGAATTACAAGATCCAAGATCTAGCTCAAACTGGGATGACTGGAACGATGTGGGCTCTAGACGAATCCAGACCAGGGATCTAGTGCTGGCTTTGTCAATTACAAGCTCATGAGCTTGGGAAACTCACAAGTTGCTCATCTGTAATGTGAGTCTGCTAAGTCATGCCTATCTTGGAGACGTGTTGGAGTGTATGCACTGTAGATAAAGCAAAAGGCATACGGATTAGGAAATATTGGGTATTCAATGAATGGCAGTTATCGTATGATTATTTTAGTTTTTATATAGCAGTATTATTTTCTATTTTCATAATGATATAATGAGAAACAAAATTGTCAAAAGTCTTGCAAACTTTTGAGACAATTTAAACCTACAGGTGTCCCTTGAATTTAGCAGTCTTGTTTTAAAAATGTTTTAGTGAACTCATTCTGGTTCTTATTGATCACTGGATTTAATATTGACCGTTTTAAACCCAGACAATACTACCTTCCAATCAGACTTGTTTTGTTTGTTGGTTGGTTGGTTGGTTTTTATCCACTAGAGAGCAGACAATATGCAGTGCACTAGAACAGAACATTCTCAAACAATCTAAATAAATCAGGTATCTTTTATTTATACTAAAAGAAATACTAAAAGGTATAAGGCCAACGAAGATTTAAGCAGCTTTTACATTTCCGTTTTTTACTCTTTTGTTCTCCTCATATTGTGATCTCAATTATTTTACTGTGAGTTTCTTTCACATTTCCACGAAAACAGTTTGCAAACTGTGTTCACGTGCACTGAATCCAGAGCACAGGACACTTTCTTTCCTGCCCAGACAGAGATTTGTCTCTGGCTTACATATAACCACAAAGTAACTTGTAGGAGCAGCTTTCCATAGTGGAAAGAACATTTGTGTCCCCCTCAAATTCATATGCTGAATCCCTAACACTCAATGGAGTGGTATTTAGAGGCGGGGCCTTCGGGTGGCAATTCTGTTTGGTTGAATTTTAAGGTTGGAGCGAGAGTGTTGGGATTAGGGTCCCTATAAGAAGAATAGGAGACAATAGATCTCTCTCTCTCTCTCTCTCTCTCTCTGTCTCTCTCTCTTTTCTTACTGTCCCTCTCTCTGTCTCTCAGTCTCTCTCCCTCTCTTGCTCCGCCCCATTCTCTATCTCCCCCCTCCTCTCCCCTCTCTCCCTCTCTGTCTCTCCCCCGCTCTGTCCCCCCTCCCTAATGTCCTCTTTTTTTCTCTTCTCCCTCTCCCTCTCTCCTCAATGTGATGATACAGTGAGAAGGCAACTGTCTGCAAGTTAGGATGGGCACCGTCATCAGGAACCGAACCTGCTGGCACCTTGATCTTGGATATCTCAGCCTTCAGAACTGTGAAAAATCGACTTCTATTGTTTAAGACACCCAGTCTACGGTGTTCTGTTAGCACAGCCCCAACACGCTAACTTACACAGTTTTGTCTCTCAACTCTGAAGCACACCATCTGAGGGTATGGCCGCTGCTCACCACTTCCACGAACTCATCCTGCTCACCTCACAGTTTAAATAAAAATTACATCCCACCGAAGACTTGAATTTTTCCAATGCCCCAAAGTGCCTTGTTCAGGAAATTTCCACTAGATTGCATCATAAGGAACTCCCTCAACCTCACTCATTCTTGTTACTTTACTGATAGGCCAGAGGAGAGTGCAACATCTTGTATGATGGCAGCTTAGAGGCTCAAAAGTTCTATGAGCGGGGGCTGTGTCTTCTTTATTGCAGCATCCCTAGTTCTAGCACAGAACCTTCCAAAAAGCAGATGCTCAATTACTGTTTTTGAATAAAAGAGGCAGTAAACATGAAGTCTAATTTATTCAGATTTAATTTTCCTACTACCTTGAATAAGCTAAGATAAACAAAGTATGAATCATTTAATTTTACAAAACACTAACAGAAATTTGGGAAAGCGAGGATTAACTATGTTTTAATTTTATTTCTCCATTGTATTACCCACTATTACATTTAGTTCTCCACTGTAGTTTACTGTAGGGTTCTTTCAAGTGTCTAAGAAAATTCCTATTCTTATATCATATTTTCTTATCTGGGTGATAAAAATACAAACAATCAAACAAACAAACAAACCAACAACAACACAGACTTCAATAAGGGTGAGAACATTTGCTGGACTAATGGTCCAGGAGACCGTACTCGCATTGGCAGATGCCATGCCTGGCTGGGTCTACGGCTGGGGCTGTTTCTTCCTCATCTTCCATAGGCTCTGCATAATGACATAAGTAGTCCAAGGTGATGATTTCCTTGATCTTTCCCAAATGCTCCAGGACTTTCGTCTCGCTGGTTTCAACATGTGCTCTTGGACCCCACAGGAATTGATAGCACGGAGGATCACTGTTGGGGACCTGCCGGTACTCTAGGTAATTCAGCCTCACCAAATCTTGAGTGATGAGCTTCCGGGGCTCTCCGTAGATGAGGTGCTTCCTTCCAGCATATACTTTCATCTTATTCAGGCATTTCCAGATGTGTTCCTCAGTGGCACAGTTGCCATTCGTTAAGATCACACCCAGGACAATCATTAGGAGACCGGTCTTGGGAAACCCTCTGCCAGGACGCACCCTCCCGTTGTTGGGAAGTTTCAGTTTGCTGACTAGGTTATACGAGTGACTGGGTAAGTCGACTTCCACCACCTCAACTGCAAAGGCAGCGTCGACGTGTTGGGAGGCCCTCTTGAGGATCTCAGCAAACTGGTGTTTGTACTTACAGTTGATAACCTTCAGCATGTCTGCCTTCATAATGGGCTGTTTCATTCTATACTTGTAGAGCAGGAACTGCGTCAACAAAACAGCCTTCCTCATTAGAGGGTCTTCGCATGAGTTGTTAGTAGACAGTGGGTCCTCAGAGGTGCTTTTCCGTTCGTCACCTTGGCCATTGCAGCCTTCTTCACATCTAGTGCAAGAAATGCCTTCAGAAGTAGTGGTGGTGGATGGTGCTCTCTGAGGCCCCTCGGAACTGCTACATGACCCAGCAGCAGGCAGGCTCTGGCTATTATCTCCACAAAGAGAAGAGGAGGGACGGGACTCCTCTGCTGCCGCTGCTGTTGCCTGAGCACCTTTCTCACTGGCGTGGAGCTTACTTTTCCGTCTCCGAGGCATGATGACTCTGGTGAGGGACAGTGGGAAGGAGTGCTGGCAGGACGGCTGGTGATGCAGGCACCTGGACAAGAGAGAATTACATCATGTGAGCATCTTCGGTGACAGAGACCACCTTGGCTTTAACAAAGGCACCCTCCGCAGGTTTCTCTGAAGGCACTTCTCTAGAAACCTACCCAGCTCCTGTTCTTCTGGTCAGCCTGTCTCCTGACAACCCTATGGAGGAACTTAGAGTGTGTTCTAGACTGCAGGGTGCCAGCACTGCCTGGCGTGTACTGAGGAGATGGCAGCAGCCGGTAGTGGGGGGCCTTCTGTTCTGGGGGGTGAGGGTCCCCTCAGTTCATCATCTGAATGATCCCGTAAATTGTTGCCAATCCTGGGCCCCCTCTATTCTGCTGCCCTCAAGTGGACACCTCAAATCAAAGCCACGACTCACTGAGACCACAGAGGTGGAAGGGAAGGAGCTTTTCGCCCCGTCATTCCTCTTAGGGGGCACCCAGCTCAAAGCCAGGCGGACTCCTCTCTGTCATGGGCTGTTTGGGGCTTCAGTTCTCATTCAGGGAATTCACCTAAGCTCCAGATAGTGCCTGTTATACATTTCTCTGCTGACCAGCGGCTGTGCCCTCACACCAAAGATATCATCTCCTTTAGATTGAATATAAAGAAGTGAGGGGAAGCCTCAGTCCGACAGCCCTGCTGTGGGCCTGCAAATGATGAATGCAGGGGTGGGGCTCAGATCGTTTGTATTCCGTTCACTGGCGGGTGGTCCCATCACCCTTTCCTTTGAGCCTCGGCATGGCTTGGAACATCTCCTGAGGCCCCCTAGTAGGATACGAGGGCCGACTCACCTCCACATGGTATCCCAAGGCTGAGAATAGGGGATGGATTTGGTGGTACCCTCCTCGTCGATGTTCCCTTCAGACGTCAGGGTCATGCCCTTAACTCAAACCCTCCTACCGTGGACGTTAGGCCGTCCCCTTTAGACAAAATCCCTTACCACCACCAGCAGCAGCACCCCTCTCCCCCCTTCCCCTGTGATACCATATAGGCTTTCCTTCGCTCACTTGAGGACCCTCCTCTCAGACCTAGGACCTCACATTCCTGAGACTCTCCTTGCAGAAGTTAGCCTGACAGCCCTGCCCAGGGCCTCCCAGGGTCGACAGCAGGGGCGGGCTCTGTGCCACCTGACTCTTCTGGGAAGGATAGTCCCCTCAGAACTCACTCCGGGTTCCACTCTTGATTCCCTGCAGGGCATGCTACTCCTTCCTCTGTTGACATCAGGCCCCTTCACTCAGGCCCAAACCCTCAGCTTTCTAATATCATCACATGGGAAAGGACGGCTCACGTAGGCTCGGCCTCTATGATTGGGACCTCCGGGAGTTGCAAACAGGAGCTGGGTGTGACTCTCGCCTAAGTTTTCCCCCTAGACTGTCAGGGTACGATTCTCCTCCGCTGAACAGGGGCCTCCCACTTTTACCACAGCCCTCCCCTTCCTGAGACTCGAGAGGGAGGATTGAGCGCCCATCTTGGCCGGCCCACTCCCTTCAGAGCTCCTGAGACTGAGAACGGGGGCGCGGTGGCTTTGTGGGAGAGCGGGCTGGGCAGTCTTCTGAGGGGTGGTTCTCTCGTTCTCACTCAAGCTCCTCACCTGGACTCCAGTCAGAGTCGGGGACTCCTCACCCACATGCGATGAGGCCTCTGCCTTAGGCAACGTCCCGCACCCTCCTGAGACGCCCTCAGAGGAAGTCAGTGCAACAAGTGCAAGGGCCTCTCAAGGACGATTGCAGGGGCGGCATCTCTGGCGCCCCCGCTGTTCTGGAGTGGGGCTCGCTCAGTCTCCTAGAGGATTCGCGACTCCACTCCTCTTAGAGCCTTAGGCTCTTCCTTCTGCCACCTCCTGGACTTGCAAGCCTTTCGCATCCCTGAGACCCTCCTTGCAGAGGTCAGCCTGACAACACTGCCTCAGCCCTCTAGTTCTCAGAGCGGGTGAAGGGGAGTCTCCGTATGGCCCCCTGTATGATCGGGTGTTGTTCTCCTTGGTTGGCATTCAGCCAGGTCCTTATCCTGGCTCCTGTCTCTTTAACGAAAGCCTAACCGGGAAATGCCACATCCCTGCAAACTCTTGAGCAGGGTCCCAACTTCAAATCTTGCAGAGAATAGGTCTGTGTCCCCGGAGTGATGTGAGATGGGGAAGCTGAAGTACATGGCAGAAAGCCAGGGGTAGGAGGTGGCTGTCACTGACTGCCCTGTTCCTTCTCTCCATCACTCAGAGGGTTCTAAACGATTTATTTACCACAGCCTCTGGACTGCGCTGGATAATTTTGTGAGATCCCAACCCTTTGAGGTTAACTGACATTGCATAGGTCGACCTTCATATTGGTACCAAATATCCTGTCCTCCTTTACATTATTCAAGCCTCTCATCTCTTTTGCTCTTCTTACCGCCGTGGCCATGTATTCCAAGGCGGTCCTTTGGGCACAAAATCCTATTTTTCTTTAATTGCCTGACATATATTTTGGGGTAGTGAGGAGAAAAGTGGATAAGATATACAAGGTCGTCTTCAAAATGAGATTAATGGATGAATACAGGTCAGAGGTCCACTCTCACTCTGTCACTTTCTACCTTGTGAATATGACAATAAGGCTAGTTCGTTTTCTGCCCATTGAATTTCGTAAACCCTGTTATGCACGCAATGTTCATGTCCCTCCAAAATTCAAATGCAGAAGTCCTAGTTCCCAATGTGAAAGTATTAGAAAGGGGAGCCTCTACAATATTATTAGGTTTAGGCGAGGCCATGTGAGTGGGTCACCTGGGATAGGATCAGTGCTCTTATGGGAAGAGAGCAGAAAGCTTGCACTCCGTCTCTCTCCACCACGTGAGGAGACAGCAAGAAGTCAGGTGTCTGCAAGGTAGCCCTCACCAGGAACCGAATATGCCAGCACCATGATCTTGGACTTTGCGGCCTTTGGAACCTCAGAAAATCAAATTTTTTTGTGTAAGACGCCCAGTCTGTGGTATTCTGTTGTAGCTGCCATAACTATTTATGACAGATCATTTTTCTAGGACCACAGGAATCCATGTACTGTATAAAAAGCACCTATTATGATGACTCACACCCATTGGGTGTTTATGAAATGGCAGTTATGATGAATTTTACCCAGAAAATAAATAGCACCCTCCTATTTGGGAATTTTTTTGTTTTCTTAATGCCTGATATGTCAGAGAACATGCCATTTCAAAGAAGTCCAAGTCAGCCAAGAAATTGCTTTAGCAATTGAAATTAGATTTTCCCTATTAGGGCATCTGTTATTTTACCTGGAGGTAGGCGGTTCTTCTCCGTATAGATACAAGTCAAAGCCCCTAGAATTTTTTCAGGTATGAATTCCTTCCGTGCTTCCCAGTTAACCTTCCATCCAAACCACCTCTACTTTCTTCAGGTCTTCCGCACCAAAATTTAGCCCTCCTTTAGAATGTGCCAAATGTCACTCAAGATAACACAATTAGAATGCCCTTTTAATGCAGTGGAATCTGGTTCTCCAAGACCAAGGCACAAAGCGGCCAGCACAGTGGCTTCTGTGCAACTCACCTCACCATTAAGTATTCAGAAACTCCAAAAACACAATGTGCATGGAACACTTAGTTTGTGCACTGTGTTCCACTGTACTGAGAGGAGAGCAAAGACACCTTCTCTTCATGCCTGTTTTAGTTTGTTTTGTGTTGCTATAACAGAATACCTGAAACTGTGTAATTTGTAAAGAAGAGAGGTTTATTTGGTTGACGATTCTGGGACAGCTGCATCTCGCATGGGCCTGAGGCTGCTTCTACTCACGGCCGAAAGTGGCAGACAGCTGGCGGGTACAAGCAGATCACATGGCGAGAGGAACCGACAGAGAGAGAGAGGAGGTGCCCGGGTCCTTTAAACCAGCAGCTCTCACAGGAGCTAATAGAGCGGGACTCACTCGCTACTCCTCCTCCCCCAGGGAGACCATTATTCCATTCATGAGGAATCGGCCCCAATGTCTCAATTGGTTTCCAACACAGCCACATTGGAGATCAAATTTCCACATGTGTTTTGGAGGGGACAACACATCCAAAATCCATCAATGCCTATGTGGGCTAAATTGTGTCCCCACAAATTTATATGCTAAAGTCCTAACCCCCAGTACCTCAGAGAACATGATTATACTTGGAGATCAGTTCTTTAAAGAGGTGACTGATTTAAAATGAGACATTCCGGTGAGCCCTAAGACAACAAGACAAACATCTTTCTAAGAACACAGAAGGAAACACCGGGGATGTACACACATAAGGAGACAACCATGTGAATAGGCGGCAAGTGGGCAGTCTTCTGCAAACCAAGGGAAGAGGCCTCAGGGAAAACCAATCCTGCAGGCACCTTGATCTTGGACTTCCAGTCTCCACAAGTGTGAGAAAATTAATTTCACATGTTTAAGCCACCCCGTCTATGGTGATTTTTATGGCAGCCCTAAGAAACTAACACATTGGCCTAAACAGAGATATTTTCTGGATTATCTCTGATGCTAAAGTAATCCATAAGAGCATGCTTTGATGCCTTTCTGTTTGCTCCACTGGCGAGGAAGGAATTCCCACACTCCGGTTCTCTGTTATCCAAAGGCAGAACCCTGGACACCGGAGAGATGAGGCAGACAGCAGGTAATCACATGTTCTCATACACTCACAGCCTGAGGGAGAAGATCTCCACCTGTCACACAGGGCATCATGAGGGTTGCACTTAGGAACAGACTAAATAAGTGGAGTGTGTGGGAGGCTGGACGTGGAGATCAAGCGGAAATGGTGGTCTCCAGTGCCCATGGGAGAATGTGAGTGGCTTGCTTAAATATGTCCACCAATAGGGAGTGGAATAAGGAAGATCTGTGCCTGGTCCCCTTGGGTAAAAATGGTTCTTTGCTAGGGGACCTTATGTGCAAGTGCAGTGTACAGAGGACAACTTGAAGTTAGGCCATTCGAGGCCCCACTGGTTTTGCCTCATGTCAAGGCAGCATGGATTGTTGGGCCTTAATTTTAGTACTTACACTTCCGTGCAGTTTCCCATTCAAGGCATTTCTCCCCTGAATTTGAGCCACATCCTCTGAGGCTCTGGCCTCTACTCAACAGTCCCACCGTCTCATCTACTGCACTATGCACATTAATTTTCAGAGTTACATCATATCGATTAATTTCTCATTTCCCGACAATCGAACGGCCTGGCCTCAGAGACTTTGTACTTACTGCACTCTCTTGGAACACCCCTCTTCTCTCCCATTCTTTTTTCTTGCCTGTAAGTCCAAAGGAGTATATCAACAATCTCCTTTTTGATTTCAGCTTCCAGCTTCTAACATTCTATTGGCAGAAGCCGGGTCTTCACATCAGCATCCCCACTGCTAGCACCGAGCCTTCCAAAGAGCAGATGCTCAGTTGCTGTTTGGTGAATAAGAGAGAGAGTGAGCAAGAGGTCTAACTTATTGAGATTTTGTTTCTGCTACAATTTTTAATAAGCTAACCATATCAAGGTATAAATAATTTAATTTTACAAAAAAGAAACACTAACGAGAATGAGGGAAACCGGGAATGACCGTGTTTTATTTTGTTTCTATTCGGTTATGGCCAGTGTTTTTTTGTGGGGTTCTTTCATATTCCCCCAAAAATCCCTACTGTAATGTCATACTTTTTTGTCAGGATGACAAAGAAAAAGAGAAACCTTAGACTTCAGTAGATGTGGGAGAAGCTCCTGGACGTGGTGGTGCCATATGCCGGGCCACATCGTTAGTGCCAGGCCCAGCTGCAATTTTGGCCCGGACTATCTCTTTCTCGAATCTCAAAGCTTCTTCATACTGTGTTGAGATGGCACTAGGAACAATATCATGGACCTTGGCCACAGACTCGAGAACTTTCACTTTTCCGTTTTCAGCTTGGGCTCTTGGACCCCACAGGAATTCGTAGCGTGGAGGATCACCGTTGGGCACCTGCTGGTACTCCAGGAACTTCAGCCTCACCAAATCTTGGGTGATGTGTTTCCTGGGCTCTCCATAGATGAAGTGCTTCCTTCCAGCATATACTGTCATCCTATTCAGGAATTTCCAGAAGTCTTTCTCAGGGGCACAGTTGCCCTTCACAAAGATCCCACCCAGGAGATCCATCCGGAGACGTGTTTTGGGTAACCCTCTACCAGCATGAATTCTTGCATTGCTGGGGAGTTTTGGTTTGCTGACAAGGTCATACGAGTGACTGGTTGAGTCGATTTCGTTCACATCCACTGCAAAAACAACCTCAATTTGCTCAGAAGCCGTCTTGAGGATCTCAGCAACTGCTCCTCGTGCTTCACATCAATAATCATCCGCAGCTCTGCGTTCATAAATGGGTTGTTTCATTTTGTACCTGTATAAGAGGAACTCCTCCAACAAACCCACCTTCACAGTCTGACAATCCGTACATACGCTCTCATCGAAGGTTGAGGCCTCTGAGCAACACGGATATTCTTCATCTTTGCTGTTATCCCCTTCGTTAGATCCTGCGTCAAAAACATCTGCACAGGTAGTGGTGGTGGATGGTGCTCCCCGAGGTTCCTGGGAAGTGCTACCTGACCCAGCAACAGCTGAGCTCTAGGGAATATCCCTGAGAACAGGAGAGGAAGAGGGGTGGGTCTCTTCTTCTTTCACTGCGGCCCTGGCCCGAGCTCCCCCATGACCCTGGAAATAACCTAGGGCCTGCTGGCATGTCTCACTGGTGTGGCGCTTACACTTCTGACCATGAGGCATGATGACTATGCTCAGGGCCAGCAAGCAGGCATGCGGGTAGCAGAACAGATGGTGAGGGCCCACTGAAGGAGGGACGATGACAGGGAGGGTGCAACTTCACAATGGGAATTCCACCGTGGCTACAACGAAGGCTACAAGGAAGCCTCCTGTGAGGGCACTCCGCCAGGATCTCTCTGGGGTCTTGTTCTCCTGATGAGTCTGTCCCTTGGGGAACCTGTGGAGGAAGTTAGAGTGACCAGTAGGCTTTAGCTTGTCAGCACTGCCCCAGGTATACTGAGGTGAGGGCAGGGGCTGTCAGTGTTTTGAGTTGAGGGTTTGTGTTCTATGAACTTCAAGACCATCATGACAACTAACAGCGATCATATAAACAATTCCCTCTGCTACTCTTTGGTTGGCGTCCCCAAAAGGATCTGGAACACACAGGAAGGAAGCGAAGGCAGTCCTCGTCTTGTTAATCCTGTCCAGCAGCCCCAGTGCTGGCTGCCCAGTGAGGAGTTTTCTGTCCTGGTCTTTTTCGTGTCCTGGGTCCTCACTCAGGGTCCTCACACTGGCACACAGGACATGGGACACACAATCCCTCCATTTGAATGGTGGCTGCACCTGCACACTAAGGATATCACCTCCCATAGACCTGATGTAAATAAGCAGTGAGAAGCTTCAGCTGAGAACTCTGCCCAGTGTCTTCAAGGGCTAAAACCAGGGTGGAGCAAGATTCTTTGGTATCCCTTCTGTGTAGTGGTAGATGGCCTCCTCACTACTTGTTTTTACCACTTGCATGGCCTAGAACAATTTTCTCCCCGTCCCTGAAGCTTGTCCCCTCATCCTGAGGACAAAATGTCCCTGAGACCTTCCCTACGGAGGTATAAGTGCCTTCTCATCTGAACATACCTGTCTTAGGACTCCCGAAGACGAGAATACGGATGAATTCTGTGGTGCCCCCACTCTTATGGGGTGAATGTTTCCTTTAGTCGTCACGGTACTCACGGTGGCCTCTGGAAAAACCTGAAAATCCTCCCACTACTGACCTTAGGCCATAATCCTTAGACACAGCCCCTCAACCACTTGTGACATCCTAGGGGAAAGTGAGTGTGTCTGATCATGTCAAAAATGCCCAGGTATCCCAGGGCTGCCAGCAAGGTTGGAGGTCTGTGTGGTCCTCTCAGTTCTGAGGGTGGAGGACATCCCAAGTTTTCACTGGGGAACCTCCCTTTTACTACTGGCAGGGCCTGAGGATCCTTCCCTTGCTGACCTGAGGACGCTCACCTCACAGCAAGGCCCTCACATCCCTGAGACCCTTCTCGCAGAAGTCAGCCTGACAGTCCTGCCCAAGGCCTCCCAGAGATTATGGCAGGGGCAGGCTCTGTGCCACCTCACTTTTCTGCGGGTTGTCGTCCAGTAAGTCATCATGCACATCTGTGCATTTGATTCCTGGCAGGACATGGGGCACCTCCCTCCTCTGTCCTAGGTCTCATAGCCTCAGATCAAGGTTCTGATTCCCTGAGGCCCTAGAAGGAGAAGTCAGGGAATGCTACATGAGGGAACCCATCTGCGCCGTTCCAGGGGTGACATCGAGAATCAGGCTCCTTGGGGCTCTCTCTGTTCAGGCTAGGGCTGTGCCCTCAGTCCTCGCTCAGGGTTTTCACCTCGACTCCTTGCAGGCCCCGGATTTCCTCTTTCGTTCAACGTCGGGTTACTCATGTACACCAAGGCTCTCATGTTCCTGATAAGCCTGTACAATAAGTGAGGAAATACTCAGCCTGACAGCCCTGCTTCAGCCTTCTAGGTCTGAGAAAAGACACAGGCTGGTCTCTCTGTGACTGCATTTATTATGGGGTATTAGCCTCTTCAGTTCTCATTCATCAGAGTCTTCATCTTGGTCTGTGTACCTTCTATGAGAGGCTTCCGGGGAAAATGCCATATCACTTCAATCTCTTGATTGGTTTCCCTTCTGCAAACCTTGCAGAGGAAAGGCTGTGTCCCAGGAGTGATGTGAGATGGCGAGGCCAAAGCACAAGCAGAGAGCCCAGGACGGGTGTCGTGCTACCAGACACACACACACACACACACACATACACACACACACACACACACACACACACACACACACACACACGCTGATTTATGCCTTTGCTTCACCAGCCAGACATAGCCACTTATTAACTTTTCTTCAAATATATCTACTTTCTTTAGGGAAGGACTAAGCCAAATGATTTTGTGAGCCTCAAATCTTTTGAGTTTCACCGAAGGTGATTTTGTAGATCATTAAATTGTCAACAAATAACTCCTTTCTCCTTTCACACCTCACATTTACTTTGGTATTTTTATTGCTTACCCCTTGGGCTATGTATTCCAAAACAGTACTTCGGGTACACTATTTTATCACCTGTAATACATTTTGAGGTAATAAGCAAAAAATAAATTAGTGACAAAAGGTATGCCTGAGGCTGGGAGTGGGGACCAGTGGGGACTCTGGAGGAATTCAGAGCCGGGGTCTAGTACAGGGCCTATGTCACTTGCGAGCCTTGTGAATCTGAGAAGATTTCAAGTTCTTCATCTGCGAAATAAATCTGATAAATCCTATCAGGAAGGACATAGGCATATACGCAATGCGTATGAAACACCTGGCACAGTGTTGGGCAAAGGTTGGGTCTTTAATGAATTACCAAGTTTATTTTGATCCAAGATGATAACAACCTTCCCTCACAGAATGTCACTTCCAGAATACATTGGAGAGTATGCAACTCCAAATGACATAGAAATCACCGTTATCTCAAATGCTGCTGAGCATAAATAGTGTGTCCCCACTACAGTATCCCTTATGTATTTTGAGTGTGTGATTGTCTTCTCTAGCTGGAGGCCACTCAAGGTTCCTGTTTTGTGTCGAGGACCGACAACCTCCCTCGCAGGTGCCTTCCCTTCCAAGCCACCCCTTTTTCCATTCATGTCATCATCACTAAAAATCGACCCCTCCCGTAGAGTTTCACAATTACACCCCAAATAATCTAATTAAAATGCCCTTTTAATGGAGTGTTCTCTGGCTAGTCCTAGCCAACGACAAGCATGTCAGTTGTGTGACTTCTCGGCATCTTATCTCAAGGTGGTGTCACTCTTATTTCCCAGAATCTCCCTAGACATCACGTACCCAAAACACCCAGTTTGTGCACTGTATGCACCTGCACTGGCACATGCGCATGGGAAGCCTTCCACTCCAACTGCAGATGGGGATTACTTTCTGGTGTGCGTAGAATTGCAAAGTAACTATTAGGCACAGTTTCCCATACCTGGCATAGTCTCTGAACGCTGAGATGAAGCATCTGGGGGGCCTGGCCCCTTTCCATTCAAACCACCATAATTTTTATTCATTTCATCACCACCTGAAATCAAGCCCTCCTTGAGAATTTTACGAGTTACACTCAAGATAATCTAATTATACCAATGTCCTTTTAAGCAGTGGGCTCTGACTCTCCCACCCCCGGACAAAGAATACTGGCACAATGGTTCTTGACATCTCATTTCAAGGGAGTATCACCCTTATTTCTCAGAAACAGTCTGGAGATATAGTGCAGAAAACACCTTGCTTGTGCACTCTGGTCACCTACATTGGGTCAAGAGTTCAGGACACTTACCATCCCTGGCCCAGGTGGAGATTCCCTCTGGTTTACCCACAGTTCCAAAGTAATTGTTAGGAACAGTTTTCCTTCCCAACTTTTAGTCTCTAAACTCTGAGGGTCTGTCCCCCTGCTCACAGTTCTCACAGCCTTACCTAGCCCACCATCCCGCTTAACTTGAAATGTCTTTCTTTAAAGAAATTGCAGTGTCCCAGAGCTTCAAACTGCCTTGCTTCAAGGTATTTCAACTTGATTGCTCTAATCTGGGACCTCCCCTCTTCCTCACCCCTTCATCATAGTTGTAATTTAGTTAGATCCTCGATTCTCACCGTCGTCTTTTACAATGGCAGCCTGACTCTCAAACTCTGTGGGCAGTGGCTAAGTCTTTTTCTTACCATCCTCAGTACTAGCATGAGGCCTTCCAAAGAAGAGATGCTAAATTAATGGTTGGGGAATAAGAGACACAGGAGCAAGATGTCTGATTTATTATGATTTAATTTATCCCACAGTCTTGAATAAGTTAGGAAAATACAGGTATATGTCTCTTAGTTTAACAAAAATCTAAAATAACAACACAACCAAACCAACACTTACTTATCATTTTCTCTTTTTTTTTTTTTTTGACTGTAGGGATTTGCCGGCAGGATTTGTTTCCAGATCCATGAAAATCCCTGTTCCTTTGTCACGTTACCATGTTCTAGGTTATAAAAAATGATCAAACTTCTCTACAAATTGTATAATGTCAAAACTCTAACTTATAAACCCCATAAACAACAATAAACGCGTGGTCCGTAGGATTTATAGTCTTAGGTTCTGAAATTAAGTGCATACGTAAAGAAACAATTAGAAGGCGATAAAGCAATACGTCGGACAATTTTCTTTGAAACTTGATATCTATGCATGTTTTCATGTAAAGGACACGTGGGGGAATGTGTGAATAGTTTATTTTGAATTATTCAAACACCTCATGTTATCTTACACTTTTCCAAGCTTTTAGAAATATATTATTGTCTTCCTGTGAGTATTTCACTTTTTTCCCTTTTATTTGAGCTCTGATTTCTGTGGGGTGACCTTCGTCCTTTGACCTTAAGTGTTCATAAGCTGTAGCTTAAATGACAGTGTAACTTAACTGCCACTCATTCATCATACCTACCCTGCAAATGTTTTCCTTTAGAGTCTTTTTTGAACAGGACCTGGGTTTGCTGGCATGGAGGGACCATTTCATGTTAACCTCAAAACAAACAGATAAACGGGGAGTACTTTGTGTTCCTTCCCACCCCTTCCTTTTACCCCCAATCGCCAACTATTCAAGTGTTGTTATTCTTTTTTCTGTTTATTTATTTTTTTTTCCTCCAAATGCAGGTAAGGAGAGTCTTGCTAAACGCCCTTTTCTGGCTTCTAGAATTGCTGGCTTCTTTGTGATGAGGTGTGAGGCTTGCCTTGCCTCTTTTTTCTTGCTAGCTACAAGCTCATTCTGAGGAATTTTGAAGACATCTTAAGCTCCAGATACTCTTCACTCTGTCTTTCTTTCTATTTATTTGCTTGTTTGTTTGTTTGTTTCTTTCTCTCTTTATTCTGTCCTTCTTTTTAGAAATCATCACCTGCCTCCTCGATTCTGAAGCCCAAGTCTCCAGCAAATATCTATGATGTGCTTGGCTGGCCACCTGCCATGCTTGGCGTTGCCATAAACTTTAGGCCAACCTTGCCTGGGAGATGCCCATAGAGGAGAAATATGCTTTGACAGTTCATGCGGCAGCCCTTGACTGCTGAGGAGCCGTGGGCTGAGTTTTCTAGTTGTTTAATATATAGCACTGGATAGATACAGAAGTGGGGGGCACATAGGCCCTGCTGTAACTTCCATAGTGGTGACAGTTTTCTTTGGTAAATCCATTATTTGCAAATGGTGTTAAAACATGTCTATTTCTTCTCCGTGGCCACCTCTCCAAGACTATCCATTTGTATCCCTGTTTTTTTCTCCTTTATCTCCATTTACTATCTCTTCCCTCTCTTGTGGTGGAGTCAGGAGTGGATCACAGTCCTCTCTTTTTCTCTTTCTCCCGATTAACATCTGTTCCCTGGTGACGAGCTGTGGTTCATCACTGGGGACAGTGAATACACACCGTCCCCCCCACCCCCCGCCCCGGCCCAGTCTTGTTGGCTAAAATTTGGCTCCTTATAGGCAGTGGTTGGATCCTGTCACCTCTTCTACCCTTTGCGTTTGGAAACCTCTTGCATATGTGTATGGAGATTTGGCCCTACTTGATAACAGTTTGTATTCTCTGTATTCCCTAAGTTAGTGGGGAATCAGTTTCCTGTGTTCATTTGGGGATTTAATTACTCTGTGAACTACGTTGGTTGACGTTTTAAAAAAAGATCAAGTTTGTGTTTTATAATCATTTCGATGTAATGGCTTTCCAGGTAAGTAGGACCATTTTAAAAGACACTCCTAGTGTTTTGACCCTGGCTTCTTTTCTTGGCTGCTGTCAAGTAGGAAGGGCCCCTCGGTACCAACTCAGGCAGTAAGAAATAACCTGCTCTGTTCAGTGAGATTATTGATACTCACCATGTCAAAATCTCAGTTCTTCATTTTAACCCAAATATATTTAATAGGAAAATGAGTTTGACTTGAAGATACTTTGTCTAATCTCTCATATCTTGGTTGGAAATAAAAATTTTCTTACTTTGTTGGAGATTACAGCATACCAAATGCACCCACTTGAAACTGACTAGAGCAAACCTTGGAGATGCTCTTCAAGGATTTTTATTTATTTATTTAATTTTATGACCTCATCTCCAGGACCACAGAGCAGATCATCACAGTGGATTGGTGACTTAGTCCATTTTCTGCTGCTGTAACAGAACACCTGAATCTGTGTAACATATAAAGAGCAGTGATTTATTTCTTTCCCTTCTGAAGGTGGGGATGTCCAAGATTGAGGAGTTGGCATCTGGCGAGGGCCTTTGTGCTGCGCCATCCCATGGTGGAAGATGGAAGGGCAAGAGAGGGCGCGAGAACAGGACACTGAGAGAGAGAGAGAGAGAGAGAGAGAGAGAGAGAGAGAGAGAGAGAGCAAGACGACGGCCAAATGTGTTTTTTAAAATAAGAAACCCACTCCCGCAATGACAAACCCACTTAAACCCACTTGCGTGATAATGGCATTAACCCATTCATGAGGGTGGAGCCCTCAGGTCCTAATCACCTCCCATTAGACACACCTCCAAACGCTGTTGCATTGGGGATTAAGTTGCCAACACATGCCTTTTGGAGGACACATTCAAGCCATAGTAATCATGAATGACCATCTTAATACATGTTTTCCGTGACCTCTGAGTTCTTCTTATGATCAATGAAATGACGTTAAAAGTGACTGATGCTAGGCATCCTTTGAAGATATTTGGGCAAGTGGGTTGTTTCTCCTCTTTCTAAACTGGGTGGTTTGTTTGAGGCTAAGCAAGAGGTTGGACACTAGTTTCTCAAGGCTGCCTGAAACCCTCTTTGCAAATTTGTCTCCTTTTAAGCTAACTTAATATGCTTTGATCATTTGTGGGGAAAAAAGTCATCTGCTCATCATCCAGTCCTCCTTCCTGAGGTCTTTGGCTCTCCATAAACTAAAATCTTACACCGAATGCAAATTCCCGTGTAGGTACAAACTCTCTCTCTCCTTTGTGCACCTCAGCATTTTGACAACTGGTCTTTTGGTAAATCTGTATCATTTTTCCCTCCGGTAGATACCTTTATTCGTGGTGGCTTGCCTAGTGAAACAGAGGCCTTTGGCTTGTGAGATTTCACAGTGAATCCCCAAAAATTAGTGTTGTGGAGAATTGCTCAATACCAGCAGAGAAATTCTGGTGAAAGACACACTTCATGGTGATGGAGACATTGGGAGGTTTGAGTGAAGCTGACCTGAGAGTTTCAGGTTGTGTAGGATTCAGGGAAAGGATAATCAGATAGGGATGTGTTTCAGAGGAACAAACCAAGATATATGCTTTCAGATAAATGTTTTTACCTCTGTGCATCTGGGTAAGTGAGGCAAACTTTAGAGTATCGCTAAGGAGCGAGAATAGAAATACGCATAAGGCTGAGATCCTAAGCCTTAGAGGCTGAGCAATGGATTTGGAAAAATTCCTAGTGTGATTTTTCGAAAAGAGACTTCAGTTACTCTCACCTGGTGCTAATAACTGCCTTGCTGATTCACACTCTTAAATTTTTCATCATGATGGCCCCAGATTGCTCTTAGGAGCTAAGCATATTTACAAAGCTGACAATCCACAGGTGTACGGTTGGATCGCCAGCAAACCAAAGGGCTTCTTGAAAGTGACTGGGCCTGAATGGAAGACAGCATCCCACCCAGGGAGAGAGCTTTCAAACCAGCCTCTCCCTCACCAGTCTCTGCAGGTCCCCGTCGGTCCCCATGGTCCCACGTCTACTGCCCTGTCCCTTAATACAGAAAGTTAGATTACTGTTTCCTTTTCGTAAACTGGCATTTCAGGGTGAAATTTGAGGAGAGTTTGGGAGGCAGGAGAAAGGATCTATCTACTAGGAAATTATCCCCCTCCTCCCCACCCCATTTAGATATGTAGGCTGGGCCAGATCTCTATACCTCATGGAGAGACATTCTGTAACCTCTCAATGTGCCTTTCTTCCTCCGTCATGTGCTAAAACATGAAAACCAAAGTCCCGTGCCATTGTTATTTTATGGGGTAAGATGGACAGTATTGAGGTGGAGGAAGCACTTAAAGTAAGCAGGACCCATTCCGCATCTGGAAGGGGATCTGTCTTGGGCCTGATCTCTTTAGGGAGTAGTGAACCCTTGGTCTGTGCCGAGAAGGTGCTCAAAGTGACTCTGATGGAATTGTGGGCAGGCTGAGGCCCTGGGAGCTCAGAGCCACATAGAAAGGCAGTAGGCATGTATGTGCTGGGTCATATCTGTCTGTGTCTCCATTTCCCCCGACCACAGAAGAGCAGTTGGAAATCTGATTTCTTTTGTCTGGGTTAGTTCCTGTAGTGAGAGAGCCAGAAAGCTGGGCTCTCTGCTCTGGAAAATCACCCTGAGGTTTCTGGCAAGTTAACCCTTGAAATTGACACGTCTCAGCCTCTCCCCCTTTGCCCTTCAAGAATCTCCATAATGCGGTTACCCTCTCACCTGGTGCCGTAACATCCTCCATGGCTCAGACTGGAACTTGCTTCACAATACCTGGTGGCATCACACCTGCTAATAATTACGCAACGGTCTAAGGAAGAATTTGAGCATTTAAATTATCTCATTCCACACAGCCTTATAGATTCTGTAAATAAGAGATTACGAGGGTTATATATTGTGTTGTGAAAGATATTTTGTGTTGTTTTCGAAATCATACCAATATCCTAGAAGTTACGTACTCCCCAGATGATTACCGTTCTCAAAATGCTTTGTAAGATGGGAGAAAGGGAGTGGAAAAAAAATATATATATATAGTATATGTTTTCCTAACCTTTCTTCTGGGGCTCTCCTTTGGCTATTGCAGTTATGATAGAAGAGGAACTCGAGTTCTGTGTTAAGATAGTGGGATAGGTAAGTCTCCTGCCTGCTGATGAGCTTACAATTGCGGAGTTCAAAAGCTCTAAGAGTTTTGAACAGAAGGCAGATGAGAGGCACTTTATCCAGTCCCCCAAAGAATCTCTAATCGCGTAACTGATAATTCATCTAGAAAAACCTGTATTTTTCATCTTTGAAAACATGGGGCTTCCTGGACCTCACAGAATATTATTTGTCTACAGTGCTCTTCTATTTTATACTCTGATGAGGTTTCTTATGCACAAAAGAGCAGTTGGAAATCTGGTCGCCTGCAATAAAACAAGAAGACCTTTGTGTGTACAAAGATGTTGCATTAATAAAACGGTATGAAAATAGCAAATCAGGCTTAGATGCAACTTGCAAAAAAGGTTTGTAATTAAGTAAGTCAATAAGTAAAGGAAACAATATTTGAAAAATAACGACCCAAAAAAGTTAATCATGTAGAACCGGAACATGAAGATGTACACTGCAGTCTTTCCAGTCCGGCCTGGGTCCTCTATTACTTAGAACATTAACTGCTTTCTTCAACTAAGGGTGGAGAATCTCCCTCAGCCTTCTCGTGCCATTGGAGAAACTGTTGGGCCCTTAAAGTTGCACTGGCCGTCGCATTAATGCAAAACCTGGCTGCACGTAGGTTTTTTCAAAGCCACTTTCCAAAGGGACGAGAAGACACTGGGGACGATATCATGGACTCTGGCCAAAAAGCACTGACCTTTCACCTTGCTGGTTTCAGCCTGGTCTCCTGAACCCCATAGGAATTCATAGCGTGGAGGTTCACACTTGTGCACCTGCCACTGCTCCAGGTACTTTTCCTACAGGAAATCTTTGGTGATGAGCTTCCTGGGCTCTTCATATATAAAGTCGCGCTCCCAGTATATACCCAAATCTTATTCAGAAATTCTCAGATCTCGTCTCTCTAATGCAGCTGCCCTTCATGAGGATCATACCCAGGAGCATCATTAGAGACGGGTCTTAGGCAACACCTTATGAACACTCAGACTCCCATTGTTGGGGAGGTCCAGTTCACTGACAAGAGCATCGAAGTGACCGCTGGGGTCAACTTCCTTCCGCTCAAGGCCAAAGGCAATCTCTGTGCACTCGGAGGTTCTCCTGAAGATTTCAGGGAAATTTCCCTTGCACTTTCTGTTGACAATGCTGCTGTTGTAATGGGCTCTTTCATTTTATACTTCTCCAGCAGGAATTGTACCAACCATTTGTGACCCTGATTAGGAGGTCTCTGCATGAGCTCTGGGTGGAGGGTGCTGCCAGGGAGGTGCTTGGTCTTTCCTCATCTTGGCTCTTGGCAGCTTCATCAGATCTTATGCATGAAATACTTGCAGAAGCAGTGGTGACGGACAGGCTCTTTGAGACTCCTGGGACACGTGAGCAGCAGGGGAGCCCTGAGGAGTACCAGGCAGAACAGGAGAGAACGAGAAGGGAGACTCTTCTTTCTCTCCTTCAGTGGGCCTTGAGACCCCAGTGGCATTTCCCATGGGCACGGAGCATACTCTTCCGACCCTGAGGCAGGACCGTGGTGAGAGACAGCAGACCGGAGAGTGGGCAGGACGGCTGGTAATGCGGGCACCTGGAGAAGGGAGAAGGAGATGGTGTGAGCACTTTCAGCAGGGAGATCCCACCTTGGCTTTAATCAAGGCCCCCTCTGCAGATTTCTGGGAGGGCACTGCTCTAGGAAGCCAGAGGGTTCCCTTGGTCAACCTGTCCCCTGATAACCCCGTGGAGGAACTTAGAGTGAGTCTCAGGCTGCAGGCTGCCAGCTCAGCTTGGGGTTTATGGGCTGAGAACAGGGGCTGGTCATGGAGCTCCCTGCGTTTTGGGGTGGGGAGTCCTCTCAGTTCACATTCAGAATCGTCAGGCCAACTGTTGACAGGGCCAGGGACCTTTTTCCTACGCTGCAATAAAGATGACAATTCAAAGCTCCCTGGAACCCACGAAAAATAAGTGAAGGTGTTTCTCAGCCCACCATCTCTGCCAGGGCTTACCCAGGGCTGTTAACTCTTGGGACCCTGTGTGTTCTGGGATCGCTGGATTCTCATTCTTATTCAGAGTTCTTATCTTGGCTCCCCGTGGGTCTGGGACCCACCCTTCCACTCCATGGTGGCTTCACCTTAAGACTAAGGATCTTTCCCTTAGACCCAATATAAAGAAGCAATGTCAGAGCCTCTGGCTGACAGCCCTGCCCTGGCTCTTTAAGTGCCGAAGGCAGGACTGGGGCTGGATTTCTTGGTGTCCCCTCTACTGGGAGGGAAAGTTTTGGTCCCCTAAGCATTCACTCAGGTTTCTCCTTCTGGCTACTGAGAAGGCCTGTAGCTCCTCTCTTCTTTGACCTGAGGACATCCCCTCATGGTAAGGTACAGAACTCTCTGAGACCCAACAGAGGGAAGCGAGGGCAGCTTTATTTGGCCACACCTGCCTGTAGCCCCTCAAGACAGAGAGCTGTGGCAGGCAAGGTCTGGCCTTGTGAAGGTGAGCTTCCTAGTGTGACTCGTAGGAGGGACTAAAATTCCTCCTTCTCTTGGCCTGTTACTGTCCGCCTCAGAACAAGGCCCTCATTTCTCTGTCATCCTGAGGAGGAATTGAGGGCTGCCTCTGCTCCACGTGTCATCTATGCCTGTATCTCCAAGGACTAACGGTAGGGGAGACATTACGTGCCTCCCCCGTTGTTAGGAGTTTTTTGTTCCACTCCTTCCTCAGGGCCCTCACCCAGACCGGTGGCACAATCTGGAAATTTTCCCAATGCTGACTCAGCCAGCCTCAGACCAAGATCCTCACCCCCCACAGTCCTCAGAGATGGAAGTCAGAGGGCATCACATCCATCCACAACTGTCTGGGTATTCTGAGAGCTAACAGCAGGGGAAAAACTCTATGTGACTCCACTGTTCTGGGGTTGGTGACCCTTTTAATTCTCCCTGAGTCAGGGTCTGGTCCTCTACCCTACAGTGACCTGAGTCCTCCAGAACTGAAAGTGAGTGGGTGACACATGTGGTTACCCCTTCCTGGGCCTTCCCAGGTCAGAAAGGGGCAGGACTTTGTGGATTCCTGTCTTTTCGGGGTTGGGTGCTCTCCTCAGTCCTCACTCAGGGTCCTTGCACTGAAAACTCATATGACCTAGAGTCCTATCCCCTTATGCTATGGCCTTTATTTCCTCGAGACTATCCGGAGGGTGTAAGAGTTGACTCATCTGGGTAGAGCTGCCTGTGCTCACCCATTGCTGACAGTAGAAGGATTCTGTGATGTTCCTGCTTATACGGTTTGAGTGGTTCCTTCAGTCCTCAGGCTCCTCAGCTTGGCCCTTGGCATGACCTGGAATTCCTCCCTGTGCAAGCCTGAGGCTGGCCCCTTAGACCAAGTGCCTCACATCCTTGAGATGGCCAAAAGGGAAGTGAACGGGGCTCATCAGTCCAGCATTTCCAGGTCTGCCAAGGACAGATATCAGTGCCAGGGCTCTGTGTGGCCACATTTGTTCTGCGAAGGGTAACATCATCCTCACTTAGGGTCATCAACTTCAGTCCTGTTTTTTTTTTTTTTTTTTTCTTTTTTTTCGTTTCAAAAATGACCAGGAAGGGGATCCCAACCCAAGCCCCAGCGTCATTAGCACCATGCTCTCCCTAGTGAGCCAACCGGCCACCCCTACACAAGGATCCGAACCGGCGGCCTTGGTGCCATCAGCACCACACTCTCCCAAGTGAGCCACGGGCCGGCCCTCAATTTCAGTCCTCTAAAGGACTAGTTTTCCACCCTCGGCTGAATGGAGCTGCTCCCATTAGACTAAGGGCTTCACAACCCTGAGACCACTCTCAGATGAGATGAGGGGGCACCTCAGCCTGCTAGCTTTGCCCTGCGCCTCTTAGGGCTGACAGCAGAGGCAGAACATGGTGCATTCCCTCTGTTCTCGGGTGAGTGGCCCCCACTCTCCTCAAACATGGTCTCACTTTGACTCCGGAACAGACAGACCTGGAACTCCACTCTCCACTGACCTGAGGCCACGCTCCTCACACCAAGGCCATCACCTTTCCGGAATCTCCAAAGTAGAAGTCAACAGGAACCACAATTGCCCTTGGCTATTGGGGTCTTCTGAGGAATGACAGCAGGGTCAGAATTGTATAAGACTGCACACTTTTGGAATTGGTGGTTCCCTCAGTCCTCATTCAGGTTTCTGTCCTTGACTCGGTGTGGGACGTGGGACGCCTCTCTACTGACCTGAGCCTGCCGGCCTCAGACCGGGGCTTCCACCTTCCTAAGAAACCAGAGGGGGAATGTCAGGGTGCGACGCTTTGGATAATTCTGCCTGGGAACTCTCTGTGGCCCCCTCTGTTATGGGGAATCCACCCATCAGCACTCAGTGTCCTTAACTTAAATCTAGGTAGGTCCTGTTAGGATCTCGTACCTGGGCACAAGTGAGGCTACTACCACCACTTCAAGGCCTTTACCTCCCTCAAACACCATTAGGGGGCACCAGACGAAATGAGAGGCCAACCAAGGCAGAAAGCAATACATAGTTCAGGAGGCCCCTACTGCTCCGGGGTGAGCGGTTCCTCATTTCTCCTTTAGGGTCCCTATCTTGATATTTATTACAGGCTGAGATTTCTCTCTTACTGACCTGAGGGTGCCACACTTACCAAAGGCTCTTATGTCCCTGCGAACCTTGAAGAGTAAATGAGATTCACAGCTTATAGCCCTGCCTTGGGCCCTCTAGGTCTGACAGTAGGCAAGGAGCTGGTTTTTTAGTGACCCCTATATTCTAGGCCACTGATCTCCAGAGCCTTTAGTTATGGTGTTCCTCATCTTGCCTCCTTTCTCTGATTAAAAGCTTCTGGGAAATGTCGCACACCATTGAGCAGGTTCACTCCTGCGAACCTTGCAGAGAATGGCTCTCTGTCCTAGGCTCCATTTGAGATGGGGAAGCTACAGCAGAAGGCAAGAGGCCCGTGACAGGTGGTGGGCTGTCAGAGAAAAAACATTGTGATCTATTCCTTTGCTTCAAAAGCCAGACATAGCCAGTCACGTAGCTTTGCTTAGAAGAGATTTGATTTCTACAGGGAGAGGGCAGACCAGGATGATTTGGTGAGCTCCTGATCTTTTTAGGTTATCTGACATTGCATAGGTAGATGATCATTTTGTCACTAGATATGATGTTTTCTTTTCTTTATATATACCATCTGTTTATT
Organism: Cynocephalus volans; assembly: GCF_027409185.1. Lineage (NCBI taxonomy): Eukaryota > Metazoa > Chordata > Mammalia > Dermoptera > Cynocephalidae > Cynocephalus > Cynocephalus volans. The sequence continues at coordinate 35,722,721 of NC_084478.1, read as the reverse complement.
CAACATTATTATTACTCTAGCTGTGTAATACAAAATTGATTTGTGGACAGGGTCCTTTTTATCCTCTTAGATACACTTTGCAGTGGTGAGCAGAAAAATGAATTACAAGATCCAAGATCTAGCTCAAACTGGGATGACTGGAACGATGTGGGCTCTAGACGAATCCAGACCAGGGATCTAGTGCTGGCTTTGTCAATTACAAGCTCATGAGCTTGGGAAACTCACAAGTTGCTCATCTGTAATGTGAGTCTGCTAAGTCATGCCTATCTTGGAGACGTGTTGGAGTGTATGCACTGTAGATAAAGCAAAAGGCATACGGATTAGGAAATATTGGGTATTCAATGAATGGCAGTTATCGTATGATTATTTTAGTTTTTATATAGCAGTATTATTTTCTATTTTCATAATGATATAATGAGAAACAAAATTGTCAAAAGTCTTGCAAACTTTTGAGACAATTTAAACCTACAGGTGTCCCTTGAATTTAGCAGTCTTGTTTTAAAAATGTTTTAGTGAACTCATTCTGGTTCTTATTGATCACTGGATTTAATATTGACCGTTTTAAACCCAGACAATACTACCTTCCAATCAGACTTGTTTTGTTTGTTGGTTGGTTGGTTGGTTTTTATCCACTAGAGAGCAGACAATATGCAGTGCACTAGAACAGAACATTCTCAAACAATCTAAATAAATCAGGTATCTTTTATTTATACTAAAAGAAATACTAAAAGGTATAAGGCCAACGAAGATTTAAGCAGCTTTTACATTTCCGTTTTTTACTCTTTTGTTCTCCTCATATTGTGATCTCAATTATTTTACTGTGAGTTTCTTTCACATTTCCACGAAAACAGTTTGCAAACTGTGTTCACGTGCACTGAATCCAGAGCACAGGACACTTTCTTTCCTGCCCAGACAGAGATTTGTCTCTGGCTTACATATAACCACAAAGTAACTTGTAGGAGCAGCTTTCCATAGTGGAAAGAACATTTGTGTCCCCCTCAAATTCATATGCTGAATCCCTAACACTCAATGGAGGGGTATTTAGAGGCGGGGCCTTTGGGTGGCAATTCTGTTTGGTTGAATTTTAAGGTTGGAGCGAGAGTGTTGGGATTAGGGTCCCTATAAGAAGAATAGGAGACAATAGATCTCTCTCTCTCTCTCTCTCTCTCTGTCTCTCTCTCTTTTCTTACTGTCCCTCTCTCTGTCTCTCAGTCTCTCTCCCTCTCTTGCTCCGCCCCATTCTCTATCTCCCCCCTCCTCTCCCCTCTCTCCCTCTCTGTCTCTCCCCCACTCTGTCCCCCCTCCCTAATGTCCTCTTTTTTTCTCTTCTCCCTCTCCCTCTCTCCTCAATGTGATGATACAGTGAGAAGGCAACTGTCTGCAAGTTAGGATGGGCACCGTCATCAGGAACCGAACCTGCTGGCACCTTGATCTTGGATATCCCAGCCTTCAGAACTGTGAAAAATCGACTTCTATTGTTTAAGACACCCAGTCTACGGTGTTCTGTTAGCACAGCCCCAACACGCTAACTTACACAGTTTTGTCTCTCAACTCTGAAGCACACCATCTGAGGGTATGGCCGCTGCTCACCACTTCCACGAACTCATCCTGCTCACCTCACAGTTTAAATAAAAATTACATCCCACCGAAGACTTGAATTTTTCCAATGCCCCAAAGTGCCTTGTTCAGGAAATTTCCACTAGATTGCATCATAAGGAACTCCCTCAACCTCACTCATTCTTGTTACTTTACTGATAGGCCAGAGGAGAGTGCAACATCTTGTATGATGGCAGCTTAGAGGCTCAAAAGTTCTATGAGCGGGGGCTGTGTCTTCTTTATTGCAGCATCCCTAGTTCTAGCACAGAACCTTCCAAAAAGCAGATGCTCAATTACTGTTTTTGAATAAAAGAGGCAGTAAACATGAAGTCTAATTTATTCAGATTTAATTTTCCTACTACCTTGAATAAGCTAAGATAAACAAAGTATGAATCATTTAATTTTACAAAACACTAACAGAAATTTGGGAAAGCGAGGATTAACTATGTTTTAATTTTATTTCTCCATTGTATTACCCACTATTACATTTAGTTCTCCACTGTAGTTTACTGTAGGGTACTTTCAAGTGTCTAAGAAAATTCCTATTCTTATATCATATTTTCTTATCTGGGTGATAAAAATACAAACAATCAAACAAACAAACAAACCAACAACAACACAGACTTCAATAAGGGTGAGAACATTTGCTGGACTAATGGTCCAGGAGACCGTACTCGCATTGGCAGATGCCATGCCTGGCTGGGTCTACGGCTGGGGCTGTTTCTTCCTCATCTTCCATAGGCTCTGCATAATGACATAAGTAGTCCAAGGTGATGATTTCCTTGATCTTTCCCAAATGCTCCAGGACTTTCGTCTCGCTGGTTTCAACATGTGCTCTTGGACCCCACAGGAATTGATAGCACGGAGGATCACTGTTGGGGACCTGCCGGTACTCTAGGTAATTCAGCCTCACCAAATCTTGAGTGATGAGCTTCCGGGGCTCTCCGTAGATGAGGTGCTTCCTTCCAGCATATACTTTCATCTTATTCAGGCATTTCCAGATGTGTTCCTCAGTGGCACAGTTGCCATTCGTTAAGATCACACCCAGGACAATCATTAGGAGACCGGTCTTGGGAAACCCTCTGCCAGGACGCACCCTCCCGTTGTTGGGAAGTTTCAGTTTGCTGACTAGGTTATACGAGTGACTGGGTAAGTCGACTTCCACCACCTCAACTGCAAAGGCAGCGTCGACGTGTTGGGAGGCCCTCTTGAGGATCTCAGCAAACTGGTGTTTGTACTTACAGTTGATAACCTTCAGCATGTCTGCCTTCATAATGGGCTGTTTCATTCTATACTTGTAGAGCAGGAACTGCGTCAACAAAACAGCCTTCCTCATTAGAGGGTCTTCGCATGAGTTGTTAGTAGACAGTGGGTCCTCAGAGGTGCTTTTCCGTTCGTCACCTTGGCCATTGCAGCCTTCTTCACATCTAGTGCAAGAAATGCCTTCAGAAGTAGTGGTGGCGGATGGTGCTCTCTGAGGCCCCTCGGAACTGCTACATGACCCAGCAGCAGGCAGGCTCTGGCTATTATCTCCACAAAGAGAAGAGGAGGGACGGGACTCCTCTGCTGCCGCTGCTGTTGCCTGAGCACCTTTCTCACTGGCGTGGAGCTTACTTTTCCGTCTCCGAGGCATGATGACTCTGGTGAGGGACAGTGGGAAGGAGTGCTGGCAGGACGGCTGGTGATGCAGGCACCTGGACAAGAGAGAATTACATCATGTGAGCATCTTCGGCGACAGAGACCACCTTGGCTTTAACAAAGGCACCCTCCGCAGGTTTCTCTGAAGGCACTTCTCTAGAAACCTACCCAGCTCCTGTTCTTCTGGTCAGCCTGTCTCCTGACAACCCTATGGAGGAACTTAGAGTGTGTTCTAGACTGCAGGGTGCCAGCACTGCCTGGGGTGTACTGAGGAGATGGCAGCAGCCGGTAGTGGGGGGCCTTCTGTTCTGGGGGGTGAGGGTCCCCTCAGTTCATCATCTGAATGATCCCGTAAATTGTTGCCAATCCTGGGCCCCCTCTATTCTGCTGCCCTCAAGTGGACACCTCAAATCAAAGCCACGACTCACTGAGACCACAGAGGTGGAAGGGAAGGAGCTTTTCGCCCCGTCATTCCTCTTAGGGGACACCCAGCTCAAAGCCAGGCGGACTCCTCTCTGTCATGGGCTGTTTGGGGCTTCAGTTCTCATTCAGGGAATTCACCTAAGCTCCAGATAGTGCCTGTTATACATTTCTCTGCTGACCAGCGGCTGTACCCTCACACCAAAGATATCATCTCCTTTAGATTGAATATAAAGAAGTGAGGGGAAGCCTCAGTCCGACAGCCCTGCTGTGGGCCTGCAAATGATGAATGCAGGGGTGGGGCTCAGATCGTTTGTATTCCGTTCACTGGCGGGTGGTCCCATCACCCTTTCCTTTGAGCCTCGGCATGGCTTGGAACATCTCCTGAGGCCCCCTAGTAGGATACGAGGGCCGACTCACCTCCACATGGTATCCCAAGGCTGAGAATAGGGGATGGATTTGGTGGTACCCTCCTCGTCGATGTTCCCTTCAGACGTCAGGGTCATGCCCTTAACTCAAACCCTCCTACCGTGGACGTTAGGCCGTCCCCTTTAGACAAAATCCCTTACCACCACCAGCAGCAGCACCCCTCTCCCCCCTTCCCCTGTGATACCATATAGGCTTTCCTTCGCTCACTTGAGGACCCTCCTCTCAGACCTAGGACCTCACATTCCTGAGACTCTCCTTGCAGAAGTTAGCCTGACAGCCCTGCCCAGGGCCTCCCAGGGTCGACAGCAGGGGCGGGCTCTGTGCCACCTGACTCTTCTGGGAAGGATAGTCCCCTCAGAACTCACTCCGGGTTCCACTCTTGATTCCCTGCAGGGCATGCTACTCCTTCCTCTGTTGACATCAGGCCCCTTCACTCAGGCCCAAACCCTCAGCTTTCTAATATCATCACATGGGAAAGGACGGCTCACGTAGGCTCGGCCTCTATGATTGGGACCTCCGGGAGTTGCAAACAGGAGCTGGGTGTGACTCTCGCCTAAGTTTTCCTCCTAGACTGTCAGGGTACGATTCTCCTCCGCTGAACAGGGGCCTCCCACTTTTACCACAGCCCTCCCCTTCCCGAGACTCGAGAGGGAGGATTGAGCGCCCATCTTGGCCGGCCCACTCCCTTCAGAGCTCCTGAGACTGAGAACGGGGGCGCGGTGGCTTTGTGGGAGAGCGGGCTGGGCAGTCTTCTGAGGGGTGGTTCTCTCGTTCTCACTCAAGCTCCTCACCTGGACTCCAGTCAGAGTCGGGGACTCCTCACCCACATGCGATGAGGCCTCTGCCTTAGGCAACGTCCCGCACCCTCCTGAGACGCCCTCAGAGGAAGTCAGTGCAACAAGTGCAAGGGCCTCTCAAGGACGATTGCAGGGGCGGCATCTCTGGCGCCCCCGCTGTTCTGGAGTGGGGCTCGCTCAGTCTCCTAGAGGATTCGCGACTCCACTCCTCTTAGAGCCTTAGGCTCTTCCTTCTGCCACCTCCTGGACTTGCAAGCCTTTCGCATCCCTGAGACCCTCCTTGCAGAGGTCAGCCTGACAACACTGCCTCAGCCCTCTAGTTCTCAGAGCGGGTGAACGGGAGTCTCCGTATGGCCCCCTGTATGATCGGGTGTTGTTCTCCTTGGTTGGCATTCAGCCAGGTCCTTATCCTGGCTCCTGTCTCTTTAACGAAAGCCTAACCGGGAAATGCCACATCCCTGCAAACTCTTGAGCAGGGTCCCAACTTCAAATCTTGCAGAGAATAGGTCTGTGTCCCCGGAGTGATGTGAGATGGGGAAGCTGAAGTACATGGCAGAAAGCCAGGGGTAGGAGGTGGCTGTCACTGACTGCCCTGTTCCTTCTCTCCATCACTCAGAGGGTTCTAAACGATTTATTTACCACAGCCTCTGGACTGCGCTGGATAATTTTGTGAGATCCCAACCCTTTGAGGTTAACTGACATTGCATAGGTCGACCTTCATATTGGTACCAAATATCCTGTCCTCCTTTACATTATTCAAGCCTCTCATCTCTTTTGCTCTTCTTACCGCCGTGGCCATGTATTCCAGGGCGGTCCTTTGGGCACAAAATCCTATTTTTCTTTAATTGCCTGACATATATTTTGGGGTAGTGAGGAGAAAAGTGGATAAGATATACAAGGTCATCTTCAAAATGAGATTAATGGATGAATACAGGTCAGAGGTCCACTCTCACTCTGTCACTTTCTACCTTGTGAATATGACAATAAGGCTAGTTCGTTTTCTGCCCATTGAATTTCGTAAACCCTGTTATGCACGCAATGTTCATGTCCCTCCAAAATTCAAATGCAGAAGTCCTAGTTCCCAATGTGAAAGTATTAGAAAGGGGAGCCTCTACAATATTATTAGTTTTAGGCGAGGCCATGTGAGTGGGTCACCTGGGATAGGATCAGTGCTCTTATGGGAAGAGAGCAGAAAGCTTGCACTCCGTCTCTCTCCACCACGTGAGGAGACAGCAAGAAGTCAGGTGTCTGCAAGGTAGCCCTCACCAGGAACCGAATATGCCAGCACCATGATCTTGGACTTTGCGGCCTTTGGAACCTCAGAAAATCAAATTTTTTTGTGTAAGACGCCCAGTCTGTGGTATTCTGTTGTAGCTGCCATAACTATTTATGACAGATCATTTTTCTAGGACCACAGGAATCCATGTACTGTATAAAAAGCACCTATTATGATGACTCACACCCATTGGGTGTTTATGAAATGGCAGTTATGATGAATTTTACCCAGAAAATAAATAGCACCCTCCTATTTGGGAATTTTTTTGTTTTCTTAATGCCTGATATGTCAGAGAACATGCCATTTCAAAGAAGTCCAAGTCAGCCAAGAAATTGCTTTAGCAATTGAAATTAGATTTTCCCTATTAGGGCATCTGTTATTTTACCTGGAGGTAGGCGGTTCTTCTCCGTATAGATACAAGTCAAAGCCCCTAGAATTTTTTCAGGTATGAATTCCTTCCGTGCTTCCCAGTTAACCTTCCATCCAAACCACCTCTACTTTCTTCAGGTCTTCCGCACCAAAATTTAGCCCTCCTTTAGAATGTGCCAAATGTCACTCAAGATAACACAATTAGAATGCCCTTTTAATGCAGTGGAATCTGGTTCTCCAAGACCAAGGCACAAAGCGGCCAGCACAGTGGCTTCTGTGCAACTCACCTCACCATTAAGTATTCAGAAACTCCAAAAACACAATGTGCATGGAACACTTAGTTTGTGCACTGTGTTCCACTGTACTGAGAGGAGAGCAAAGACACCTTCTCTTCATGCCTGTTTTAGTTTGTTTTGTGTTGCTATAACAGAATACCTGAAACTGTGTAATTTGTAAAGAAGAGAGGTTTATTTGGTTGACGATTCTGGGACAGCTGCATCTTGCATGGGCCTGAGGCTGCTTCTACTCACGGCCGAAAGTGGCAGACAGCTGGCGGGTACAAGCAGATCACATGGCGAGAGGAAGCGACAGAGAGAGAGAGGAGGTGCCCGGGTCCTTTAAACCAGCAGCTCTCACAGGAGCTAATAGAGCGGGACTCACTCGCTACTCCTCCTCCCCCAGGGAGACCATTATTCCATTCATGAGGAATCGGCCCCAATGTCTCAATTGGTTTCCAACACAGCCACATTGGAGATCAAATTTCCACATGTGTTTTGGAGGGGACAACACATCCAAAATCCATCAATGCCTATGTGGGCTAAATTGTGTCCCCACAAATTTATATGCTAAAGTCCTAACCCCCAGTACCTCAGAGAACATGATTATACTTGGAGATCAGTTCTTTAAAGAGGTGACTGATTTAAAATGAGACATTCCGGTGAGCCCTAAGACAACAAGACAAACATCTTTCTAAGAACACAGAAGGAAACACCGGGGATGTACACACATAAGGAGACAACCATGTGAATAGGCGGCAAGTGGGCAGTCTTCTGCAAACCAAGGGAAGAGGCCTCAGGGAAAACCAATCCTGCAGGCACCTTGATCTTGGACTTCCAGTCTCCACAAGTGTGAGAAAATTAATTTCACATGTTTAAGCCACCCCGTCTATGGTGATTTTTATGGCAGCCCTAAGAAACTAACACATTGGCCTAAACAGAGATATTTTCTGGATTATCTCTGATGCTAAAGTAATCCATAAGAGCATGCTTTGATGCCTTTCTGTTTGCTCCACTGGCGAGGAAGGAATTCCCACACTCCGGTTCTCTGTTATCCAAAGGCAGAACCCTGGACACCGGAGAGATGAGGCAGACAGCAGGTAATCACATGTTCTCATACACTCACAGCCTGAGGGAGAAGATCTCCACCTGTCACACAGGGCATCATGAGGGTTGCACTTAGGAACAGACTAAATAAGTGGAGTGTGTGGGAGGCTGGACGTGGAGATCAAGCGGAAATGGTGGTCTCCAGTGCCCATGGGAGAATGTGAGTGGCTTGCTTAAATATGTCCACCAATAGGGAGTGGAATAAGGAAGATCTGTGCCTGGTCCCCTTGGTTAAAAATGGTTCTTTGCTAGGGGACCTTATGTGCAAGTACAGTGTACAGAGGACAACTTGAAGTTAGGCCATTCGAGGCCCCACTGGTTTTGCCTCATGTCAAGGCAGCATGGATTGTTGGGCCTTAATTTTAGTACTTACACTTCCGTGCAGTTTCCCATTCAAGGCATTTCTCCCCTGAATTTGAGCCACATCATCTGAGGCTCTGGCCTCTACTCAACAGTCCCACCGTCTCATCTACTGCACTATGCACATTAATTTTCAGAGTTACATCATATCGATTAATTTCTCATTTCCCGACAATCGACTTTGTACTTACTGCACTCTCTTGGAACACCCCTCTTCTCTCCCATTCTTTTTTCTTGCCTGTAAGTCCAAAGGAGTATATCAACAATCTCCTTTTTGATTTCAGCTTCCAGCTTCTAACATTTTATTGGCAGAAGCCGGGTCTTCACATCAGCATCCCCACTGCTAGCACCGAGCCTTCCAAAGAGCAGATGCTCAGTTGCTGTTTGGTGAATAAGAGAGAGAGTGAGCAAGAGGTCTAACTTATTGAGATTTTGTTTCTGCTACCAATTTTAATAAGCTAACCATATCAAGGTATAAATAATTTAATTTTACAAAAAAGAAACACTAACGAGAATGAGGGAAACCGGGAATGACCGTGTTTTATTTTGTTTCTATTCGGTTATGGCCAGTGTTTTTTTGTGGGGTTCTTTCATATTCCCCCAAAAATCCCTACTGTAATGTCATACTTTTTTGTCAGGATGACAAAGAAAAAGAGAAACCTTAGACTTCAGTAGATGTGGGAGAAGCTCCTGGACGTGGTGGTGCCATATGCCGGGCCACATCGTTAGTGCCAGGCCCAGCTGCAATTTTGGCCCGGACTATCTCTTTCTCGAATCTCAAAGCTTCTTCATACTGTGTTGAGATGGCACTAGGAACAATATCATGGACCTTGGCCACAGACTCGAGAACTTTCACTTTTCCGTTTTCAGCTTGGGCTCTTGGACCCCACAGGAATTCGTAGCGTGGAGGATCACCGTTGGGCACCTGCTGGTACTCCAGGAACTTCAGCCTCACCAAATCTTGGGTGATGTGTTTCCTCTGCTCTCCATAGATGAAGTGCTTCGTTCCAGCATATACTCTCATGATATTCAGGAATTTCCAGAAGTCTTCCTCAGGGGCACAGTTGACCTTCACAAAGATCCCACCCAGGAGATCCATAAGGACACGTGTTTTGGGTAACCCTCTACCAGCATGAATTCTTGCATTGCTGGGGAGTTTTGGTTTGCTGACAAGGTCATACGAGTGACTGGTTGAGTCGATTTCGTTCACATCCACTGCAAAAACAACCTCAATTTGCTCAGAAGCCGTCTTGAGGATCTCAGCAACTGCTCCTCGTGCTTCACATCAATAATCATCCGCAGCTCTGCGTTCATAAATGGGTTGTTTCATTTTATACCTGTATAAGAGGAACTCCTCCAACAAACCCACCTTCACAGTCACGCAGTCCGTACATATGCTCTCATCGAAGGTTGAGGCCTCTGAGCAACACGGATATTCTTCATCTTTGCTGTTATCCCCTTCGTTAGATCCTGCGTCAAAAACATCTGCACAGGTAGTGGTGGTGGATGGTGCTCCCCATGGTTCCTGGGAAGTTCTACCTGACCCAGCAACAGCTGAGCTCTAGGGAATATCCCTGAGAACAGGAGAGGAAGAGGGGTGGGTCCTTTCTTCTTTCACTGTGGCCCTGGCCCGAGGACCCCATGACCCTGGAAATCATCTTCGGCCTGGTGACATGTCTCACAGGTGTGGACCATGAGGCATGATGACCTTGCTCAGGACCAGCAAGCAGGCATTTGGGTAGCAGAACAGATGGTGAGGGCCCACTGAAGGAGGAAGGGCGACAGGGATGGTGCAACTTCTCCATGGAAATTCCACCGTGGCTACAACGAAGACTACAAGAAAGGCTCCTGAGAGGGCAGTCTGCAGGGATCTCTCTAGGGTCTTGTTCTCCTGAGACCCTTCTTGCAGAAGTCAGCCTGACAGAACTGCCGAAGGCCTCCCAGAGATTATGGCAGGGGCCGGCTCTGTGCCACCTCACTTTTCTGGGGGTTGTGGTCCTCTAAGTCGGCATGCATGGCTGTGCATTTGCTTCCTTGCAGGACATGGGGCACCTCCCTCCTCTGACCTAGGTCTCAAAGCATCAGATCAAGGTTCTGATTCTCTGAGGCCCCAGAAGGAGAAGTCAGGGAATGCTATATGAGGATACCCATCTTCACCGTTCCAGGGGTGACATCAAGAATCAGGCTCTTTGGGGCTCTCTCTGTTCAGGGTAGGGCTGTGCCCTCAGTCCTCGTTCAGGGTTTTCACCTCGACTTCTTGCAGGCACCGGATTTCCTCTTTCGTTCAACGTCAGGTTACTCAATGTACAATAAGGCTCTCATGTTCATGATAAGCCTGTACAATAAGTGAGGAAATACTCAGACTGACAGCCCTGCTTCAGCCTTCTAGGTCTGAGAGAAGACACAGGCTGGTCTCTCTGTGACTCCATTTATTATGGGGTATTAGTCTCTTCACTTCTCATTCATCAGAGTCTTCGTCTTGGTCCCTGTACCTTCTATGAGAGGCTTTTGGGGAAATGCCATATCACTTCAATCTCTTGATTAGTTTCCCTTCTGCAAACCTTGCAGGGGAAAGGCTGTGTCCCAGGAGTGATGTCAGATGGCGAGGCCAAAGCAGAAGCAGAGAGCCCAGGACGGGTGTCGTGCTGACAGAAAAAAAAGACACACACACACACACACACACACACACACACACACACCCATACTGATTTATGACTTTGCTTCACCAGCCAGACATAGCCACTTATTTAACTTCTCTTCAAATATATCTACTTTCTTTAGGGAAGGACTATGCCTAATGATTTTGTGAGCCCCAAATCTTTTGAGTTTTACCAAAGCTGATTTCGTAGATGATGAAAGTGTCAACAAATAACTCCTTTCTCCTTTCACACCTCACATTTACTTTAGTATTTTTATTGCTTATCCCTTGGGCTATGTATTCCAAAACAGTACTTTGGGTATGCTTTTTATCACCTGTAATACATTTTGAGGTAATGAGCAAAAAAATAAATTAGTGACAAAAGGTCTGCCTGAGGCTGGGAGTGGGGACCACTGGGGACTCTGGAGGAATTCAGAGCCGGGGTCTAGTCCAGGGCCTATGCCACTTGCGAGCCTTGTGAATCTGAGAAAATTGCAAGTTCTTCATCTGCAGAATAAATCTGATAAATCCTATCATGAAGGACTTCGGCACATACGCGATGCGTACGAAACACCTGGCACAGTGTTGGGCAATGGTTGGGTCTTTAATGAACTACCAAGATTATTTTGATCCAAGATGATAACAACCTTCCCTCACAGAATATTACTTCCAGAATATATAAGAGAATATGCAACTGCAAACCACATAGAAATCCACATCACCCCAAATGCTGCTGAGCATAAGAAGTGTGCCCCCATTTGAGCATCCATCATTTAATTTAGTTGTGGGGTTGTGTTCTCTAGCTGGAGGCAAATCAAGTTTCATGTTTTGTGTCGGGGACCGACAACCTCCCTCCAAGGTGCCTTTCCTTCTAAGCCACCTCTATTTCCATTCATTTCATCATCAGCAAAAATCGACCCCTCCAGTAGAAGTTCACAAATTACACTCAGAATAATCTAATGGACATCCCCTTTTTTACTTTTCTTTTATTTTATTTTTTTGTCTTTTTCGTGACCGGCACTCAGCCAGTGAGTGCACCGGCCATTCCTATATAGGATCCGAACCCGCAGCAGGAGCATTGCTGCGCTCCCAGCGCCAGACTCTCCCGAGTGTGCCACAGGGTCGGCCCTTGAAATGCCCTTTTAATGGAGTGTGTTCTAGCTAGTCCTAGCCCATGACAAGAGTGACAGTTCTGTGGGTTCTCAGCATCTCATCTCAAGGTGGTGTCACTCATATTTCCCAGAAACTCACTCGACATCATGTGCCCAAAACACCCAGTGTGTGCACTGTATTCACGTGCACTGATACATGCGCTTGGGAAGCCTTCCACTCCTACTGCAGATGAGGATTACTTTCTGGTATGCACAAAATTGCAAAGTAACTGTGAGGCACAGTTTCCCATACCTGGCATAGTCTCTGAACGCTGAGATGAAGCATCTGGGGGCCTGGCCCCTTTCCATTCAAACCACCCTTATTTTTATTCATTTCATCACCACCCAAAATCAAGACCTTCTTGAGAGTTGGACGAATTACACTCAAGATAACCTAATTATATCAACGCCCTGTTAGGGAGTGGGCTCTGACTCTCCCAGCACAGGACAAAGAATACTGGCACAGTGGTTCTTGACATCTCATTTCAAGCGAGTATCACCCTTATTTCTCAGAATCAATCTGGAGAAATAGTGCAGAAAACACCTCGCTTGTGCACTCTGGTCACCTACATTGCGTCAAGAGTTCAGGACACTTACCATCCCTGGCCCAGGTGGAGATTCCCTCTGTTTTACCCAAGGTTCCAAAGTAATTGTTAGGAACAGTTTTCCTTCCCACCTTTTAGTCTCTAAACTCTGAGACCCACCATTTGAGGGTCTGTCCCCTGCTCACAGTTCTCACAGCCTTATCTAGCCGACCATTCCGCTTAACTTGAAATATCCTTCTTTAAAGAAATGGTAGTGTCCCAGAGCTTCAAACTGCCTTGCTTCAAGGTATTTCACCTTGACTGCTCTCATCTGGGACCTTCCCTCTAACTCACCCCTTCTTCATACTTGCCATTTAGTTAGATCTTGAGTCTCACCGTCTTATATAATGGCAGCCTGACTCTCAGAATCTGTGGGCAGTGGCTCAGGCTTTTTCCTACCATCCTCAGTACTAGCATGAGGCCTTCCAAAGAAGAGATGCTAAATTAATGGTTGCGGAAAAAGAGAGACAGGAGCAAGATGTCTGATATATTATGATTTAATTTCTCCCACAGTCTTGAATAAGCTAGGGAAATCCAGGTATATAACTCTTAGTTTAACAAAAATACTAAAATAACAACACAACCAAAATTTACCAACACTTATTTTATGATTTTCTCTTTTTCTTGACTGTAGGGATTTGCCAGCAGGATTTGTTTACAGATCCATGAAAATCCCTGTTCCATTGCAATGTTACCATGTTCTAGATTATAAAAAATGATATAAGTTTTCTACAATTTGTATAATATCAAAACTCTAATTTATACACCTCATTAACAACAATAAATGTGTGGTCCATAGGATTTATAATCTTATGCTCTGAAATTAAGTATGGACGTAAAGAATCAAGTAGAAGGCGATAAAGCATTAATTCCGACAATTTTCTTTGAAACTTGATATCTATACATGTTTTCATGTAAAGGACATGAGGAGGAATGTGTCAATAGTTTATTTGGAATTATTCAATCACCTCAGGTTATCTTATACTTTTCCAAGCTTTTAAAAATCATTTATTGTCTTCCTGTAAGTATTTCCCTGTTTATTTTTTTTCTTTTTATTTGAGCTCTGATTTCTGTGGGGTGACCTTGTCCCTTGACCTTAAGTGTTCATAAACTGTTGCTTAAATGGCAGTGTAAGTTAACTGCCACTCAACCATCATACGTACCCTGCGAATGTTTTCCAATAGTCTTTTTTCAACAAGACCTGGTCTGCTGGCATGGAGGGACCATTCCATGTTAGCCTCAAATCAAACAGATAAACGAGGAATACTTTGTGTTCCTTCTCACCCCTTCCTTTTACCTCCAATCGCCAACTATTCAAGTGTTGTTATCCTTTTTTCCTGTTTTTTTTTGTTTTTTTTTTTTTCCAATCCAGCTAGGGAGAGTCTTGCTGAACGCCCTTCTCTGGCTTCTAGAAGTGCTGGCTTCTACGTGAGGAGGTGTGAGGCTTTCCTTGCCTCTTTTTTCTTACTATCTGAAAGAGCATTCTGAGGAATATTGAAGACATCTTAAGGTCCAGACACTCTCTACTCTGTCTTTCTATTTATTTATTTGTTTGTTTGTTTCTTTCTTTCTTTATTCTGTCCTTCTTTTTAGAAACCATCCCCAGCCTCCCCAGATGATTACCATTCTCAAAATGCTTTGTAAGATGGGAGAAAGGGAGTGGAAATATATATATATATGTAAATACATATATTAAATATATATGTGTGTGTGTGTGTGTATGTATACGTGTATAAATATAGTATATATTTTACTAACCTTTCTTCTGGGTCCCTCCTCTGGCTATTGGAGTTCTGATAGAAGAGGAACTCGAGGTCTGTGTGAAGATAGTAGGATACGTAAGTCTTCTGCCTGCTGATGTGCTTGAAATTGCGGAGTTCACAAGATCTAGTAGTTTTGTACAGAGGGCAAATGAGAGGCACTTTATCCAGTCCCCAAAGAATTTCTAATCGTGTAACTGATAATTCATCTAGAAAAACCTGAATTTTTCATCTTTGAAAAAATGGGGCTTCCTGGACCTCACAGAATATTATTTGTCCACAGTGCTCTTCTATTTTATACTGTGAAGAGGTTTATTATTATGCACAAAAGAGCAGTTGGAAATCTGGTCTCTTGCAATAAACAAGAAGACCTTTACTTGGACAAAGATGTTGCATTAATAAAACACTATGATAATAGAAAATAAGGCTTTGATGCAAGTTGCAAACAAGGTTTTGAAATATGTAAGTAAATAAGTAAAGGAAACAGTATTTGAAAAATCATGACCAAAAAAATTTAGTCATGTAGAACCGGAACACAAAGAAGATGTACACTGCAGTCTTTCCAGTCTGGCCCGGGTCCTCTATTACTTAGAACATTAACTGATTTCTTCAGCTGAGGGTGGAGAATCTCCCTCAGCCTTCTGGTGACATGGGAGAAACTCCTGACTTGGGCCCTGAAAGTTGCACTGGCCGTGACTTTAGTGCAAAACCTGGCTGCATGTAGGTTTTTTCAAAGCCACTTTACAATGGGACGAGAAGACACTGGGGACGATATCATGGACTCTGGCCAAAAAGCACTAACCTTTCATCTTGCTGGTTTCAGCCTGGTCTCCTGAACCCCATAGGAATTCATAGCGTGGAGGTTCACTCTTGTGCACCTGCCACTGCTCCAGGTACTTTTCCTACAGCAAATCTTTGGTGATGAGCTTCCTGGGCTCTTCATATATAAAGTCGCTCTCCCAGGATATGCCCAAATCTTATTCAGAAATTCTCAGATCTCCTCTCTCTAATGCAGCTGCCCTTCATGAGGATCACACCCAGGAGCATCATTAGAGACGGGTCTTAGGCAACACCTTATGAACACTCAGACTCCCATTGTTGGAGAGGTTCAGTTCACTGATAAGAGCATCAAAGTGACTGCTGGGGACATCTTCCTCTCGCTCAAGGCCAAAGGGAAAGATGTGCACTCGGAGGTTCTCCTGAAGATTTCAGGGAAATTTCCCTTGCACTTTCTGTTGACAATGCTGCATTTGTAATGGGCTCTTTCATTTTATACTTCTCCAGCAGGAATTGTACCAACCATTAGTGACCCTGATTAGAAAGTCTCTGCATGAGCCTCTGGGTGGAGGGTGCTGCCAGGGAGGTGCTTGGTCTTTCCTCATCTTGGCTCTTGGCAGCTTCATCAGATCTTATGCATGAAATACTTGCAGAAGCAGTGGTGACGGACAGGCTCTATGAGACTCCTGGGACACGTCAGCAGCAGGGGAGCCCTGAGGAGTACCAGGCAGAACAGGAGAGAACGAGAAGGGAGACTCTTCTTTCTCTCCTTCAGCGGGCCTTGAGACCCCAGTGGCATTTCCCATGGGCACGGAGCATACTCTTCCGCCCCGGAGGCAGGACCGTGGTGAGAGACAGCAGACCGGAGAGTGGGCAGGACGGCTGGTAATGCAGGCACCTGGAGAAGGGAGAAGGAGATGGTGTGAGCACTTTCAGCAGGGAGATCCCACCTTGGCTTTAATCAAGGCTCCATCTGCAGATTTCTGGGAGGGCACTGCTCTAGGAAGCCGCAGGGCTCCTGTTCTCTTGGTCAACCTGTCCCCTGATAACCCCGTGGAGGAACTTAGAGTGAGTCTTAGGCTGCAGCTGCCAGCTCACCTTGGGGCTTAGGGTCTGACAGCAGGGGCTGGTCGTGGAGCTCCCTGCGTTTTGGGGTGGGGAGTCCTCTCCGTTCACATTCAGAATCGTCATGCCAACTGTTGACAGGGCCTGGGACCTTTTTCCTATGCTGCAATAAACATGACACTTCAAAGCTCCCTGGAACCCCTGAAAAGTAAGTGAAGGTGTGTCTCAGTCCACCATCTCTGCCAGGGCTTACCCAGGGCTGTTAACTCTGGGGGACCCTCTGTGTTCTGGGATCGATGGATTCTCATTCTTATTCAGAGATCTTATCTTGGCTCCCCGTAGGGTCTGGGACCCACCCTTCCACTCTCTGGTGGCTTCACCTAAACACTAAGGATCTTTCCCTTAGACCCAATACAAAGAAGCAATGTGGAAGCCTCTGGCTGACAGCCCTGCCCTGGGCCGTCAAGTACTGAAGGCAGGAGTGGGGCTGGATTTCTTGTTGTCCCCTGTACTGGGAGGGAATGTTGTGGTCCCCTCCGCCTTCACTCGGGCTCCTCCTTCTGACTCCTGAGAAGGCCTGTAGCTTCTCTCTTCTTTGACCTGAGGGCATCTCCTCATGGTAAGGTACTGAACTCTCTGAGACCCAATAGAGGAAAGCGAGGGCAGCTTTATTTGGCCACACCTGCCTGTAGCCCCTCAAGACAGAGAGCTGTGGCAGGCAAGGTCTGGCCTTGTGAAGGTCGGACCTCACCGGTCTTAGGTGAGCTTCCTAGTGTGACTCGTAGGAGGGACTAAAATTCCTCCTTCTCTTGGCCTGTTACTGTCCGCCTCAGAACAAGGCCCTCATTTCTCTGTCATCCTGAGGAGGAATTGAGGGCTGCCTCTGCTCCACGTGTCATCTATGCCTGCATCTCCCAGGACTAACGGTAGGGGAGAGATTATGTGCCTCCCCCGTTGTTACGAGTTTTTTGTTCCAGCCCTTCCTCAGGGCCCTCACCCAGACCGGTGGCACAATCTGGAAATTTTCCCAATGCTGACTCAGCCAGCCTCAGACCAAGATCCTCACCCCCCACAGTCCTCAGAGATGGAAGTCACAGGGAGTCACATCCATCCACAACTGTCTGGGTATTCTGAGAGCTAACAGCAGGGGAAAACCTCTATGGGACTCCACTGTTCTGGGGTTGGTGACCCTTTTAGTTCTCACTCAGTCAGCGTCTGGTCCTCCACCCTGTAGTGACCTGAGTCCTCTAGAGCTGAAAGTGAGTGGGTGACACATGTGGTTACCCCTTCCTGGGCCTTCCCAGGTCAGAAAGGGGCAGGACTTTGTGGGTTCCTCTCTTTTCGGGATTGGGTGCTCCCCTCAGTCCTCACTCAGTGTCCTTGCACTGAACTCTCATATGACCTAGAGTCCTATCCCCTTATACTATGGCCTTTATTTCCCTAGATTACCCGGAGGATGTAAGAGTTGACTCATCTGGGTAGAGCTGCCTGTGCTCACCCATGGCTGACCGTGGAAGGATTCTGTGATGTTCCTGCTTATACGGTTTGAGTGGTTCCTTCCGTCCTCAGGCTCCTCAGCTTGACCCTTGGCATGACCTGGAATTCCTCCCTGTGCTAGCCTGAGGCTGGCCCCTTAGACCAAGCGCCTCACATCCTTAAGATGGCCAAAAGGGAAGTGAATGGGACTCATCAGGAAAGCATTTCCAGGTCTGCCAAGGACCGATATCAGGGGCAGGGCTCTGTGTGGCCACATTTGCTCTGGGAAGGGTACCATCATCCACATTTAGGGTCATCAACTTCAGTCCTGTTGATTTTTCTTTTTTTCTTTTTATTCTTTTCAAAGATGACCGGTAATGGGATCCCAACCCATGGCCCGGCGTCGTCAGCACCATGTTCTCCCAAGTGAGCCAACCGGCCACCCCTATACAAGGATTTGAACCGGTGGCCTTGGTGCCATCAGCACCACACTCTCCCATGTGAGCCATGGGCCGACCCTCGACCTCAGTCCTCTTAAGGACTAGTTTTCCACCCTCAGCTGAAAGGAGCAGCTCCTATTAGACTAAGGGCTTCACAACCCTGAGACCACTCCCAGATGAGATGAGGGGGCACTTCAGCCTGCTAGCTTTGCCCTGCGTCTCTTAGGGCTGACGGCAGAGGCAGAACACGGTGCATTCCCTCTGTCCTTGGGTGAGTGGACCCCACTCTCTTCAAACATGGTCTCACTTTGACTCCGGACCAGACAGACCTGGAACTCCACTCTCCACTGACCTGAGGCCACGCTCCTCAGACCAAGGCCATCACCTTTCCGGAATCTCCAAAGTAGAAGTCAGCAGGAACCACAATTACTCATGGTTGTTGGGGTCTTCTGAGGAATGACAGCAGGGTCAGAATTGTATAAGACTGCACACTTTTGGAGTTGGTGGTTCCCTCAGTCCTCATTCAGGTTTCTCTCCTTGACTCGGTGTGGGACCTGGGACGCCTCTCTACTGACCAGAGTCTGCCGGCTTCACACCGGGGCTTCCACCTTTCTAAGAAACCAGAGGGGGAATGTCAGGGTGCTGCACTTTGGATAATTCTGCCTGGGAACTCTGTCTGGCCCGCTCTGTTATGGGGAATCTAACCATCAGCACTCAGTGTCCTTAACTTAAATCTAGTTAGGGCCTGTTAGGATCTCGTACCTGGGCACAAGCAAAGCTACTACCACCACTTCAAGGCCTTTACGTCCCTCAGACACCAGGAGGGGCAACAGAGGAAATGAGGGGCCAACCAAGGAAGAAAGCAAGATATAGTTTAGGAGGCCCCTACTGTTCTGGGGTGAGCAGTTCCTCATTTCTCATTTAGGCCCCCTACCTTGATATTTATCACAGGCCGAGATTTCTCCTTCACTGACCTGAGGGTACCACACTTACCAAAGGCTCTTATGTCCCTGAGAACCTTGAAGAATAAATGAGATTCACTGCTTAAAGCTCTGCCTGGGGCCCTCTAGGTCTGACAGTAGGCTGGAACTTGTTTGTTAGTGACCCCTATATTCTAGGCCACTGGTCTCCATAGCCTTTAATTATGGTGGTCCGCAGCTTGCCTCCTTTCTCTGATTAAAAGCTTCGGGGAAATGTCACACCCCATTGAGCAGGTTCTCTCCTGCAAACCTTGCAGAGAATGGCTCTCTGTCCTAGGCTCCATGTGAGATGGGGAAGCTATAACAGAAGGCAAGAGGCCCAGGACAGGTGGTGGGCTGTTAGAGAAAAAACCATTCTTATCTATTCCTTCACGTCACCAGCCACACATAGCCAGACATGTAGCTTTGCTGAGAAGAGATTTAATTTCTACAGGGAGAGGGCAGAGCAGGATGATTTTGTGAGCTCCTCTCCTTTTTAGGTTATCTGACATTGCGAAGGTAGATGATCATTATGTCACTGGATATGATGTTTTCTTTCCTTTATATATACCATCTATTTATTCAACATTATTATTACTCTAGCTGTGTAACACAAAATTGATATGGGGACAGGGTCTTTTTTATCCTCTGAGATGCACTTTGCAGTGGTAAGCAGAAAAATGAATTACAAGATCCAAGGTCTGGCTCAAACTGGGATGAGTGGAACAAAGTGGGCTCTAGACGAATCCTGACCAGGGATCTAGTGCTGGCTTTGTCAATTACAAGCTCATGATCTTGGGAAACTTGCAAGTTATTCATCTGTAAGGTGAGTCTGCTAAGTCATGCCTATCTTTAGACGTGTTGGAGTGTATGCATTGTATATGAAGCACAAAGTATACGGATTAGGAAATATTGGGTACTCAATGAATGGCAGTTATCATATGATTATTTTAGTTTTTATATAGCAGTATTATTGTCTATTTTCACAATGATATAATGAGAAACAATATTTTCAAAAGTCTTGCAAACATTTGAGACAATTTAAGCCTATGGTAGTCCCTTGAATTTAGCAGTCTTGTTTTCAAAGTGTTTTTAGTGAACTCATTCGGGTTCCCCATGATCACTGGATATAATATGACCGATTTTAACACAGAAAATAGTACCTTCCAATCAGACTTGTTTCTGTTTGATGGTTGGTTGGTTTATTTTTATCCACTAGATAGCAGAGAATATGCAGTGCACGGGAACAAAACAAACATTCTCAAACAATCTAAATAAATCAGGTATCTTTTATTCATACTAAAAGAAATAGTAAACGGAATAAGGCCAACGAAGGATTAAGCAGCTTTTACATTTCTGTTTTTTACTTTTTTATTCTCTCCATGTTGTGATCTCAATTCTTTTACTGTGGGGTTCTTGCACATCTCCACGAAAAAAGTTTGCAAACTGTGTTCACCTACACTGAATCCAGAGCGCAGGACACTTTATATCCTGCCCAGGCAGAGATTTGTCTCTGGCTTACCCACAATCACAAAGTAACTTGTAGGAGCAGCTTTCCATAGTGGAAAGAACATTTGTGTCCCCCTCAAATTCATATGCTGAATCCCTAACACTCAATGGAGTGCTATTTAGAGGTGGGGCTTTGGGGGGGCAATTAAGTTTGGTTGAATTTTAAGGTTGGAGCTAAAACTTTAGCATTAGGGTCCCTAAAAGAAGAAGAGGAGACACTAGATCGCTCTCCCTCCCTCTCTCTCTCTCTCTCTCCCTCCCCCCACTCTCTATCTACCTCCTCTCTCTAATCCCACTCACTCTCTCTGGCCACCTCTCTCTATATCTCCCGTCTCTCTCTCTCTGTCTCTCTCTCCCTCCCCCCACTATCTATCGCCCCGCTCTTCACCCCCGCCCCCCTTCCCTCTATCTCCCCCCCATCTTCCTCTTTTTTGTCTTCACTCTCTCCCTCTTCCTCCATGTGAGGATACAGTGAGAAGGCAACTGTCTGCAAGTTAGGAACGGCATCCTCATCAGGAACCGAACCTGCTGGCACCTTGATCTTGGATATCCCAGCCTTTGGAACTGTGAAAAATCGATTTCTATTGTTTAAGACATCCCGTCTATGGTATTCTGTTAACGCAGCCCCAAAGGACTAACTTACAGAGGTCTGTCTCTCAACTCTGAAGCACACCATCTGAGGGCATGGCCACAGCGCACCACTTCCACAAACTCAACCTGCTCACCACCCAGTTTAAATAAAAACTACATCCCTCCGAGGACTTGCATTTGTGCAAAGCCCCAAACAGCCTTATTCAGCAAATTTCCACTAGACTGCATCATAAGGCACACCCTCAACCTCACTCATTCTTGTTACTTTACTGATAGGCCAGAGGAGAGTGCAACATCGTGTATGATGGCAGCTTATAGGTTCAAAAGCTCTATGTGAAGGCAGGCTGCGTCTTCTTTATTTCAGCATCCCTAGTACTAGCACAGAACCTTCCAAAGAGCAGATGCTCAATTAATGTTTTGTGAATAAAAGAGGCAGTAAACATGAAGTCTAATTTATTAAGATTTAGTTTTTCCTACTATCTTGAATAAGCTAAGATAAACAAAGTATGAATCATTTAATTTGACAAAAGACTAACAGAAATTTGAGAAAGCGAGGATTAACTATGTTCTAATTTTATTTCTCCATTGTATTACCCCCTATTACATTTATTTCTCCACTGTATTTTACTCTAGGGTTCTTTCAAGTGTCTAAGAAAATTCCTATTCTTATATCATATTTTCTTATCTGGGTGATAAAAATACAAACAATTAAACAAACAAACAAACCAACAAAAACACAGACTTCAATAAGGGTGAGAACATTTGCTGGACTAATGGTCCAGGAGACCGTGCTTGCATACGAAGATGACATGCCTGGCTGTGTCTATGGCTGAGGCTGTTTCCTCCTCATCTTCCAAAGGCTCTACGTAATGACATAAGGATTCACAGGTGATGATTTCCTTCATCTTTCCCAAATGCTCCAGGACTTCCGTCTCGCTGGTTTCAACGTGTGCTCTTGGACCCCACAGGAATTGATAGCACGGAGGATCACTGTTGGGGACCTGCCGGTACTCTAGGTAATTCAGCCTCACCAAATCTTGAGTGATGAGCTTCCGGGGCTCTCCGTAGATGAGGTGCTTCCTTCCAGCATATACTTTCATCTTATTCAGGCATTTCCAGATGTGTTCCTCAGTGGCACAGTTGCCATTCGTTAAGATCACACCCAGGACAATCATTAGGAGACCGGTCTTGGGAAACCCTCTGCCAGGACGCACCCTCCCGTTGTTGGGAAGTTTCAGTTTGCTGACTAGGTTATACGAGTGACTGGGTAAGTCGACTTCCACCACCTGAACTGCAAAGGCAGCCTCGACGTGTTGGGAGGCCCTCTTGAGGATCTCAGCAAACTGGTGTTTGTATCTACGGTTGATAACCTTCAGCATGTCTGCCTTCATAATGGGCTGCTTCATTCTATACTTGTAGAGCAGGAACTGCGCCAACAAAACAGCCTTCCTCATTAGAGGGTCTTCGCGTGAGTCGTTAGTGGACAGTGGGTCCTCAGAGGTGCTTTTCCTTTCGTCACCTTGGCCTTTGCAACCTTCTTCAGATCTAGTGCAAGAAATGCCTTCAGAAGTAGTGGTGGTGGATGGTGCTCTCTGAGGCCCCTCGGAACTGCTACATGACCCAGCAGCAGGCAGGCTCTGGCTATTATCTCCACAAAGAGAAGAGGAGGGAGGGGACTCCTCTGCTGCCGCTGCTGTTGCCTGAGCACCTTTCTCGCAGGCGTGGAGCTTACTTTTCCGTCTCCGAGGCATGATGACTCTGGGGAGGGACAGTGGGAAGGAGTGCTGGCAGGACGGCTGGTGATGCAGGCACCTGGACAAGAGAGAATTGCATCATGTGAGCATCTTCGGCGACAGAGACCACCTTGGCTTTAACCAAGGCACCCTCCGCAGGTTTCTGTGAAGGCACTTCTCTAGAAACCTACATGGCCTCTGTTCTCCTGGTCAGCCTGTCCCCTGACAACCCTGTGGAGGAACTTAGAGTGTGTTCTAGGCTGCATGGTGCCAGCACTGCCTGGGGTGTACTGAGGAGATGGCCGCAGCCGGTAGTGGGTGGCCCTCTGTTCTGGAGGGGGCGGGTCACTTCAGTTCATCATCTGAATGATCCCGTAAATTGTTGCCAGTACTGGGCCCCCTCTATTCTGCTGCCCTTATGTCGACACCTCAGATCAAAGCCACGTCTCACTGAGACCACAGCGGCAGAAGTGAAGGAGCTCTTCGGCCCTTCATTCCACTTAGGGGGCACCCAGCTGAAAGCCGGGCGGACTCCTCTCTGTCATGGGCTGTTTGGGTCTTCAGTTCTCATTCAAGGAATTCACCTGAGCTCCAGATAGTGCCTGTTATACATTTTCTGCTGACCGGGGGCTGCAACCTCACCCCAAAGATACCATCTCATTTAGCTTTAATACAAAGAAGTGAGGGGAAGCCTCAGTCCGACAGCCCTGCTCTGGGCCTGCAAATGATGAATGCAGGGGTGGGGCTCAGATCCTTTGTGTTCTGTTCACTGCCAGGTGGTCCCATCAACCTTTCCTTTGAGCCTTGCCATGGCCTGGAACCTCGCTCTTCCTGCCAGCACCTCCTGAGGCCCCCTAGTTGGATATGAGGGCCGGCTCACCTCCCCATGGTGTCCCAAGGCTGAGAATAGGGGATGGATTTGGTGGTACCCTCCTCGTCGATGTTCCCCTCAGACGTCAGGGTCAAACCCTCCTACCGTGGACGTTAGGCCGTCCCCTTTAGACAAAATCCCTTACCACCACCAGCAGCAGCACCCCTCTCCCCACTTCCCCTGTGATACCATATAGGCTTTCCTTTGCTCACTTGAGGACCCTCCTCTCAGACCTAGGACCTCACATTCCTGAGACTCTCCTTGCAGAAGTTAGCCCGATAGCCCTGCCCAGGGCCTCCCAGGGTCGACAGCAGGGGCGGGCTCTGTGCCACCTGACTCTTCTGGAATCGAAGGTCCCCTCAGAACTCACTCCGGGTTCCACTCTTGATTCCCTGCAGGGCATGCTACTCCTTCCTCTGTTGACATCAGGCCCCTCCACTCAGGCCCAAACCCTCAGCTTTCTAATATCCTCACATGGGAAAG
Source organism: Cynocephalus volans (assembly GCF_027409185.1). NCBI lineage: Eukaryota > Metazoa > Chordata > Mammalia > Dermoptera > Cynocephalidae > Cynocephalus > Cynocephalus volans. The sequence continues at coordinate 35,698,417 of NC_084478.1, read as the reverse complement.
GACGGCTCACGGAGGCTCGGCCTCCATGTTTGGGACCTGCGGGAGCTGCAAACAGGGGCTGGGTGGGACTCTCGCCTAAGTTTACCCCCTGGACTCTCAGGGTCCGATTCTCCTCCGCTGAACAGGGGCCTCCCACATTTACCACAGCCCTCCCCTTCCCGAGACTTGAGAGGGAGTTTTGAGCGGCCATCTTGGCCGGCCAACTACTGTCAGGGCTCCTGAGACTGAGAACGGGGGGCGCGGAGGCTTTGTGGGAGAGGGGCCTGGGCAGTCCTCCTAGGGCTGGTTCTCTCGTTCTCACTCAAGCTCCTCACCTGGACTCCAGTCAGAGTCGGGGACTCCTCACCCACATGCGATGAGGCCTCTGCCTTAGGCAACGTCCCGCACCCTCCTGAGACGCCCTCAGAGGAAGTCAGTGCAACAAGTGCAAGGGCCTCTCAAGGACGATTGCAGGGGCGGCATCTCTGGCACCCCCGCTGTTCTGGAGTGGGGCTCGCTCAGTCTCCTAGAGGATTCGCGACTCCACTCCTCTTAGAGCCTTAGGCTCTTCCTTCTGCCACCTCCTGCACTGCAAGCCTTTCACATCCCTGAGACCCTCCTTGCAGAGGTCAGCCTGACAACACTGTCTCAGCCCTCTAGTTCTCAGAGCGGGTGAACGGGAGTCTCCGTATGGCCCCTGTGTGATCGGGTGTTGTTCTCCTTGGTTGGCATTCATCCAGGTCCTTATCCTGGCTCCTGTCTCTTTAACGAAAGCCTAACCGGGAAATGCCACATCCTTGCAAACTCGTGAGCAGGGTCCCGACTTCAAATCGTGCAGAGAATAGGTCTGTTTCCCCGGAGTGATGAGAGATGGGGAAGCCGAAGTAGAAGGCAGAAAGCCAGGGGTAGGAGGTGGCTGTCGTTGACTGCCCTGTTACTTCTCTACATCACTCAGAGGATTCTAAAAGATTTATTTACCTCAGCCGCTGGACTGAGCTGGATAATTTTGTGAGATCCCAACTATGTGAGGTTAACTGACACTGCATAGGTAGACCTTCATATTGGTACCAAATATCGTGTCCTCCTTTTCATTACTCAAGCCTCTCGTCTCTTTTGCTCTTCTTACCACCTTGGCCATGTATTCCAGGGCGGTACGTTGGGCACAAAATCCTATTTTTCTTTAATTGCCTGAGATATATTTCAGGGTAGTGAGGAGAAAAGTGAATAAGATATACAAGGTCATCTTCAGAATGGGAGTAATGGATGAATACAGATCAGAGGTCCACTCTAACTAACTGTCACTTACTACCTTGTGAATATGAGAATAATGCAAGTTCTTTTTCTGCACATTGAATTTCATAAACCCTTTTATGTACGCAATGTTCATGTCCCTTCAAAATTAAAATGCTGAAGTCCTAATTCCCAATGTGACAGTATTAGAAATGGGAGCCTTTGGCTGATTATTAGGTTGAGGCGAGCCATGAGAGTGGGTCCCCCGTGATAGGATCAGTGCTCTTATGGGAAGAGACCAGAAAGCTTGCACTCCGTCTCTCTCCACCATGTGAGGAGACAGCAAGAAGTCAGGTGCCTGCAAGACAGCCCTCACCAGGAACCGAATCTGCCAGCACCTTGATCTTGGCCTTTGCGGCCTCTAAAACCTCAGAAAATGAACTTTCTCTGTAAGACGCCCAGTCTGTGGTATTCGGTCGTTGCTGCCTAAACTGGTTAAGACAGATCTTTATTGTAGGACCATTGGAATATATGTACCGTATAAAAAGCACCTATCATGATGACTGAGACCTACTGAGTGTTTAAGAAATGGCAGTGATGATGAATTTTACCCAGATAATACCACCCTCCTTTTGGGGAGTTTTTGTTTGTTTGTTTGTTTGTTTGTTTTTTTAATGCCAGATATGTCAGAGAAAATGCAATTTCAAGGAAGTCCAAGGCAGACAAAAAATTACTTTAGCAAGTGAAATTAGATTTTTCCTCTTAGGGCATCTGTTATTTTACCTGGAGGTAGGGGGTTCTTCTCCATACAGATACAAGTCAGAGCCCTTAGAATTTTTTCAAGTACGAATTCCTTCCGTGCTTCCCAGGTAACCTTCCATCCAAACCACCTCTACTTTTCTTCATGTCTTCCCCACCAAAATTTAGCCCTCCTTTAGAATCTGCCAAGTGACACTCAAGATAACACAAATAGAATACCATTTTAATGCAGAGCAATCTGGTTCTCCAAGACCAAGGCACAAAGCGGCCAGCACAGTGGCTACTGTGCAACTCACCTCACCATTAAGTATTCAGAAACTCCAAAAACACAATGTGCATGCAACTCTTAGTTTGTGCACTGTGTTCCACTGCACTGAGAGGAGAGCAAAGACACCTTCTCTTCATGCCTGTTTTACTTCGTTTTGCGTTGCTGTAACAGAATACCTGAAACTGGGTAAGTAATAAAGAAGAGAAGTTTATTTGGCTTACGATTCTGTGACACCTGCATCTCGCATGGGCCTCACGCTGCTTCTACTCATGTCGCAAAGTGGTAGACAGCTGGTGGGTACAAGCAGATCACATGGCGAGAGAGGAAGCAAGAGAGAGAGAGAAAGGAGGTGCCAGAGTCCTTTAAACCAGCAGCTCTCATGGGAACTAACCGAGCGAGAACTCACTCCCTACTCCTCCTCCCCCAGTGAGACCATTAATCCATTCATGATGGATCCGACCCAATGTCTCAATCAGTTTCCAACACTGCCACATTGGAGATCAAATTTCCACACGCTTTTTGGAGGGGAGAGCACATCCAAAATCCGTCAATGCCTATGTGGGCTAAATTGTGTCCCCACAAATTTATATGCTAAAGTCCTAACCCCCACTACCTCACAGAACATCCTTATACTTGGAGATCAGTTCTTTAAAGAGGTGACTGATTTAAAATGTGACATTTCGGTGATTCCTAAGACATTCTGACAAACATCTTTCTAAGAACACAGAAGGAAACACCAGGGACATAAACACATAAGGAGATAACCATGAGAACAGGCAGGAAGTGGGCAGCCTTCTGCAAACCAAGGGAAGAGGCCTCAGGGAAAACCAATCCTGAAGGCACCTTGATCTTGGACTTCCAGTCTCCACAAGTGTGAGACAATTAATTTCACATGTTTAAGCCACCCTGTCTACGGTGATTTGTTATGGCAGCCCTAAGAAACTAATACACTGGCCTAAGCAGAGATTTCTTCCTGGATTATCTCTGATGCCAAATTAATCCTTAAGTGCATGCATTAATGGCTTTCTGTTTGCTCCACTGGCGAGGAAGGAATTCCCACACTCCGGTTCTCTGTTATCCAAACGCAGAACACTGGACACCGGAGAGATGAGGCAGACAGCAGTTAATCACATGTTCTCATAAACTCACAGCCTGGGGGAGAAGTTGTCCACCCGTCACACTGGGCATCATGAGGGTTGCACTTAGGAACAGACTAAATAAGTGGAGTGTGTGGGAGGCTGGACGTGGAGATCAAGCGGAAAAGGTGGTCTCCAGTGCCCATGGGAGAATGTGAGTGGCTTGCTTAAATATGTCCACCAATAGGGAGTGGAATAAGGAAGGTCTGTGCCTGGTCCCCTTGGTTAAAAATGGTTCTTTGCTAGGGGACCTTATCTGTAAGTACAGTGTACAGAGGACAACTTGAAGTTAGGCCATTCAAGGCCCCACTGGTTTAGCCTCATGTCAAGGCAGCATGGATTGTTGGGCCTTAATTTTAGTACTTACACTTCCGTGCAGTTTCCCATTCAAGGCATTTCTCCCCTGAATTTGAGCCACATCATCTGAGGCTCTGGCCTCTGCTCACCAGTCCCACTGTCTTATCTACTGCACTATGCACATTAATTTTCAGAGTTACATCAAATCGATTAATTTCTCATTTCCCAACAATCAAACGGCCTGGCCTCAGAGACTTTGTACTTTACTGCACTCTCTTGGAACACCCCTCTTCTCTCCCATACTTTTTTCTTGCCTGTAACTCCAAAGGAGTATATCAACAATCTCCTTTATGATTTCAGCCTCCAGCTTCTAACATTCTATTGGCAGAAGCCGGGTCTTCACATCGGCATCCCCACTGCTAGCACAGAGCCTTCCAAAGAGCAGATGCTCAGTTGCTGTTTGGTGAATAAGAGAGAGAGTGAGCAAGAGATCTAACCTATTGAGATTTTGTTTCTGCTACAATTTTTAATAAGCTAACCATATCAAGGTATAAATAATTTAATTTTACATAAAAGAAACACTAACAAGAATGAGGGAATCTGAGAATGACCATGTTTTATTTTGTTTCTATTCTGTTAGGGCCAGTGTTTTTCTGTGGGGTTCTTTCATATTCCCAAGAAAATCCCTATTGTAATGTCATACATTTTTGTCAGGATGACAAGGAAAAAGAGAAAACTTAGACTTCAGTAGATGTGGGAGTAGCTCCTGGACGTGGTGGTGCGATATGCCGGGCCACATCTGTAGTGCCAGGCCCGGCTGGAATTTTGGCCCGGACTCTCTCTTTCTCGAATCTCAAAGCTTCTTCATACTGTGTTGAGATGGCACTAGGAACAATATCATGGACCTTGGCCACAGACTCGAGAACTTTCATTTTGCCATTTTTCGTATGGGCTCTTGAACCCCCACAGGAATTCTTAGCGTGGAGGATCACCGTTGGGCACCTGCTGGTACTCCAGGAACTTCAGCCTCACCAAATCTTGGGTGATGTGTTTCCTGGGCTCTCCATAGATGAAGTGCTTCCTTCCAGCATATACTCTCATCCTATTCAGGAATTTCCAGAAGTCTTTCTCAGGGGCACAATTGCCCTTCACAAAGATCCCACCCAGGTGATCCATCCGGAGATTTGTTTTGGATAACCCTCTACCAGCATGAATTCTTGCATTGCTGGGGAGTTTTGGTTTGCTGACAAGGTCATACGAGTGACTGGTTGAGTCGATTTCATTCACATCCACTGCAAAAACAACCTCAATTTGCTCAGAAGCCGTCTTGAGGATCTCAGCAACTGCTCCTCGTGCTTCACATCAACAATCATCCGCAGCTCTGCTTTCATAAATGGGTTGTTTCATTTTGTACCTGTATAAGAGGAACTCCTCCAACAAACCCACCTTCACAGTCTGACAATCCGTACATACGCTCTCATCGAAGGTTGAGGCCTCTGAGCAACACGGATATTCTTCATCTTTGCTGTTATCCCTTTCTTTAGATCCTGCATCAAAAACATCTGCACAGGTAGTGGTGGTGGATGGTGCTCCCCGAGGTTCCTGGGAAGTGCTACCTGACCCAGCAACAGCTGAGCTCTAGGGAATATCCCTGAGAACAGGAGAGGAAGAGGGGTGGGTCTCTTCTTCTTTCACTGTGGCCCTGGCCCAAGCTCCCCCATGACCCTGGAAATAACCTAGGGCCTGTTGGCATGTCTCACGGGTGTGGCGCTTACACTTCTGACCATGAGGCATGATGACTATGCTCAGGGCCAGCAAGCAGGCATGTGGGTAGCAGAACAGATGGTGAGGGGCCACTGATGGAGGGACGGTGACAGGGATGGTGCATCTTCACAATGGGAATTCCACCGTGGCTACAACGAAGGCTACAAGGAAGCCTCCTGTGAGGGCACTCCGCCAGGATCTCTCTGGGGTCTTGTTCTCCTGATGAGTCTGTCCCTTGGGGAACCTGTGGAGGAAGTTAGAGTGACCAGTAGGCTTTAGCTTGTCAGCAGTGCCCCAGGTATACTGAGGTGAGGGCAGGGGCTGTCAGTGTTTGGAGTTGAGGGTTTGTGTTCTTTGACTTTCATGACCATCATGACAACTAACAGCGATCATATAAACAATTCCCTCTGCTGCTCTCAAGTTGACGTCACCAAAAGTCCCTGGAACCCACAGGAAGGAAGCAAAGGCAGTCCTCGGCTTGTTAATCCTGTCCAGCAGCCCCAGTGCTGGCTGCCCAGTGAGGAGTTTTCTGTCCTGGTCTTTTTTGGGTCCTGGTTCCTCACTCAGGGTCCTCACACTGGCACATAGGACATGGGACTCACAATCCCTGCATTTGAATGGTGGCTGCACCTGCACACTAAGGATATCACCTCCCATAGACCTGATGTACATAAGTGGTGAGAAGCTTCAGCTGAGAACCCTGCCCTGTGTCTTCAAGGGTGGAGCCAGATTCTTTGTTATCCCTTCTGTGTAGTGGTGGATTGTCTCCTCAGTACAAGTTTTTACCCCTTGCATGGCCTAGAACACTTTTCTCCCCTTCACTGAGTTTTGCTCCCTCATCCTGAGGACAAAATCACCTTGAGACCTTCCCTATGGAGATATAAGTGCCTTCTCATTTGAACATACATGTCTTTGGTCTCCCAAAGACGAGAATAAGGATGAATTCTGTGGTGCCCCCACTGTTATTGGGTGAATGTTTCCTTTAGTCTTCATGGTACTCACAGTGGCCTGGGGAAAAACCTGAAAATTCTCCCAGTACTGACCTTAGGACATAATCCTTAGACCAAGCCCCTCATCACCTTGTGACATCCTATGGGGAAGTGAGTATGTCAGGATATGTCAACAATGCCAGATATCCCGAGGCTGCCAACAAGGGTGAGACTCTGTGTGGTCCTCTCAGTTCTGAGGGCAGAGGACTTCCAAAGTTTTCATTGGGGAACCTCCCTTTGACTCCTTCAAGGCCTGTGGTTCCTTCCCTTGCTGACCTGAGGACGCTCACCTCACAGCCAGGCCCTCACATCCCTGACACCCTTCTTGCAGAAGTCAGCCTGACAGACCTGCCCAAGGCCTCCCAGTGATTATTTCAGGGGCAGCCTCTGTGCCACCTCACTTTTCTGGGTGTTGTGTTCGTGTAAGTCGTCATACAGGGCTGTGCATTTGATTCCTGGCAGGACATGGGGTACCTCCCTCCTCTGTCCTAGGTCTCAAAGCCTCAGATCAAGGTTCTTATTCCCTGAGGCCCCAGCAGGAGAAGTCAGGGAATGCTACATGAGGATACCCGTCTGCGCCCTTCCAGGGGGGGCATCAAGAATCAGGCTCCTGGGGGCTTTCTCTGTTCAGGTTAGGGCTGTGCCCTCAGTCCTCACTAAGGGTTTTCACGTCGACTCCTTGCAGGCCCCGGATTTCCTCTTTCGTTCAATGTCGGGTTACTCATGTACACCAAGTCTCTCATGTTCCTGATAAGCCTGTACAATAAGTGAGGAAATACTCAGCCTGATAGCCCTGATTCAGCCTTCTAGGTCTGAGAGAAGACACAGGCTGGTCTCTCTGTGACTCCATTTATTATGCGGTATTAGTCTCTTCAGTTCTCATTCATCAGAGTCTTCGTCTTGGTCCCTGTACCTTCTATGAGAGGCTTTGGGGGAAATGCCATATCACTTCAATCTCTTGATTAGTTTCCCTTCTGCAAACCTTGCAGGGGAAAGGCTGTGTCCCAGGAGTGATGTGAGATGGCGAGGCCAAAGCACAAGCAGAGAGCCCAGGACGGGTGTCGTGCTGACAGAAAAAAAAGACACACACACACACACACACACACACACAAACACACACACACACACACACACAAACATACTGATTTATGCCTTTGCTTCACCAGCCAGACATAGCCACTTATTTATCTTTTCTTCAAATATATCTACTTTCTTTAGGGAAGGACTAAGCCAAATGGTTTTGTGAGCCTCAAATCTTTTGAGTTTTACCAAAGCTGATTTTGTAGACTATGAAATTGTCAACAAATAACTCCTTTCTCCTTTCACACCTCACATTTACTTTGGTATTTTTATTGCTTATCCCTTGGGCTATGTATTCCAAAACAGTACTTTGGGTACACTTTTGATCACCTGTAATATATTTTGAACTAATGAGTAAAAAATAAATTAGTGACAAAAGGTATGCCTGAGGCTGGGAGTGGGGACCACTGGGGACTCTGGAGGAATTCAGAGCCGGGGTCTAGTACAGGGCCTATGTCACTTGAGAGCCTTGTGAATCTGAGAAGATTGCAAGTTCTTGATCTGCAAAATAAATCTGATAAATCCTTTCATGAAGGACTTAGGCACATATGCAATGCGTATGAAACACCTGGCAGAGTGTTAGGCAAATGTTGGATCTTTAATGAATTACTAAGTTTATTTTGATCCAAGATTATAACAACCTTCCCTCACAGAATATTACTTCCACTATATTAGAGAATATGCAACTGCAAACGACATAGAAATCCACATAAGCCGAAATGCTGCTGAGCATAAGTAGTGTGTCCCCATTAGAGCATCCATTATTTAATTTGGGTGTATGGTTGTCTTCTCTAGCTGGAGGCAACTCAAGTTTCCTGTTTTGTGTCCAAGACTGACAACTTCCCTCCCAGGTGCTTTTCCTTCCAAGCTACCTCTATTTCCATTCATTTCATCATCACCAAAAATCGACCCCTCCCTTAGAGTTTCACAAATTACATTCAGAGTAACCTAATTGAAATGCCCTTTTAATGGAGTGTGCTCTGGCTATTCCTAGCCCACGATAAGAGTGACAGTTCTGTGGATTCTCAGCATCTCATCTCTAGGTGGTGTCACTCATATTTCCCAGAAACTCCCTAGACATCATGTGCCCAAAACACCCAGTTTGTGCACTGTATTCACCTACACTGGGACATGCGCATGGGAAGCCTTCCACTCCTACTGCAGATGGGGATTACTTTCTGGTGTGCACAAAATTGCAAAGTAACTATTAGGCACAGTTTCTCCTTCCTGGCTTAGTCTTTGAACCCTGAGATTAAGCGTCTCGGGGTGTGGCCTTTGCTCACCACTCCCACAGCCTCTCTTAATCCACAATGCAGCCTCACTTAAATTAAATCCCATGGAGACACTTGCCATTTCCTAAGACTTCCAACAGCATCGATCAGGATATTTATCCTTGACTGCTTTCACCTGAAATCTCCTCTTCCTCATCCCCTCCTTAGACTTGTCCTTTATGTCTTAGATGGTATCTCACCATCTTTCGTGTATGATAGCTGCTGCTGGACTAAATTCTACAGGCAGTGGCTGGATCTTCTCTTTCTTAACATCCCCAGTCCTATCAGGGAGATTTCCAAGGGGAAGATGCTTAATTAACACTTGAAAAATAATAATAAAAATTAATAAAAAGAGTGAGCAAGAATTCTAATTCATTATACTTTCAATTTTATCACAGTTTGAATAAACTAAGCAAATCCAGATTTATATCATTTAATTTTACCAGTAAAGAACATAAAGAATACAGCCAACTAGGAATTCACCACTCCGCTTCTGTTTCACCATTTCGTGACCCCAACTGCTTTCCTCTGGGGTTCTTTCACATTTTCACAAAAATCTCTATTCCAATGCCATGTTGCCTTACTCTGCAGAGAAAAGAAAATATTGAAAGTTTTTCCATTTGTTTAGAAATAACAAAACTCTTGGTCATAAGCCTGAAAATCAGCAATAAATGTGTGCTCATTGACAGACATTAAGAAACTGAGACTGAAAGAAAATAAGTGTTCAATTATAAGGAACATTTTAATTAAAAATAATAAGGCAAGCCAAGAATTAAACATCTTTTGCATTCCTGTTTTAACTTTTTTTTTTTTTTTTTCTCTTTCCATCTTGTGATTTCAGCTATTTTACTGTGGGGTTAATTCACATTTCCATTTAAACCCCTATTCCATTACCATGTTATCTTGTTCTGGATCATAAAAGAATATGAATGGTTTGTACATTTGTTTTACAAATAAGAAATCTGTAACTTTCAAAACTGTTAAACAGCAACAAATGTGAGAGATACATATCTAATCTGAAGCAAAGTAAAATTTCATTTAATAGGTCAACCTTGAAAAATAACAAAGAAGAAAAGATGAGCCTACAAGTTGTTCACGTAAAACAGGAAAACAGAGAAGGTATACAACTTGTTTCCTCCAGCCCCTCCTACTCTCCACTGCGTAGAAGATTCACTGCTCTCTTCAAACACAAAGTGAAAAATCTACCTCAACCTCACTAGATATGGGAGGAGCTGCAGGGCATGGCCCTCAAACCCCTCCTGGCCCTGGCAACGGTGCCGACCCTGCCTGCGTCTATCACTACGGCTCTCTCTACCTCATCTCTCAAAGCGTCTTCATACAGGTTTGGGAAGGAACTAGGCACAGTATCATTGATCTTGGCCAAAATTTCCAGGACTTCCATCTTGCTGGTTTCAGCATGGGCTTTTGGTCCCCACAGGAATTCACAGCTTGGAGGATCGCTGTTGGGCACCTGCCGATATTCCAGGTACTTTTCCTGCACCAGATCTTTTGAGATGAGCTTCTGGGGCTCTCCATACATTAAGTGCCTCCTCCAAGCATACATCCCAACGTATTCAGGAATGCCCAGATCTCCTCCTCACTGGCATGGTTAGCATTCATGAAGATCACACATGGGAGCATCAACAGGAGACCGGTCCTGGGGAACCTCTCATCACCACTCAGATTTCCCTCGCTGGAGAGGCCCAGCTTGCTGACGAGGTCAAAGGACTGACCGCTGGCACCGACTTCCTTCAATTCAAGGCCAAGGACCAGCTCCAAGTGCTCAGAGGTTCTTCTGAGGATCTCGGGTAAGTGCTCCTTGTACTTTTTGTTGACACCCTTCAGCATGTCTGCCTTGGTAATGGGCTCTTTATTGCTGTACTTCTAGAGCAGGAATTGCACCAACATACTCGCCTTCTTGGTCAGAAGATCTCTGCGTGACCTCTGAGTGGGGGTGCTGCCTGGGAGGTGCTTTCTCATCTGGACTCTCAGCATCCTCATCAGCTCTTGTGCTTGAAACACCTGCATCAGGAGAGCTAGTGGATGGAGCTCTCTGAGACTCCTGGGGAATGGAGGCATCAGGGGAGCTGCAGAAAGTACCCCTCCAAGCAGGAGAGGAGAGGAAGGAGGAAGAAGAGGAGGGGGACTCTTCTTCCTGTGCTGCAGCGGCCTCAGCAGCCCTGAGACACTGGGTCTCCCTACGGGTCTGTTGGCGTTTCTCACGGGCACGGAGCTTACTCTTCTGACCCCGAGGCATGATGACAGTGCTCAGGGACAGCAGGCAGGAGTGTGGGTAAGACGGCTGGCAAGGCAGGCACCTGGATGGGGGAAAATGACATCGTGTGAGCACCTACAGCAGGGAAAGATCACCTTGGCTTTAACCAAGCCCCCCCTGTAGGTTTCCGGGAGGGCACTGCTCTAGGAACGCACAGGCTCCTGTTCTCCTGGTCAGCCTGTCCCCTGAGAACCCCGTAAAGGAATTTAGAGTGAGTCTGAGGCCACTACATGACAGCAAAGTTTGGGGCTTACTGAGGTGACAGTAGGGCCTGGCGGTCGGCCCTCTCTCTTTAGGGTATTGGGTCCTCTCTGTTGAAATTCAAGACCATCATGTCAACTGTTGGCCAAGACCTGGATCCCCACTTCTCCGCTGTTGTGAAGTTGTCAGTATAAACTTCCATAGTACCAAGGAGGAGGAAATGAAGGAGCGCTTCAACCCATTGCTTTAATCAGGGGACTCTCAAATCTCCTAGGGCTGACAAGAGAGGAGATACTTCAGTGCACTTGTATTTATGCGGAGGGTGGCCCCCACAGTGATCAGAATCCTCACCATGACTCTTCACATCACCTTGGAATCGTCCTCTGCTTACCTGTTACCAGTCCCTTAGAACAAGGCCCCCCACCCCCACCTCCCACACTCTTTCAAAGTCAAAGTGAGGGAGCGCCTCAGTCTTTAGACCTGTGCAAGCCCATGTCAGAGGCACAGGTCTGTATGCCCTTCACCCCCCCCCCCCCAACGCCCTTCTGGGACACGGAGTTCCCTCAGTCTTCACGAGGTTCCTCTCCTTAACTCGGGATTTCTCCCTCTGCTGACCTCAGTCCACCAACCTCAGAGCAAGGCATTCATTCCTTGAGACCCCTCGGGGGAAGGGAATGGACTTGGGCCTAGCACCCATCCCTGGGGACTCCTGGGACGACAGCAGGGGTGGGATGAGGCGGGGCTCTGCGTGGCCTCCTCTTTTCAGGGGGAGGGGTATTACGTGTGTCAGGGGAGTGTCTGCGCCGTTGTAACTCAGGATACCCACCGAGACACCTGAGAAGACTTGGGACACATCCCTCAGTTGACCTTGGGGCCACACCTCTCAGACCAAAGCTTCACCGGTGACCGCCTGATAAGGTGGAAGTCAGGGCCAGCCACTTCTGGCCACTCGCACTGCCCTCCAGCAGGGGTGGGGCTCTGTCGGTGCCCCTCTGTTCTGAGCGGGAGGGGGGATCCTGAGAATGCACATAATGTCCTTTGACTGCCTCTTCACGGGCCCTGGGATTTCTGTCTTTGCTGAGCTGAGTCAGCAAGGCTCAGACCAAGGGTTTCATTTTTCTGAGTCTAGAGTGAGAAGTAAGGTGGAGCCTGAGCCCCAGAGCCAGGCTTGGAAACTCCTAAGACTGACGTGAGGGGTGGAGCTCTGTGGGACCCCCTATTCTGAGGTGCATCTCCTAGTAGGTGCTAGGCCACCTCCCTTCTACTGAGTAGAGGACAACCCCTCAAACCAGAGACCTCTATTACCTGGGAATTCTGATGGGAAGTACAGATCCACCTCATCACACCTCTACTTCCTGGGGCTTCATGGCTTCCCAGATGTGGCTGCAGGAGGTAAGTCATGGTGTGGGGGATGGCATCAGGGTGAATGTGTGTGTTTTCTTCTCTGCTGAGGTGTGGAGTCTGTTAGTCTTCTCGTCCTCACAGTGACCGCTGGGTGGGCCTGGCATTCCTCCCTTTCCTGATATGTACCCATCACGTTCCTCTAACCTCCGAGGAGAATCAGGGGACTTTTATCTTGACAGCTCTGTCTGTGGTCTCCGTTGAGTGACATCAGGGGTATTTCCTAATTCTTTCAAGAGCAAATTTATACCTTTATTATATGTGATTCACTGGGATACTTCCTATTCCTTTTCTGTTTTAATCCTTGCTTCTTCTCATCCACCAAACAGGTCAGGTGATTATTAATACAATATGTGAACTCATATTGCCTTAACCAACCTAAATTTTTGTGCTGTCCTGATACTATGCCACCATTTTGGCTCCCCTAATCTGAAGTGCTACCTCAGGTTCCTTCAGTGAAGCACTAGAAATTCATTGCCCAAGGCCCACTGAGAGAAGCTACACTTGATCTTAGCCAAAAGGCCGAGAAGCGATCCACTGAGAGAAGCTAAGGCCAAACTTTAAAATCATTCCTCCAACTGATACTGTCATCTGCTTTGTACTGCAGGCTGCAGGCCTGTGTCCACTTCACGGTGCACCCCCACACAAGCATTAGTTCAATAGAGAATGAGTGTCTCTCAGGGGTTTCTCATTTGGTTGTATTGCTGATGTTTATGATATTGTTCTTTGTTTATTATTTCTTTAGTTTTTCCAGAGTTTGTTTGGGTCATGGGAAACAAAAGCTTTTGCTTGGTTGTCATCTTGGAATCTATGGATAAGTCATTATATCTGTAAGTAGTTTAAGGATAATTAACATCTTAACAATATTCTTCTCCCCTGAATAAACATAGTATATTGCTCTATTTGGGACCCCTCACCCCAACTCCCTAACTTTATCAGCAAATTTTTTAGTTGCTTCCATAAAGATCTTGTAAATTTCTGTAAGGTTTCATGTAAGATATATTTTAGATATTGTTGCTGTGGTGAATGGTGCATTTTCCATCATGTGTTCTAATTAGTTATTGATTTTGTGGGGCCAGTCTTCTGATTTTGCTGTAGTGAATTTGTATATGCTAGTTATTTAATTTTTATTATTTGAATGCCAACTACTTTGATATTTTAATTGCAGGATCATTCTGTTAATATTATTACGTCTTTCTTTTCACTATTTACACCTTGTATCTATTTTTGTTTTCCTGTGCATGGCATTTTAGTGCCTATATATTCCAATTCAATATTGTAATACTATACCTTTGTATGTATTTCCAGACTTTATTGGGGACTCTCCTAATGTTTCAGATTTATGTATGTTTGTTGATATTTTTATGATATTGAAATGATCAAATGCTTTTTCTCTAGTAAATGTTATTGCAGTCAATAACACTACACTACTTTTTTTTTCTTTTTTCCTAATATGCTATCACCTTTCTATTCCTTGGACACAGCTCTTTATTAATTTATCATTATACTGGATAAGTTATAAAAAATATTTATGATATTTGTCCCTGAATGAGTTTGACTCAACTGTTTTTTGGGGGATCATCCTTATCTGACATTTGTATCAATGAGAACTAGCCTTTTAAAGAGGATAATTTCCGACTTTATGTATGATTTGGAACAGTTTACTTAATATAGTGATTAGTATTTCATTCACCATTTGGTGTAAGGAGCCTCCAAACCTGGATGATCTGGAAACATTTTGAGGGTGCCTAGGTTTAATTACAGTTTTAGTTTGTATTGTTCATTTACATTTTCTATCTTTTTATGAACCTATTTAATCATTTATATTTTGCTAATTTTATATATTTATATATATATATATATATCTTTTCAAAGATGCTCAACATCACAAGTCATCAGGGAAATGCAAATTAAAACTACATTGAGATACACCTCACCCCAGTTAGACGGGCTATAATCAAAAAGATGGTGAATAACAAATGCTGGTGAGGATGTGGAGAGAAGGGAACACTCCTACACTGTTGGTGTGACTGTAAATTAGTACAACAACTATGGAAAACAGTATGGAGGTTTCTCAAACAACTACAGATAGATCTTCCATACAATCCAGCTATCCCAGAGGAATGGAAATCATCATGTCGAAGAGATACCTGCACTCCCATGTTAATTGCAGCTTTGTTTACAATAGCCAAGACATGGAACCAACCTAAATGCCCATTAATGGATAATGGGATAAGGAAACTGTGGTATATATACACCATGGTATACTACTCTTCCATAAAAAAGAATGAAATACTCCCACTTGCAACAACATGGATGAGCCTAGAGAAACTAATGTTGAGTGAAATAAGCAAAGTACAGAGGGATAAATATCACATGTACTCACTCATATGTGGGAGCTAAGAGAGAAAGAAGGAAAGAAAGACCACAGTAGTGCATTGGACTTGCAGAGGGAGAGAACATTCTATGGGCTACAAAGTGGAGTGGGGGGGAGAGGGAGAGGGACAGGGAGGTTGGGGATAATTTGGTGGGGGACGCCGGGCACAAATGAAATTTGTTTTAATGGAAATGATGCCAGTATGAATCTGGCCCTCACATCATGGGCACGAGGGGTGACAATCAGATTTGTATTCATGAATATTTACAACCAATAAAAAAAATTTTAAGAAAAGCAAAAAGCAAAGAACTGGCTTTCATTAGTTGGTTCTATTGTCTTTTAATTAATCATTTCTGATCTTAGCTTCAATATTTTCTATCTTCTAATGATTTGAGTGTACTATGCTACTGTTTCTGTAGCTCTTGAATCATTTGGATTTTTTAAACACTTGTTTTTCTAATAAATCTATTTAAAGCTACTATCCCTTTGAGTACCACTTGGGCTGTTTCCTATAAATAGTACTATAGAGCTTTATGTGTAGTGTTAAAATTTTTTAGAAATTGAAAAAATCTCTCTATTATACTCTTAATAAATATGACAGAATTTCAATACACACACACGTGATAGATTTGAGTTTTTCCTAGGAATGAAAGGAGGGTTTTACATGAGAAAATTAGTAGATATTTTGGGCCAACTGTAACAGTCAGAGGTTATGCAGAAAACAATGACTGCTATAAACATATAACTCAGAGAAATTAATGCAGGAAATTGGTTACTCAAGAAGCCAATTGGGGATAGTTGAGCAGAACAATAGTTAGCAACTTGAGGAATGCATTTCTACCTGTAGGCTACAGGAACAAAGAAAAAGTTACTGTTGCTGGAGACTAGGAATTGCAGTCTCCAGAATGGAAACCGTGGTTGACCAATATGAAGGATGTTGGAGCCATAGAGAAGATGTAACAATTGAAGGAGAAGCCATCTGCTGCAAAGACGAAGAAGGTGAAAAACTCTGGGAACTTCTATCCTCCTGGGCTCTAATACTCCACAGTTGCCACCTCTTGGCTATACTGAGCTGGCCTCCAGGTGTAGGAGAGCACAGAGTATAAGAAATGGGAGTTGGATATTTTGCAGTGGAGAAGAGAGAAAGGGAGTCATGAGGAATAGGACTAATGGCAAATAGGTCAAGTACTGGCATAGCTCATGGACATAGCAAAAGAGAAAAATCATATCTAAATTGATGCAGAATAATGTTTTATAAAATTACACTTATTCGTGATAAAACAGATATGTTACCAGACTAGTAAAAGATATCTATGAAAAGAGTAACAACAGTAAACATTATGCATACTTTGGAAACACTAAAAGTTTTACTTTAACATTTAGAAATAGAAAAGGATGCCTGCCGTCATCATTTCTAATCAACATTTTTATTTCTGGCTATATCTGTAATGTTTCTTTTTTCTTTTTTAATTTCTTAATTGATGTGTAACAATTGTACATATTTATGGGGTACAGAGTGATATTTTGATACATGTATATAATAGGCGATGATCAAATCAGGGTAATTAGCATATCACTGCAAACATTTATAATTTCTTTGTGTTGAGAACATTTGAACTCCTTTTTCCTAGCTATTTAAAATGTAGAATAAATTATTCTAATTATAGACACCTAGCATTACTATAAACACTAGAACTTATTTTTCTAACTGTAAGTTTGTATCCATTAACCAACCTCTCCCTATTACCCTCTCTCCTGTACCCTTCCCTGCCCCTGGTAAACACAATTCTGCTCTCTACTTCTATGAGCTCCCCTTCTTTAGCTCCATCATATGAGTGAGAATATGTGGTATTTATCTTTCTATGACTGACTTATCTGGCTTAACATAATGTCTTCCAGGATCATCTATCTATATTGCTGTTAATGACAGGATTTCATTTATTTTTATGGCTGAATATTATTCCATTGCGTATATACTTGACATTTTCTTTATCTGTTAATGGTTACTTAGGTTGATTCCATCTCTTGCCTATTGTGAATAGTACTGTGGTGAACATGGGCATGTAGATATCTCTTTAGTATACTGATTTCCTTTCCTTTGAATAAATATTCAGTAGTGGGATTGCTGTATTACGTGGTAGTTTTATTTTTAGCTTTTTGAGGAACCTCCATACTGTTTTCCATAATGGTTGTAATTTACATTTCCACCAACAGTGCGTAAGACTTCCCTCTTGTACACAACCTTGCCAGCATTTGGGTTTTTTTTTTTTTTTTTTGTCTTTTTTAAAATGGCCATTCTAACTGAGATTGAGATGATATTTCATTGTGGTTTTGATTTGCATTTCCCAAAGATTAGTGATGTTTAGCATTTTTTTTCAAATGCTTCTCAGCCATTTGTATGTCTTCTTTGGGAATTTTTTATTCAGGTTATTTGCCCATTTTTAATCAAATTACTCATTTTTTTTGTTGTTGAGTTGTTTTGGTTCCTTGTATAGCCTGAATATTAATCCCTTGCTGGATGAATAGTTTGCAAATATTTTCTCCCATTATGGTGGTTGCCTCTTCGCTTGGTTGATTCTTTCCTTTGCTGTGCAGAAGCTTTTATGTTTGATGTAGTCCCATTTGTCTATTTTTGCTTTTTCTGCATGTGTTTTTGAAATTTTCTCTGTAAAATCTTTGCCCAGGCCAATGTCTTGAAGCATTTCTCCTATGTTTTCTTCTAGCAGTTTTATAGGTTCAGGTTTTACATTTAATTCTTTAATGTATTTTTAGTTGACGTTTGTATGTGGTGAGAAATAGGGGGTCTAGTTTCATTCTTCTGCATATTAATGTCTAATTTTCCCAGCACCATTTATTGAAGAAGCATCCTTTTCCCAGTGTATGTTCTTGTCCTCTTGGTCAAAAGTCCATTGGCTGTAGATACAAGGATTTATTTATGGGTTCTCTATTTTGTTCCATTGGTCTATGTGTCTGTGTTTAATGCCAGTACCATGCTCTTTTGGTTACTATAGCTTTGTAGTATATTTTGAAATCAGGTAGTATGATGCCTACAACCTTGTTCTTCTTACTCAATGTTGCTATGGCTATTTGGGGTCTTTTGTGGTTCCATACGGATTTTAGGATTAATTTTCTATTTCTGTGAAGAATTTTGTTGGTATTTTGAAAGGGATTGCATTGAATCTGTAGATTGCTTTGGGTAGTATGGTCATTTTGGCAATATTAGTTCTTCTAATCCATGATCATTAGATGTCTTTCTGGTTTTTTGTGTCCTCTTTAATTTGTTTTTTAAAATTTTTTTCAAAATATTTTAATATTTACTTGTGCATATTTGTGAGGTACAGTATGTTGTTTCAACATGTGCACATACTGCACAATGATTCACTTAGGGTAGATAGTCCACTACATTTCCTAGTCCCCCCAACATGCCTTGCCTCTGGTAACCATAACTCTACTCTCTACTTGTATAAGAACCATGATTTTTTTTTTTCCTAAGAATGCACGTATGAGTGATATCATGCAGCATTCAACTTTTTGTGCCTGGCTTGCTTCACTTAACATGGATGGTTTTTAGTTCCACCCATGTTGCTGCAAATGATAGGATATCATTTATTTTTAACAGCTTAGTACTTCCCATTGTGTGTGCGTATCCATTCATCCATTAACAGACACTTAGGTTGATTCCATCTCTTGGCTATTGTGAACAGTACTGTGATGAATATTGGTGCGCAGGTTTCTTTTTGATATATTGATTTCATGTCTTTTGTGTGTATATCCAGTGGTGAGATAGCTGGGTCGTAGGGTAGATTTATTTTTAGTTCCCTGAGGAACCTCCATACTGTTTTCCACAGTGGCTGTACCAACTTACATTCCCAATAGCAATGTGAGGGAATAACTTTTTCTCTACATCCTCACCAGCATTTGTTATTTTCTGTCATATTAATAATAGCCATTCTAACTGGAGTGAAATGATATCTTATTATGGATTTAATTTACATTTCCCTGATGATTAATGATGTTGAGCATTTCTTGATGTGGGTGTAGGCCATTTTTATTTCATCTTTTGAGAATTGTCCTTTTGGGTCCTTTGCCCATTTTTTAATTGGGTTATTTGTTTTTTATTGTTTTTGGTTTTTGCTATAGAGTTATTTAATTTTCTTATATATTCTGGATTTCAGCCCCCTGTCTGATGCATGGTTGGCAACCACTTTCTCCCATTCTGTAGGTTGGCTCTTTACTTTGTTGATAGTGTCCCTTGTTTACCAGAAGCTTTTTAGTTTGATGTAGTCTCATTTATGAATTTTTGCTTTAGTTGCCTCTGCCTTTGTAGTCTCCTTTAAGAAAGCACTGCCCACTTCCATTTCATGTAGCATTTCCCCTTTATTTTCTTCTAATAGATTCATAGTATCAGGTCTTAATTTAGGTCTTTGATCCATTTTGAGTTGACTTTTGTTTATGGTGGGAGATAGGGATCTAGGTTCAATCTTCTGCAAGTGGATATTCCAGTTTTCCCAGCACCAATTTTTGAAGAGGCTGTACTTTCTTCATTGAATATTTTTGTTACCTTTGTCAAATATTAGTTGGTTGTAAATGCGTGGATTTATTTTGGTGCTCTCTATTCTAGTATATTGGTCAATTTTCCTGTTTTATGCCAATACCATGCTGTTTCGGTTACTATAACTTTATAGTATATTTTGAAGTTAGGAAGTGTGATGCCTCCACCTTTGTTCTTTTTGTTTAAGATTGCTTTCGCTATACATGGTCTTTTGTGGTTCCTTACAAATTTTAAGATCATTTTTTTCTATTTCTGTGAATAATGTCATTGGCATTTTGATAGGGATTGCATTGAATATATAGATTGCTTTGGGTCATATGGACATTTTGATGATGCTAATTCTTCTGACCCATGAACATTGTTTTTCCATAATAAATAAATAAATAAATAAATAGATTTATAAAACAAATAAATCTTTCCATTTATTTGTGCACTGTTCTTTTTTTTTTTTCACCAATGTTTTATAGTATTCAATTTATAGATCTTTGACTTCTTCATTTAAATTTATTCCTGGGTATTTCATTTTTTTGGTAGCTATTGTAAATGGGCCCACTTTCTTGATTTTTTTTCCTGATATTTTGTTCTTGGTGTATATAAACACTTCTGATATTTGTATATTGCTTTTGAATCCTGCAACTTTACAGAATTTGCTTATCAACCTTACGACATAGCCTTTTTGATAGCATTTTTAGGTTTTTCTGTATATAGGATCAGGTTATCTGCAAACAGGGACAATTTGACTTTGTCTTTTCCAGTTTGGATGCCCTTTATTTCTTTCTCTTCCCTGATTGCTCTGGTTAGTTCTTCCAGTCCTATGTTGAATGGGAATGGTGAGAGTGGGCATCCTTGTCTTGTTCTTGTTCTTAAGTAAAAGCTTTAAACTTTTTCTCATTCAGGATGATGTTGGCAGTGGATGTGTCATAATGGCTTTTATTGTGTTGAAATACTTTCCTTCTATACCTAGTTTGTTGAGAGTCTTTATCATGAAGGCATGATGAATTCTGTTGGAATGCTTCTTCTACATCTATTCAGATCTTGTGGTTTTTGTCCTTGCCTTTGTTGATGTGGCTTATCACATTTATTGATTTGTGTATGTCAAACCCACCTGTCATCAATCGGATGAATCTCACTTGACCATGGTGTATGATTTTTATGATGTGCTATTCTATTCTGTTTGCAAATATTTTGTTGAGGATATTTGAGTCTATATTCATCAAAAATATTGGCCTGTAGTTTTCTTTTTGGGGGTGTTGTCTTTGTCTGATTTTGGTTGTCAGAGTGATGCTGGTCTCATAGAATGAGTCTGGGAGAATTGCCTCTGTTTCCATTTTTTAGAATAGTTTGGAAAAGATTGTTGTTAATTCTCCTTTAGATGCTTAGTAGAATTCAGCAGTGAAACTATGCAGTCCTGGGCTTTTCTTTGCTGGAAGACTGCTGAATATTGCTTCAATCTTGTTGCTTATTTTTTGTCTGTTCAGATTTTCTGTTTCTTCTTGGTTTGGTTTTGGTAGTTTGCATGTATCTAGAAATTTAACCATTTCCTCCAGGTTTTCAAATTTGTTGGCATGTAGTTGTTCATAAGTCTCTAATGATTCTTTGTATTTCTGTGGTATCAGTTGTAATGTCTTCTTTTTCATTTCTAATTTTTGTTTTTTGGGTTTTCTCTCTTCTTTTTTAGTTTGTCTAGCTAATGGTTTGTTTATTTTGTTTATCTTCTCAAAAAACAACTTCTTTCATTGATATTTTGAAACTTTTTGGTGTTTATTTCATTTAGGTTTGCTCTGATTTTGATTATTTCTTTCCTTCTATTAATTTTGGGAGTAGATTGTTCTTGATTTTCTAGTTCTTTGAGGTGTACTGTTAGTTTATTTATTTGAAGTCTTTCTATTATTTTGTTGTAAGCATTTATTGCAATATAGCTCCCTCTCAGTACTGCTTTTTTCAGTGTCCCATAAGTTTTGGTCTGATGTGCCTATATTTTCATTAGTTTCTTCTTTATCCCATAGCTGTTAATGAGTATGTAGTTTAATTTCCATGTATTTGTATAGTTTCCAAAGTTTTGCTTGTTATTCTTCTCCAGTTTTAATCTGTTGTGGTCTGAAAAGATATTAGATATGATTTAGTAGGCCCTTGTGACCCTAAGAATATTAATTGGACACTCTGGATCTCCTCAGCTGTGGTGGGCTATCCTGCCCTAGGGTGCTGGGGCTGTGGATGGCTGCTGTGCCTCCAAGAGAGATTCTGGATCCCTCTGAAGCCCCCTTGCTGGGATGGGCAGCCCTGAGCAGATTTAATGGCGCTGCAGGCATGTGTCTGTGCCTGGGGGAGGTGTGCAACTCCTCCACTACCTCTGTGGCTGCAAGAATTGCAAGTGTGTGGCACCAAAGAAGGTGTGGTTTCCAGTGGTGGTTATAGGCCCCACCTATAATTATGTGGCTGTCTGACTTTGTAAAGGGTGCACACTGAACGCCTTCATCCTGAGTGTGGCAATCTTACTTCACTGGATGGCCTGTTCTCAGGACACAGGTCACCCCATGAGCACGAGCGTGGGCAACTCGGCACGATGGTGTAACCTCAGGGGAGTGGGTCCGCTGCCAGGGCCACAGCAAGATGGTCTTGTGTCTTGGGGCGATCTCAAATCTGTGATGGTTGCCATAGTCTGTGTCCTGGGGGGTGGGGGTGGATTTGCATATATCCCTCCCTGGGTAAATTCAGTTGCATGTGCCCCCAGGAGTTCCCTGCACTGGGTGCATGGCTGCAGTGGCCACCCCTGAGATAAGCATATGGGTCTTCTTCCCCCTCTTCATGACTATAAATATTGTAGGCACATCCTGCCAACATAGATAGGGTCACCAGCCATGGGTAAAGGACTTGAATAGGTTGTTTTCTGGGTCTGGAGGGTGCATGCTCTGATGGCTTCCATTCTGATAGTGGCACCCTTGCTTCATTGGACCCAGGGTGCAGGGCTAAAGCCAAGTCGAAGGTAGTTGAGACCAATCACAGTCCCAAGCTTACTGCAGCAGTCTGGGATGTTCCTCCCCAGAGCAATAAAGCTGAGCATGCTCACAGCAGCTTGTGACACAGGATGTTGCAGTTCTATCGCTCTGACCAATTTGCATGGAGACCAGCTGCCCAAGTTGCACCCAATGTTCTCCTGGCTGGCCAGCCTTTCTCCTGAATTCCAATCATTTCCCATGAAGCAAGCCATGTACGCATCTCTTATGATAACTCACTGGCCTCTGGGCAGCCCTTTTCTCCAGTCAGTCACAGCAGCTTGCTCCTTTGTGGGCCTAGAGGAATACTGCCAGTGGCCTTTATTTTCGGCTTTGATTCCTGTGTAACAGCTAATACCACCTCTCTACTAGGCTGGCTCAGAAAAAACATCACATCCAATCCCTACACCCTCTTACAATTTCCTCTTGCGCCTTCACAAGCTCCATGGGTCTCTCCTTCTCTTCCCCCAGCTCCAGTGTTTCCAGGTTGGCAGTCTTTGACTTTTAATAGTTGTAAATCAGTTACTTGTGGGAAGGTAAGATGCCTGGATGGTCTGTCCGATGTTGAGAGAGGAGTACAGAGGTCTCCAATTATTATTGTATTGTGGTGATGTATTTCTCCCTTGAGTCTGATAGTATTTGTTTTATATATTTGGGTGCTCCAGTGTTGGGTGCATATGTATTTAGAATTGTTATATTGTTGTACTGAATTGATATTTTATTGCTATATAATGACCTTCTTTGTCACTTTTTATATTTTTTTATTTGATGTCTATTTTATCTGATCTAAGTATAGCTATTCCTGCTTGGTTTTAGTTTCTGTTTGCATAGAATATCTTTTTCCATCCCTTCATTTTTGGTCTGTGTGTGTCTTTACAGGTGAAGTGAATTTCTTGCAGGCAGCATACAGTTGGGTCTTGTTTTTTTAAAAACCATTTATCCATAAAATGTGTTTTAAATGGGGAATTTAGTCCATTTGCATTCAAGGTTGTTATTGAAAGGTGTGGACTTACTCATCATTTTGTTAATTATTTTTTTGGTATTTTGTATATACTTGATTCCTTTCTTTTTCTTTTATTATTTATCTTTTCTGTTTGGTAGTATCCTGTAGTAATAAGGTATGATTCCTTTCTCTCGTTTGCATATCTCCTCTACCAGTGAGTTTTATTCTTTCACAAGTTTGGTGATGGTAGTTATTGTCCTTTTACTTCCAGATGTAGAAGTTTCTTAAGGATTTCTTGTAGCATCAGTCTAGTGGTAATGAATTCCCTCAGTTTTTACTTGTCTGGGAAAGACACTGTTTCTCCTTTATTTCTGAAGGATAGCTTTACTGAGTTTAGTAGTCTTGACTGGCAGCTTTTTTTTTCTCATAGCGCTTTGAGTATATCATTCCATTTTCTCCTGAGCTGTAAGGTTTCTACTGAGGAATCTGCTGTTAATCTGATGGGGGTTTCCTTATATGTGACTTAATGTTTTTCTCTTGCTGTTTGTGGAATTCTCTCTTTGTCTTTGACTTTTATCAGTTTGACTATAATGTGCCTCAGAGAGGACATTTATGGGTTGAATCTATTTGGGAATCATTGAGCTTCTCAAACCTGGATGCCCATTTCTCTCCCAAGATATGAGAAGTTTTCAGCTATTGTTTTGTTAAATGTGTTTTTGATGCCTTTTCCCTTCTCTTCTCCTTTGGGAACTACCAATAATTCAAATATTTGTTTGTTGAAAGTTGTTTCTTAAATCTCATACTTTCTTCATTTTAATTAATTAATTAGCTCATTGTTCAAATGGATTACTTCAAAAGACCTGTCTTCAAGTTCAGAAATTCTTTCTTCTTCTTGTTCTCTTCTGTTGTTGAAATTTACAGTTGTATTTCTATTTCATTCAATGAATTCTTCAGTTCCATGATTTTGTTCTTACTTTTTTTTATTGATATCTATATCTTTGTTGAATTTATCATTCAGAACTTGAATTGTTTTTCTGGTTTTGTTTAATTGTCTATCTCTTTTCTCTTGTATTTTACTGAGTTTCTTAAGAATATTACTTTAGTTTCTTCTCAGGAATTTTATTATTTCTCTTAGGGATCTGTTACTGGAGATTTATTGTGTTCCTTTGGGGGTGTCATGTTTCCTTTTCTTTATATGTTTTTTGTATCCCTGTATTGATGTTTGCATATCTGGTGAGGCAGTCACTTCTAATTTTATGGAGTAGTTCCTCTAGAGAAAGATGTTTTACTACAAATGCATTCTATAGTGTCAGTTGGGTAAGGTTTTTTGGCTTTGGTTCTGGGTGGGTGCAGTAGTGCTGTCTCTGTGTAATTTCTTTGACTCTATTCACTGTACAGGGTGCCTGCAAGTGTCTCAGTGGTCTAGGCCATGGGTATTTTTGGAGGCTGTGATGTAGCTTGGCTGGGGGCAAGGGCTGCTGGGGGTGCCAGTTCTTCGGCCTCGGAGGGGCACACTCAGGTGTGCAGAAACTCTTTTGGTCAAAGAGGTAGGGCTGTTGGGGGACAGGCACTGGGTGAGTTGGACCTCGGGCCCTCAGGACCTTGAGGGGGCACTTGGAAGTTTGGTGGGTCTTCTGCTTAGTGATCATAGTTGCCAGGATGGCAAGAAGAACCTCAGGCCAGAAGAATGGGTGCTTAGAACTTGGTGGTTCTTTTGGTGTGGGCAGAGTTGCCAATGCCACTGGTGGGAACTTGGGCTTCCAGAGAGGCACTGGAGCACTCAGCAACTCCTACACTGGATTTGGTGGAGTCACTGGGCCTGCAGGCAAGACCTCAGGCTCCCAGGAGAGCTGCTGAGGCATGTAGCAGTTCCTCCACTGCAATAGGCAGAAAGGCAAAGTCACCAGGACAGCAGGCATGACTTCAGGCCTCTGGAAGAAACTCTGGGGGTACAAAGCTGCTTCCCTGCTTCTGTAGTCAGGATTGCCAGGGCTGTGTATGTAGCATTGGGTCCCTGGGAGAGGCACTAAGGCACTTGGCAGCCCCTCTGTTGGTGTCACCAACCTGGGGTGGGGTCTTCAGGGCCACAGGTGGGAACTCAGTTACCCAGGTAAGGTGCTGGGGAATTCAGATGTATATCTGCTGGAGTGGGTGGGGTCACCAGGAAGATGGGCAGGACCTCAGTCCCAGGTAGAGGTCCTGGGGTGCTCAGTGGCACTTTTGCTGGAGTTGACAACCCTTGAAAGGGCTTCTAGGTCCATGGGCAAAACCTTGGACCACCAGGAGAGATGCTGGGGCAACTTTTTTTGCTAAAGTGGGAAACCCTGGGTGGGGCTGCCAGGACCATCTGTGTGACCTTGGGCCTCAACAAAGATGCTCCTGTGGTAGGCTGGAGTGGGCAGGGCTGCCAGCACTGGATGAACAGGGCCCTGAATGGTCATTTCCAAGACTCTGAAGAACATGTGTTTTGCTCCCTTTATTTTAGAGGTGTTCTCCCTCTTCTGTGGGACCACCTGTTTCCTGAGTGCAGTGTACTATGTGGGTACAGGTGCTGGGGTCACAGCTGCACTACTGGGTCCAGATGTTGTTGTGACTCTGCAGCCCTCTGAGTGTTTTGGCAGAATGTAGGTGGGGCCCCAGGGATGTGGAGATGCCAGGGCTATTGAGCTCCAGGGCAGGAAGCATTCTGGTATTAGTTCAGATCCCAAAAATGGCAACGTGCAGAGGCAGCCAGAGGTATGAGTTCCCTCTCTAGAATAATGTTGTTGCTTGGATTCCTGGCAGCTTTCCATACTGGAATTTCTTTATAGAATCTTGTTGTCTTTCTTAGACACTCTATTCAATGTGTGGTGTGTAGTTATCTATTTGTTGTTTCGGTCTTTCTTTGTGGTTGAGGCAAGAGCTTGGGGCCTCTAATCAGCAATCTTGATTTCTCGCCTCTATTCAACATTTTAATGAAGGTACTATATAGTGCTGTAAGGAGAATTTAAAAAGCCAAAGAGATAGAGATCAGAAAAAAAAAACAGCTGCTATCATTAGTACATTATTAGAATGTATGTGAATAAATTTTACTAAAGGTAAACTATCAAATCAATAAAAGTATTTTTAAACTGTAGTGTGTATAAGATATAAACATGCACTTGTTTCTGCAGCAACAAACATTATGAAGATGAAGTTAAACAAAATATAACTGTAAATTACAATAAAAATACTGGTCCCTAAGATATATATGTATGTAAAATTTAGAATTTATTATAATTTATAATAACTTAAAAAATATATAGCTATTATTTAGAGAAATTAATGAAAACTCAAATAAATCAAGAATTATTATATGTTCATGTAAAGAAGTATTCAATATTATAAACATGTTCATTCTACCCAAGTTTAATCTACAGTGTATCGGAATATCCATTCCTCTCAAGAGAAAGTCAATAGATTTTGTGGTGAAACTTGGCAGGCTGATTTTAAATTTAAATTTACATGCAAATGGCCAAGAAGAGCCAATATGCTCTGGATAGAGAAAAAGTATATATGAGGAGTTACTCTAGTAGATACTAAGAATTTAAAAAGAAACATAGCAATTATATATTTTTTGTTCTTTATTTTGTTAGTATGGTGTATCATACTTTACATTGATTTACATATGTTTAACCATCCTTGCCTCTCGGGGATAAATTCAGCATGATTACGGTAAATGATCTTTTTAATGTGCAGTTGAATGTGTTTTGCTGGTATTTTGTTGAGGATTTTTGCATATATGTTTAACATAAATATTGGCCTTTAGTTTTCTTGTAGTGTCCTCATCTGGCTTTGGTATCAGGGTAATGCTGGCTTTGTAAAATAAATTTGGAAGTATTCCCCCCTCTTCAGTTTTTTGGAAGAGTTTCAGAAAATTTGGTACTAGTTTTTCTTTAACTGTTTGGTAGAATTTAGCAGTGAAGTCATCAGGTCCTGGGCTTTTCTTTGATGGGAAACTTTTTGTTACTAATTCAATCTCCTTGCTCATTGGTCTGTGCAGGTCTTCTATTTCTTCTTCATTTGGCCTTGGTAGGTTGTGTGTTTTTAGGAATTCATCCATTTCTTGTAGGTTATTCAATTTGTTGGTATATCATAGTAGTCTCTTATGAACTTTTGTTTTTTATTAAATATTTAATATTTCTGATTTTGGTTATTTGAGTTGTCTATTTATTTTTTTGTTAATCTAGCTAAAGGTTTGTTGATTTTGGTTATCTTTGCACAAAACCATATCACTGTCTCAGTGCAGAAAAAGCATTTAACAAAATCCAAAATTTGTTCATGATAAAAACTCTCAACAAAATAGGCATAGAGGGAATGTACTTCAAGACAGTAAAGGCCATATGCAAGCCCTCAACTAACATCATAGTAAATGGTGAAAAGATGAAAGCTTTTGCTCTAAGATCAGGAACAAGACAAGGATGTTCATTCTTGCCACTTCTATTCAACAGAGTAGTGAAAATCCTAGCCAGGGAAACTGAGGAAGAAAAAAAGTAAAAGAAATCCATACAGGAAAGAAGTGAAATTGGCTGTTTTGCTGATGATGTCATCTTATATATAGAAAACCATAAAGACTCCACACACACAAGAATAAAACTGTAAGAACTGATAAATAAACTCAGTAAAGTTGCAGGTTACAAAATCAACATAAAAAATCAGTAGCCTTTTTATACATTAAAAATGAACTATAAGAAAAAGAAATGAACATAAAAACATAAAATACTTCAGAGTAAATTTAACCAAAGAAGCAAAAGTTCTGTACACTGAAAATATAAAACATTGATGAAAGAAATTGAAGAAGAAACAGATAAATATATTCCATGTTCATAGATAGGAAAAATTAATAGTTTTAAATGTCCATACTCCCCAAAACAGATTCAGTGTAATACCTATAAAAATTCCAATATCATTTTTAACAGAAATAGAAGATCAATCCTAAAATTTGTATGGAAACATAAGAGAACACGAATAGCCAAAGCAATCTTTAACAAAAAAACAACAAAGGTAGAGACATCATACTTGCTGATTTCAAAACATATTATAAAGCTGTTGTAATAAAAACAGCATGGTACTTGTATAAAAACAGGTACATTGACCAATAGGACGGGAAAGAGACCTCAGAAATAAACCCATGTACTTTTATTTATTTATTTATTTATTTATCTATCTATCTATCTATCTATCTATCTATCTATCTATCTATCTATTTATTTATTTATTTTAAAATTTAATTTTATTTTACTTTACTTCTCAAAATACACCATACTTGATTTTCATGCACCTTTACTCCTTCCTCTAAACCCCATCCTCTCCAATCCCCACATCATATCTGTGCACTTGGCTTAAATAGTTCAAGGAATTTTTGTGGTTATTCTGTCTTCTTCCCCCACCCTTTATTTGTTTGTATGTTTCTTTATTTATTAATTTTAAGCTCCCACAAATAAGTGAGAATGTGTGGTATTTCTATCTCTGTGCCTGACTTGTTTCACTTAATATGATTTTCTCTAAGTCCATCCATGTTGTTGCAAATGGCAGTATTTCATTCTTTTTTATACACAATAGTATTCTATTGTGTACATGTACCACAGTTTCCTTATCCACTCATTAGGTAATGGATGTTTCAGCTGGTTCCAGCTCTTGGCTACTGTATATAGAGTTGCAATAAACATTGGAGTACAGGTATCCCTTCAACATGATGATTTCCACACCTCTGGGTATATTCCCAGCAGTAGGATCGCTGGGTCATATGGTAGATCTATCTGGAATTGTTTGAGGAACCTCCATATCATTTTCCAAAAAGGCTGCACCAAGAGTGGGTAAGTCTTCCTTTTTCTCTGCAACCTCTCCAGCACTTATCATTCTCAGTCTTTTGGATGTTAGCTATCCTAACAGGAGTGAGATGGTATCTCAGTGTGGTTTTGATTTGAATTTCCCGGATGCTGAGTGATATTGAGCACTTTTTCATGTGCCTGTTGGCCATTTCGTATAACTTCCTTTGAGAAATGTCTGTTCAGCTCCTTTGCCCATTTTTTAATTGGGTTATTCATTCTTTTCTTGTAAAGTTTTTTGAGTTCTTTGTATATTCTGGATATCACTCCTTTGTCAGATGTACATTTAACAAATACTTTCTCCCACTCTGTTGTTTTTATCTTTTTTTTTTTTACTCTTTTGATTGTTCCTTTTGCTGTGCAGAAGCTTTTTAGTTTGATATAATCCCATTAGTTTATTTTACTTTTAGTGGCCTCTGCTTTTTGGGTCCTATTCATGAATTCTGTACCCACTCCTACTTCCTGGAGTGTTTCCCCTATGTTTTCTTTAAGGAGTTTTATTGTTTCAGGATGTATATTTAATTCTTTAATCCATTTTGAGTTGATTTTGGTATATGCTCAAAAATATGGGTCTAGTTTCATTCCCCTACATATAAATATCCAGTTTTCCCAGCACCATATGTTGAAAAGGCAGTCTCTTCCCCAGTATGTAGACTTGCTGCTTTTTTCAAAGATCAGATGGCTGTAGGCATAAGGGTTAATTGTGAGGTTCTCTATTCTGTTCCATTGATCCGTGTGTCTGTTTTTATGCCAGTACCATGCTGTTTTGGTTATTATAGCTTTGTAATATAGTTTGAAGTCAGGTAGTGTTATGCCAACAGCTTTTTTTTTTTTTTCCCCTCAGGATTCCTTTGGCTATGCAGGGTCTTTTGTTGTTCCATATAAATGTCTGGATAGCTTTTTCCATCTCAGAGAAAAATATCCTTGGAATTTTGATGGGTATTGCATTGAACATGTAGATCACTTTGGGTAATATGGACATTTTTGCAATGTTAATTCTTCCAATCCAAGAGTATGGGTTATCTTTCCATCTTCTTGTGCCCTCTTTAATTTATCTCAACGGTGGTTTGTAGTTATCTTTGTAGAGATTTTTCACATCCTTGGTCAACTTTATTCCTAAATTTTATTTTTGGGGGGTGGCTATTGTAAATGGGCTAGCTTTCTTGAATTCTTTTTCTGCATATTCACTGGTGGAGTATAGAAATGCTACTGATTTTTGTGTGTTGATTTTGTAACCTGCAACTTTGCTGGAATTATTTATCAAAGCTAGGAGATTTTTTTATAGAAGCTTTAGGCTGTTCAATAGATAGGATCATATCATCTGCAAAAAGGGACAGCCTAATTTCATCCTTTCCAATCTGGATGCCCTTTATTTCCTTCTTTTCTCTGATTGCTCTGGTTAGCACTTCCAGCACTACTTTGAATAGGAGTGGTAAGAGTGGGCATCCTTGTCAAGTTCCCCTATTTAAGAGAAAAGCTTTCAGTGTTTCCCCATTCAGGACGATATTTGCAGTGAGCTTATCATATATGGCTTCAATTATGTTGAGATACTTTTCATCTATGCCTAACTTGTAAAGAGTCTTTATCATGAAAGGATGTTGAATTTTTTCAAATGCTTTTTCAGCATCAATAGAGATGATGATGTTGGTATTGTCTTTGCTTTTTTTAATGTGCTGTATCACATTTATTGATTTGTGTATGTTGAACTAACCTTGCATCCCTGGCATGAATCCTACTTAATCATGGTGTACAATTTTGCATATGTGTTGTTGTATTCTGTTAGCTAGTATTTTATTGAGGATTTTTTCATGTATATTCATCAAGGATATTGGCCTGTAGTTTTCTATTTTTAATGCATCTTTGTCTGGTTTTGGTATCAGGGTGATATTTGCTTCATAGAATGAGGCTGGGAGAATGGCCTCTGTTTCAATCTTTAGGAACAGTTTGCAGAGAATTGGTATTAGTTCCTCTTTGAAGATTTGGTAGAACTGTGCATTGAACTCATCCAGTCCTGGGCTTTTCTTTGTTGGGAGCCTTCTGATAACAGCTTCAATCTCTTTTATTGTTATTGGTCTGTTCAGATTTTCTATATCTTCTTGGCTCAGTTTTGGTAATTTGTATGCATCCCGAAGTTGATCCATTTTCTCCAGATTTTCAAATCTGTTGGCATATAGATGTTTATAGTAGTCTCTAATGATTCCTCATATTTCTGAGGTGTCAGTTGTAATATCACCTTTTTCATTTCTAATTTTTGTTATTTGGGTCTCCTCTCTTCTTTTCTTAGTCTTGCTAAAGATTTCTCGATTTTATTAATCTTTTCAAAGAACCAACTTTTTGTTTCATTGATCTTCTATATTGTATTTGTGTTTCTATTTCATTTACTTCTGCTCTGATCTCAATTATTTCTTTCCATCTACTAACTTTAGGTTTGGATTGTTCTTGCTTTTATAGATCTTCAAGTGTTGGGTTATTTATTTGCCATCTTTCCATTCTTCTGAAGTAAGCATTTAATGCAATAAATTTCCCCCTTAAAACTGCTTTTGCAGTATCCCACAAGTTTTGGTATGATGTGTCATTATTTTCATTAGTTTCAAGAAATTTTTTGATTTCTTGTTTAATTTCTTCTAGGACCCACATGTAATAAAATAGAATGTTATTTAATTTCCATGTGCTTGTATAGTTTTCAGAGTTTTCTTTATTATTGATTTCTAATTTTAATCCATTGTTATCAGAAAAAATACATGGAATAATTCAATTTTTTAATAATTTGTTAAGACTTGATTTGTGACCTAACATGTGGTTTATCTTGGAGAATATTCCAAGTGCTGATTAGAAGAATTAATATTCTGAGATTGTTTCTGGTGGAATGCTCTGTTGATATCTGCCAAATCTAATTGGTCTAAAGTATTGTTTAGATCTTGTGTTTCTCTGTTGATTTTTAGCCCAGATGATCTGTCCAATGATGAGAGCAGGGTGTTCAGGTCCCCCACTATTATGTTGTTAGTGTCTATTTCTTTTTTTAGATCTAATAGTGTTTGCTTTGTAAATCTGGCTGCTCCAACATTAGGTGGATATATATTTATGATTGTTATGTCTTCTTGATGGATAGATCCTTTTATCTTTATATATTGGCCATCTTTATCTCTTTTAATGGTTTTTGCTTTAAAGTCTATTTTATCTTATATAAGAATAGCTATTCCAGCTCGTTTTTCATTTCTACTTGCATGATATATCTTTTTCCATCCTTTCACTCTTAGTCTGTGTGTGTCTTTACACATCAAGTGAGCCTCTTGAAGACAGCATATTGTTGGGTCAATCTTTTTAATCCAGTCAGTCAGTCTTTGTCTTTTGAATGGGGAATTTAGTCCCTTTGCATTCAGAGTTTTTATTGATAGGTGTTGATTTACTCCTAGCATTATACTGATTTTTGTTTATATGTGTTCAGTATCTTTTGTTCCTTTCTTTCAAATTTCCTGTCTTCTATGTTTGTTGGTTTCTTGGGGTAATAGATAAACTATTTTTCTCTCTTTTGTTAGCATTTTTGTTTTGCTGGTAGGTATTGTTCTTTCTTTTGTATTCATGGTAGTGATTGTTGTTTTTCTGGTATCAAACCAATTACTTTCTTGAGAATTTCTTATAGGGCTGGTCGTGTGGTAGTGAACTCCTGCAGTTTTTGTTTTTCTGAGAAACATGCTATTTGTCCTTCATTTTGGAAGGATAGTCTTGCTGGGTAAAGTATTCTCGACTGGCAATTTTTGTCCTTTAGTGTTTTGAGTATATCAGTCCATTCTTTTCTGGCTTTTAGAGTTTCTGATGAAAAGTCTGATGTTATTCAGATTTGGGCTCCCTTATAAGTGATTTGCGGCTTCTCTCTTGCAGCTTTTAAGATTCTCACATGTCTTGGAGAGGACCATTTTGGGTTGAATGTGTTTGGTGATCTTTGGGTTTCCTGAATCTGGGGATCTGTGACTTGCCCTATACCTGGGAAGTTTTCTGCTATTATCTCATTGAGTATGTTTTCAATGCCATTTCCTTTTTCCTCCACTTCTGGAATACCCATGATTCAGATATTTGAGCACTTAAGGCATCTGGAGGTAAAATGATTGAAAGATGATAGTGACAGTCAATTGAGTAACAGAAGGGCTGAGGTAGATGTGAGTAGGGGAGGAAGAGAAGAATTGACAATTCCTTCTAAAAAATGTCAGCTCCTTCATCATCCTTTTCCCCCACTTAGTTGACCTTTATACCATTATGGACCTTCACTTTCAAAGAGTAGTGCATGGGACTTGTTGCAGGCTTGGGAGAAAGATATCAGGACCAATGATCTGTTCATTCCATCTTCTTCTACAATAGTCCCCCCCGACTGACCTGTGGATATTTATATCCCCAAGAAATATAAATTGGACAGTGGTGTTATAGATAGTAGTGACCAGGTGATATAGCAATGATTATAGACACACTAAAGAGATCCAAAAATATGTTACTGACTTAGAGGCAATGCCAACTTACTCAGTGATGGCAGTAGTATCCTACCTCCTTCCCCAACATGAAGAGTGCTTCTGCTGTAGGATGAGAAAATTAGGAGCATGGCTTTTCCCTCTTTTTTACCTAGGTAGAGATACCATGCAGATTTAGCTGTTTAGCAGGGAGGCCCTCTTGTAGAGGCCCACAACTGGAGTTTAGAGTACTTAATGCAAGAAGAGAGGTGTCTCTCTCCTTGTTGTTGTCAAGGCTATTCTGAGTGGAGAGAGGTCAGGAAGCAGGGATTAAACTTGAGTGAAATTCACGGTAGGCAGGGAGCTTAGAGTGATCCCATTGTGAGGGCCCCCTCATCTAACAAGCGAACTACCACCATTCAGGACAGGTTGTAAAATGGAAGTGTCTAATTGAGGACCCTCCATCATGTAAATGGTATTTGGGGCTCCAGAGAAATAGGATTTAGGCTGGTAGTATATCCCTAAATGTGGAAGGAGTCACCCAGAAATAGGTCCAAAGAGTCACAAATTAAGGGGGAACTGGAGGAGAATGGGTTTTATCTTGGTTATCTCATCAATGATGGGTACTTGTCAGCCCAGAACAAGGTAGGCCTTCACTTCTATTCCACATACTTCCTTCTAATTACTCTCAACATTGACAATAATGAACAACTCCTACTTATTCAAACATTATAGTAACCTATTTCTACCTATCACCAGATAACCACTTGAGGCCTGGAAACTTGGAACATAGGGAGTGAAGAAAGACTAGAAGGAAGAGTTAATATCTGGGTATAGTAGTCTCTAATGATTCCTTGTGTTTCAGATGTATCAGTTGTAATATCACCTTTTTCATTTCTAATTTGTGCTATTTGGATCTTCTCTCTTCTTTTTTTAGTTAGCCATGCTAATGGTTTGTAAATTTTATTTATTTTTTCAAAAAAACAACTTTTTGATTCATTGATCTTTTGTAATCTTTTTTGGGATTCAATTTCATTAAGTTCTGCTCCGATGGTAATGATTTCTTTCTGTCTGCTAACTTTGGGTTTGGATTGTTCTTGTTTTTCTAGTTCTTTAAGGTGAAGTATTAGGTTGTTCACTTGCCATCTTTCCATTCTTCTGAAGTAAGCATTTAATGCGATAAATTTCCCCCTTAGTATCCCACAGGTTTTGGTATGATGTGTCATAATTTTCATTAGTTTCAAGATATTTTCTGATTTCCTGCTTGATTTCTTCTTGGACCCATATGTCATTAAGTAGAATGATGTTTAATTTCCATGTGTTTGTATAGTTTCCAGAATTTCATTTGTTATTGATTTCTAATTTTAATCCATTGTGGTCTGAGAAAATACATGGGCTAATTCCAATTTGTTTGAATTTGTTGAGACTTGATTTGTGACCTAATATGTGATCTATACTGGAGAATGATCCATGTGCTGATGAGAAGAATGAATATTCTGAGGTTGTTGGATGGAATGGATGTTCCTCAAACAATTGCAGACAAATCTACCATATGACCTAGTGATCCCACTGCTGAGAATATACCCAGAGGAATGGAAATCATCAAGTCGAAGGTATACGTGTTCCCCAATGTTCATCGCAGCACTATTTACAATAGCCAAGAGTTGGAACCGGCCCAAATGTCCATCATCAGATGAGTGGATACGGAAATGTGGTATATCTACACAATGGAATACTACTCAGCTAAAAAAAAAAATGAAATACTGCCATTTGCAATGAGATGGATGGACCTAGAGAGAATTATATTAAGTGAAACAAGTCAGGCACATGAAGAGAAATATCACATGCTCTCACTTATTTGTGGGAGCTAAAAATAAATAAATAAATACACAAATAAACTGGGGGTGGGGAGGGAAGAAGACATAACAATTACAATTCCTTGAAGTTGATATGACAAGCGAACAGAAAGGACATTGTTGGGAGGGAGGGGGGAGAGGGAGGAGGGAGGAAGGTTTTGGTAATGGGCCACAATAATCAACCACATTGTATATTGACAAAATAAAATAATAATAATAATAATATCTGGGTAGACTATTCTTCTTGTATTCATTTTCTATTGCTGCATAACAAATTACCACCAACTCAGCAAGTTATAAAATAAGTTTATTATCTCACAGTTTCTGTGTGTATACAGTCTAAACAAAACTCAGCTGAGGTTTTTGCTGTAGTTTCACCTGGCTGCCAGCAAAGTATCAGTTGAGTTGCATTCTCTTCTGAAGACTAAACTGGAGAAAAATCTAAGCTCACTCACTTGGTTGACAAAAGGGCTAAGATTGTTTTTTTCTGGCTTTTGGTTACAGCCAGCCTCAGTACCTAAAACCAGCCTGCAATTCTATTTCCATGACATGTGGCCCTCTGTATACTGGCTCTCTCCATAGTCAGTTCATGACATGGCAGGTTTTCCCTTCAAGATCACCAGCATAGCAAAAGCATTTCTATCTGAAAAATAGAGTTTCATACACAGTTTGTTATCAGAGGAGTTTCTTCTCATCTTTGGGAAGATTTATAAAGGGCAAATTGAAGATAATAAAGGGCAATTTATAAGGGCAAATTGAAAACAAGAAAGAAAATTTTAATTTTCCTGTTGCAAAAACAGGAGTGATATTCCCTTTTCTTCTGAGAGTATTTACTTTACAGAACTTATAATTGTATATTGTTTCTTTACTCTTGAGATCTAGGTAAATCTTTTAAAAGCTATGTGTCGTGTCAGTTTTGCATCCCAGGGATTTTTTTTCTCAAGGACTAGGAGCCTCATCTTTAAAATGTAAACATCAAGAAAGATTGCACTCCTATCTCCCAGTCTCCATGAAACTTTAACTTTGGCAGTGGTCTCCATGCTGCAAAATACTGCCTCCTATCACAAAGATATGAAGTTTATTTTTCCTTTTGATAAAAGCAATCAGCTAACAAAGATGCTCATTCCAATTGCCAGGTAAATTTAGGATGAACTATTTTAACAAATGATACTGGTAAGTCCTCTTACTTGATGAATACTTCTTATTTTTGAGAACATATATGCAATATGTAGTATCTACTTGGCTATATAAAAGAGTGAAATTTCTTTTTGTGTTTGTAGTCTGTTTAGCAGATTACCTGTGATAGATGTCATGTTCTGGTTTAATGTTTAGTACATAATAAAACTTTTTTTCTTTCTTTTCTATATTTTATGGAGATAAATTTTTGAGTTTGATAAAATACTGTCCCTTCATATGAAATCAATTAGAAGATTTTGGTTTCTAATTTATTACCCCAACAAATCTGCTGATGAAGACAGAAGTCCTAGAAGTTTCTGAATTGAGTGAATAAGCAGAAAGTCTGTGGACAGACAACAATAAGGTAAGAGACCTTGAATTATAAAGTCTACTTTCTAGTTCTCTTCTTTTTTGGAGTACTTGTCAGAAGAACCGCCTTCTCCAAATTCAGGATTTTACTATTAAATAAGCATGGTAACATGGGATCTAAAATCCCATCAGGATCACCATTAGCTTTGATGGTGAAAATATATGGGAAGGCAAGAATGTTGTCCACAGTTTGTTCTTTTAAATGGGTACCATCTCTCTGTCCCATTAGGAATGGGTACACATATGAGAATCTAGTATTGTAGTGGCCTGAGAAATCTTCCTTTGATTTGGAAAAATTAACGTATTTGTGGAGGTTCTTAGGGCCTCATCTCAACCAAATGAATTATTGGTACTTATGTCTTTAATATAATTCTAATAAGAAAGTTAAATATGAGTTAGATAGCCAGGACAGACTCAGAGAAAAGGAAGAGGAAATGAAAGAATTAAAGGTACTTGCTCTTTCACAAAGCCCTCCTCCTTTCTCTGCTGTCCAGTTCTCTCTGCTTCCCCTGTATCTCTTTGTCTTTTCCTGCACCATATCAATTCCTGGAAAGAGGGAAGCAATGATCTTTTAGTTGAGTTGTTCCCTTCCTTAGTGAATTTCCCTGCAAAGAGGGATGAAGTCACAACATCTTTAACTAGTAATGAATCACCAGCCCTATTTGAGGATATGGGTTTGTGTACCTCATGACCTAGCCTGAGTCCATGTCTCGTCTTAGCCTGGATTCTACTTATGAGAATATTGCACCAGGTAGGAAAGAAAGCATGATACACAACAGATATGTAGGAAAGCAGAAATGATAAAGAGACATAATAATGGAATAATTGACAACTTTGATATGAAGGCAATTAGATCAAGAATAGTTGTACTAGTCACTTGGAACAAGGCAAACAAGAAAAGGTGTTAAGTTGGTAAATGTCAATACTTGTATGGGAAAGTTAACCAGAAGGACATATAATTTGCTTTTTTTTTTTTTTTTGTCTCAATGTGAGAAAAACCAATGCTTTTTATTTGGATCACCAGCAATGCTGATAATGGCACTAATAAGCTACCCAGGCCATCTGCTAATCCAATTGCCTTTCTTTTCTTTTTTTTTTATTATGATTACTAATGAGATACAAAGCTAATTGTCACCTCTCGTGCCCATGATGTGAGGGCCAGCTTCATACTGGCAGCATACCCATTACCAGAAATTGCATTTGTACCTCGTGTCCCCCCCCAATTATCCCCAAATTCCCTCCCCCTCCCCCTTTCCCTGTCACTCCAATTTGTAGCCCAAGGAATGTTCTCTCCCTCTGCAAGACCAACACACTACTGTGGTCTTTCTTTCCTTCCTTCTTTCTCTCTTAGCTCCCACATATGGTATTTATCCCTCTGTGCTTTGCTTATTTCACTCAACGTAAGTTTCTCCAGACTTATCATTCTTCTTTATGGCAGAGTAGTATATATACCAGCTTCCTTATCCAATCATCCATCGATGGACATTTATGTTAGTCCCATATCTTTCTCTTTCTTTTGAGCATTTTTGTTTTAAAGGTGGGTTCTGCTGTCTCTTGTGTATTTGTGATAGTGGTCACCATTATTCAGATTCCATATGAAGGACTCCCTTGAGAAATTCTTGCAGGGCTGGTCGCGTGGTGGTGAACTCCCATAATTTTTGTTTATCTGGGAAATACACTATTTCTCTCTCATTTCTGAAGGAGAGCCTTGCTGGGTAAAGAATTCTTTACTGGCAATTTTTTTCTTTTAGTATTTTGAACATACCATTCCACTTTCTTTTGGCCTGTAGGGTTTCAGTTGCGAAGTCTGCTGTTAATTTGATGGAGGTTCCCCTATAAGTGACCTGATGCTTTTCTCTTGCTGCTTGTAGAATTCTCACTTTGTCTTTGAGCTTTGCAAATTTAACCATAATGTGTCTTGGGGAGGATCTTTTGGGGTTGAGTATGTTTGGGGACGTTTGAGCTTCCTGTATCTAAAGGTCTGTATCCTGCCCTACACCTGGGAAGTTATCTGTTACTATTTCCTCGAGTAGGTTTCAATACCTTTTCCTCTCTCCTCCCCTTCAGGAATACCCACAATTTGGTTGTTAGAGTGCTTCAGGTTGTCTGCTATCTCCCTTAGATTTTCCTCATTATTTTTAATTCCTTTTTCCTTTTTTTGTCTGCCTGAGTTATTTTTGAACAGACCATCTTCAAGCTCTTAAATTCTTTCTTCTGCTTGCTATACCCTGCTGCTTAAGCTCTCAGCTGTGTTTTTTATTTCATTTAGTTAGTCTTTCATTTCTAGAAGTTCTGCTACACTCTTTTTTATGGTATTAATCTCTTTATAGATTTCCTCCTTCATATTCTGGATGTTTTTTCTTGTTTCATTGTGGTCTTCCATTGAGTCTTACTTTATTTCTTCAACTTTTCTTAAGATCATTGCTCGAAATTCTTTTTTCAGACATTACAAGGATTCCCTGTTCCATGGAGTCTGACTTTGGAGCATTACTATATTGTTTTGGTGGTGTCATTTCTTCTTGATTGTTTGTGCTTTGAGTATTTTTTTCACTGACTCTTGGTTATTTGATAGAGGGTTTGCTTCTTCTGTTACACTGAAGTTGGCTGTGGAGTGGCCCTGGCTACTGTGGAGGTGAATTGTCTTTGCTCGACAGTAGGTGTGGTGGTGGTGATGTTAAACCACCTTGGTTCCTGTTCCAGACTCTGTGGTGGTAGAATGAGCCCCTAGCTCTGTGCGGTTCTGCTGGGCCAAACTCAGCAGGTTGGACCCAGTAGGCTGGTGCAACCCCCTGGGTCCAAGAAGCGGTGAGAGGCTTCGTCTAGCTGCACAGTTCTGCTGGTGCTTGCCGCCACTGTGGGCGGGCTCACTCACCTGGTGGGCCAGTTCGGGGCACAAGGGCAGGGCCTGGCTCTCACTTCCCCACTGGATTCGAGGCAGGGTGAGAGGGCCGCATGCGATGTGCAAGTATAAATGTCAGAAGTCCTTTTCCTTTCCAAGGCTTCGCAGGTCAGTCTCTGATCTGTGGAGTCAGAATTCCTCACACAGGGCATCATTTGTTACACTTCCCACTGCAGGTCACAGGGTGACAGAGGCCATGGTGGAGCCACCTGGGCCTCCCAGAGCAGAGCTCTTGATGACCATTCAAACTCAAGTTAGGCAAAGGTTGGTAGGATGGCAAGAACATAGTATTTCTCAAATTGTCACAAGAGCTACTTAGTTTTCTGACAATCTAAAAAAAGACAAAGAAGAAATTAAAAATTGTGTTAGCTGTTCAATTTGAACTATTTACTATAGGAATAACTCCTACTCTGTATAACCGGTGAAGGGAACAAAGAAGGGAGACTGTATGTCATTATTGCAAGAACCCAGGACATTGGAAGAGGGATTGTAAAGAGAGACAGACTCCAGAGTATTCAGAAATTGCGGGAACAAGGGAATCAGAAAAGCTCAGAAAGCTAGGAAATAATTGGCAAATGGCTAAAAATGGACAAATTTAGAGATTTCGGAGGTGGGAACTGGTGATACTGGTACTATTTATTCTACAACTTTCTCTGGCATTTTTCACTTTTCACCTAGTGAGAGATCAATACAGGTTTTTGGTATTTCAGGTCATCCTTGTATTTATTACTTTTCATCCATGGTTCTTATACAGATAGGTTCTATGACTGAGGAACATGCTTTCTTACTTTCTCTTGATCCTCCTGTAAACCCATTGGGGAGAGATCTGTTGTGCAAATAAAAAGTTACCAAATTCTATATACTGGATAGAGTGTCTGTAGAGCTCCTTGGGAAAAAAGGGCACCTGATTTTATTACAATGTGCTTTGTGAAAGAAAAAGGGAATGGCAGAAAATGGCAGTATTGTGCCATGCTGGAAAGCACCCAAAGCTGAAACAAATTTCTGTATCACTCTGGGTCATAGAAAATGATACTGACTTAATCCAAATTACAGAACCAATAAATATAGCTTGCCCGAAGGATAAGGCATGGACGTGTGTAAAATAATACCTTTTGTTGACAGCTCAATCAGAATAAAACTGATTATAAAAGTGTTGGGCGTCTCTGGCAGCCGCACGGGACCCCAACAGGTTTTTCCTTTCCCTAGAGGGTTGGGGCTAAAGGGATTGCCCTTTTCTCCCCCCCCCCCAGAATGCGGGGCAAAAAGAGATTCCAAGGGATGGGTGAGCATGCCGCCCTTGTACCAAATAGGGAACAAACACACACACACACAGCAGGGGTTCTGTCAGGCAGTTTCGTTTATTGTAACACAAAAGATCATATTTATATGCTTAGCAGTCAGGGATTTCCAAGCTTAGGCCAATCCTTGAAAAGGTCAAATGTGCATGTGCCTTGCCTCTCTATGCTTAGCCCACCCCCTTAACTTCCCTTGGGCGCCACCTTCTATCCCTTTAGGCGATCTGTTGTTTTTGCTTAGAAAAAGGGTGTGGTCCCATAAAAAGGATGAGAAAAGGGGGGTAGGGAATCAAAAAGTAAAAAGGCATTTGCACTGTAATACTCCCATACTTCCAGTAAAGAAGGAAGGTAAATTCTATAAAGATGGTTGTCCACAATCTATATTTGTATAAAAGATCTTAGAAAAATAAATATGTTGTTCCATTAACCCCTGTAGTCCATAATTATACAACTATTCTGATCTGATATTTTTCTCCCTCGCTTTCTGTTCCTCTAGCACACAAGTCTATATTCTTGCTTGTGTTTGCTTACAAAAGAGTCCATTATTTATGGCAAATAATTTTTCAATGGTTTGGGGATTCTCCTACTATTTTATCTAGTCATTTACAGGAAAACTGAAAGAAATTTGTTCACTAAAAGACTGTATAATTATTTAATATGTAGATGATGCAATGGTAGCCTCAGAAACTAAACAACAACGTAAAGCTGATACTTTGACTTTGTTAACAATTACTCTCTTCTGGTGCCAAAGAGAGACAGAGACAGAGAGAGAGAAATTCTACCCCTTTTTTTTTTTATCTTGGAGCATTTACTTTAGAAAACTTGTAAATGTAAAATCATTCTCTTTTAAAAACTAAGTAATCCTCTTTCCAGTTTTACAAACCAGAAATATTTTCCCTTTGGATGAAGGCACACAGAAGGCCAACATCATTACTGGGTCAATTTAGGAATAGCTATGTGTGACATATGGCATCGTCAAGTACTCTTACTTGAGGACTAGTTATCCTTTATCTTAACATGTATTTAATAGGTTGTATTTATTGTTGTTGTATCTATAGGTTGTTGTGTCTGTATGAGGGTGAAATTTCTTTCTGTTTTTGCTCTCTTTAGCAGTTATATTCCAGTTTAATGATTACTCAATAATAAAACTTTTTTTTCCTGTATGATAATGTAGAATTTACCTAAGCTCTGCAATATTGGAAAATGGTGAAGGTTAAGAAATCTCTTTACTCCCGTCCTCTTTGTGTTCTGGAAAAAGGCTTACTGCAAAGAACCACTCTTCCCCACATGACTTAGATAAGTCTCATGGATGCCTCCCTTGTTTACCTATAAGGAGGCCAGACACAGACCCTCAATATTCCCTTTCTTTGCCTTGCATATG
Organism: Cynocephalus volans; assembly: GCF_027409185.1. Lineage (NCBI taxonomy): Eukaryota > Metazoa > Chordata > Mammalia > Dermoptera > Cynocephalidae > Cynocephalus > Cynocephalus volans. The sequence continues at coordinate 35,655,644 of NC_084478.1, read as the reverse complement.
ATTAACTGAACTGCTTGTCCTCACTGATCAACAGAAACAAAATTCTTGTTCACCAAACTTTGGTTAAGCTTCTCTTCTTTCCCCAGGCTCCTATCCTTTGGCCCACCCTTACCTGAGCCAGCATACAACCCCTCCTGAGAATAGATTGGCCTCAAGGTGAAACATTCTCTGATGTACTATCAAATTACACCACACTTTTATTCCACTTTTTCATACACTTGGTTCTTTCTAGCTTTGTTTACTCTTCTCTATAAAAGAAAAACTGATAATGCCAAGGTCACAAGTTCAGATCCCTTACTAGCCAGCTACCCCCCAAAAGAAAAGAAAAATTCTTTTTGCCTAAATCTTGAGGTACTTGCAGGTCTTACTGTCACAGTGTTCTCCCTATTGCAATAGTCCCCCTCCCTCTATTTCAAAAGTCCTTTTCTTCCCTTGCAGTAATTATTTTGAAGAAAAGTCTTTTCTTACTAGGTCTGAATTTGTTTTTTATTTGACCTATACTTTGTGGACAGCAATTTTTGAGTCAGCAGGATATATTGTTTCTAATTATTTCCTGAACACATAAAATGTAATGTAATCATGGAGGTGATATTTTATCGTCTTTTCCATAATCTGTTGTTAGAAGCAAATCACGGGCCTACCTACACTCAAGGATGGGGCACCCAAAGAATAAGTACCAGGAGCTAGAGCTCATGGGAGCCTCATAAGATTCTGTCAGCCACAGTCCACCCTCTAAATCCCAAAGTTTCAGGTTTCTACTTTATGCAAAATGCATTCACCCTCTCCCCAAATCCTCAAAAGTCTGACTCCATTACAACATCAGCTCAAAATCTAAGTCCTCTACTGTTATACATTTGTAGCTGTGTATCAGGTTTAATCAAAATGGTGATTCATATACAGGCATACCTTGGATATATTGCAGGTTCAGTTCCACACCACTGCAATAAGGCTAGTAACACAATAAAGCAAGTCACACAGATTTTTCAGTTTCCCAATGCATATAAAAGTTATGCTTACGCTATACTGTAGTCCATTTAGTGTGAAATAGCATTATGTCTAAACAATGTAATTAAAAATACTTTATTACTAAAAAATGTTAATGACCATCTGAGCCTTCAGAGAGTCAGAATCTTTTTGCTGGTGGAGGATCTTGCCTCAGTGTTGATGGCTGCTGTCTAGTCAAGGTGGTGGTTGCTGAAGGTTGGGGTGACTGTGCTAATTTCTTCAAAGAAAGCAACAATGTTTGCCACACTGATTGACTCCTTCTTTCACTAAAGCGTTCTATGCAGCATGTGATGCTGTTTGGTAGCATTTTACCCACAATAGAATTTCTTTCCAAATTGAAGTCAATCTTAACACCTGCCGCTGTTTTATCAACTAAATGTATGTAATATTGTAAATTCTTTATTGTCATTTCAACAATGTTTACAGCCTCTTCACCTGGAGTAGATTCCATCTCAAGAAATCACTTTCTTTGCTCATCCATAAGAAGCAACTCCTCATTGTTAAAATTTTGCCATGAGATTGCAGCAATTCAGTCACATCTTCAGACTACAATTCTAATTCTAGTTCTCTTGCTATTTCCACCACTTCCTCCATCAAAGTCTTCCTCCACCGAAGTGTTGAACCCCTTAAATTCATCTGTGAGGGTTGGAATCTATTTCTTTCAAACTTCTGTTATTATTGACATTTTGACCAGAAGGTTCTCCCGTGAATCGCAGATGCTCTTAATGACATCTAGAACGGTGAATCCTTTCCAGAAGGTTTTCAATTTACTTTGCCCAGATCCATCAGAGGGATAACTATCTATGGCAGCTATATCCTTGCAAAATGTATTTCATAGATAATCAGATTTGAAAGTCAAAATGACTCTGATCCATGTGCTGCAGAATGGATGTTATGCTAGCAGGCATGAAAACAACATTAATCTTCTGTACATTTACATCAGAGCTATTGGATGTCAAGATGCATTATCAATGAGCAGCAGTATTTTGAACGGAATCTTGTTTTCTGAGCAGTAGGTCTCAAAAGTAGGCTTAAAATGTTCAGCAAACCATGCTGTGAACAGATGTGCTGTTATGCACCTTCGTCATTCCACTTATACAGTACAGGCAAAGTAGATTTAGCACAATTCTTAAGGGCATTTAGGATTTTCAGAATGGTAAATGAGTATTGGCTTCAACTTAAAGTCACCAGCTGCATTAGCCCCTAACAACAGAGTCAGCCTGTCCTTGAAGCTTTGAAGCCAGACATTGACTTCTCTTCTGTAGCTATAAAAGTCCTAGATGGCATCTTTTTCCAATAGAAGGCTGTTTATCTACATTGAAAATTTGTTGTTTAATGTAGCCACCTCTATCAATTATCTTAGCTAGATCTGTATAGTTTTCTGCTGTTTCTACATCAGCACTTGTTGCTTCATTGAGCACTTTAATGATATGGAGATGGCTTCTTTTTTAAAATCTCATGACCTAATCTCTGCTAACTTAAAAATTTTCTTCTGCAACTTCTTCACATCTCTCAGCCTTTCTAGAATTACAGAGAGATAGGGCCTTGCTCTGTCTGGATTAGGTTTTGGCTTAAGGGAACGTTGTGGTTGGTTTGATCTTCTATTCAGACCACTAAAATTTTCTTCATATCAGCAATGAGGCTGTTTCACTTTCTTGTCATTTGTGTGTTCTCTAGAATAGTACTTTTATTTTATTTTATTTTTTATTGGTTATAAATTGGAATAGCATTTTTATTTTCCTTCAAGAACTTTTCTTTTCCATTCAGAACTTGGCTAACTGGAACAAGAGGCCTTGCTTTTGGCCTATCTCAGCTTTCTACATGCCTTCCTCACTAAGGTTAATCATTTCTAGTTTGCTATTTAAAGTGAGAGACATATGACTTTTCACTTCAACGCTTAGGGGCCACTGTAGGGTTATTAACTGACCTAATTTCAATATTCTTATGTCTCAGGAAATAGGGAGCCTTGAGGAGAGGTAAAGACGTGTGGGAACAGCTGGGGGGAAGCAGCCAGAACACACACAACATTTATCAATTAAGTTCACTGTCTTACACGGGCGTAGTTCATGGCACTCCAAAACAATCACAATAGTGACATCAAAGATCACTCATCATAGATCTGCATAACAGATATAATAATAACAATACAGTTTGAAATATTGTGAGAATTACCAAAATGTGACACAGAAGCACAAATGGACACATGCTGTTGGAAAAATGGTGTTGGTAGACTTGCTCAATGCAGGGTTGCCAAAAACCTTCAATTTGAAAAAAAAAAAAGTGATATCTGTGCAGCACAATATAAGGAAGAACAATAAAGCAAGGTATGCCTGTATTTATATTCTGAAGTTTTAAAATATTCTATATTAAAAGGAATAGCATTTAGAATTTGGCTAAAAAGAAAGAAAACTATGAAAGAATGAATGGAAGGGAGGGAGGGAGGGAGGGAGGAAGGAAGGAAGGAAGGAAGGAGAGAAAGAAGGGAGATCTCCTAGATACCATATAAAACAGGAAGACAAAATGATATATATTGTGTTTTCTCTAGTTCAATACCAGTTTTCCACCGCTTAGAATATTGACTGCTCGGGCCTGCCCCGTGGCTCACTCGGAAGAGTGCAGCGCTGGGAGCGCAGCAGTGCTGGGAGCGCCAAGGCCGTGGGTTCGGATCCTATATAGGGATGGCCGTTGCGCTCACTGGCTGAGCATGGTGCAGGCGACACCAAGCCAAGGGTTCCGATCCCCTTACTGGTCACAAAAGAAAAAAAAATCAATATTGACTGCTCTGTTCAGCCACAAAGCAAAAAACCTGGCTTTTACTCATTACAGGTGAGAGAAGCAGTTGGACATAGCCCTGGAGAATGCACTGTCCATGGCAGTAGTGCCAGTCTCACTCTTGCTCTCTCCTCCTCATCTCTTAAAGCCTCTTCATACAGATCTGGCAAGGAACTATGGATGGTATCATTGATCTTGGCCCAAACTTCCAGGACTCTCATCTTTCTGGACTCTTGAAACCCATAGGAATTTCTAGCATGGAAGTTATCTATTGGGCACATGCTGGTACTCCAGGAACTATTCCAGCACCAAATCTGATAATGAGCTTCTTGGTTCTCCATAGATGAAACGTTTCCTTTCAGTCTACACCATCATCATATTCAGGAATTCCCAGATTTCCTCTTAAGGGGGGCATTTGCCCTTCATGAAGATCATACCCAGGAGAGTCATCAGGAGTCCTGTGTTGGGTAACCCCTAATTACCACTCAGACTTCCCTCACTTGGGAGATCTAGCTTGCTGAGAAGGACATAAGGAGACTTCTATTAATTCAAAGCCAAAGACCAGTTCTGTGTGCTTAAAATAACAAGACTTCCTTCAATTCAAAGCCGAAGACCAGCTCTGCATACTTGAAATAACAAGACAATGTCTTTCACCCCAATGTTTAACCAAAATGTAAAAGAATGATAAAATAAATGTCTGTGAGAGTGTAAAGTATTCATACCCTTTAATTTAAGAAGCTATGGGTTGGTATAGCATTTTTGGAACACACTTCAGCAGTATTTGTGAATATTTTCTATCTTTATACCTTTCCTACTTTAATCTAGTTTGCAATTTGCTGTCTTTCTTAAGAGAAAACATGAATATTTCCCCAAAATTTCATGTTCAGAGCTGTTCATTTCAGTTCTACCAATCATAGCAGTAAATGATAAACAGCACACACCCTTTAGGAGGACAATGGTTAAATTAATTATTGTGCAAACATACCTTAGAATTCTAGAGAGTAGTAAAAAGAGTGAGGTGGATTTATATGGGCTGTCTTGGAAATATCCTGCATTCATTTTATTTAGTAAAAAGGTCAAGAGGTTGAACAACATGTGCATCATTACCCATATATATTAAAATTCAGTATACTTTTATAGCACATCTATATATGAAAAAAGCCTTGGATCAGTTTTAAAATGATACACAGGAGATTATTATATAGGGTTACCTCTGAAGAGGAGGCTGAATTTTGAGGAAAAGAGAACATGGTGATTTATCTGTATTAGAATTTTTTGAACAAAAATATGTGTACTATTACTTTGTAATTAAAATATTTAAAAACATCTAACCACAAAAATAGTAGCCATGTATTAATCATATAAAGTAAGTGCTAGCTGATACAATAGCAAAACTGCAACTTAATGGTTTGAAATGAGAAAAGTTCATTTGTCATACACATAAAATCGGATGTGGATAGGCAGGGGTTTCCACTGACAGGTGGTTCAGGGATACAGGCTGCTTCCAACATGTGGCGCCCCATCTCAAAACGGGCTCTAGATGGCTCATATTTCTAGAGACAAGGGCAATCACATGATCCTTTCTAACTACAGGTGGACCGGGAATGTTGTCTTCCATCAGCCCAGAAAGGAGAGCAAAACACTATATGGATGAACACTTGCAGTCTCTCCCATAAACTGTCATAGTAGGTTTTTGATAAAAGATCAACTATTAGAATTTGTTATGGAAACAGCCCTCTTTCCTTCTATGTGAAGTTTCTAAGGAGGCAAATTTGCTTTACAATTCTCCATCTTTGCCACACTCCCAAATAAATGATGCTTTCAAATACAGAATCACATTTAATTTTCAAAAGGATCTTGCAAAAATCTCAGTGAAATCTTTCCACTCAGTAGCACCTTTATGTACTGATCTCACTGCACTGAGCCTCAATAAAATGAGAATGTGCTTCTTTCTGTTTGTGCATGGTTAGTCTTAACTTACAAATTCTGCAAACCTGGACATGACTGAATGTGCAGGACATTTTCACAGGTGCCAGTAGGCACAAGGAAAAACCAGGATTTTACTGTGGGGCAAGTACTGAGATGAAAGGCAACAGAAAGATGGGGAATTATTTTTGTCTTTACTGTTCAGAGATAGCATGTCTGCCAAGAAACCATTTTTTTCCTCTTGGAAGGTCTCAGGGTGGAGGGTGGAGGGGGAGGATCAAGGAATTCAGCTTTGCTAGATGTTTCCTACACAGTGCTTTTCCATGGTTTTTTCTCCTCTGCAACTTATGAAAGTGGCTTTTGTTTTTGAACACCTAGGTAGGCTCACCCATCAGTGTATTTGCCCAGGAGCCCGTCTCAAATAACACATCCCTTTAAAACCCTACTGACAATGTTTGGGTTGTTTACAAAACCCTCTCTCGAGCTTCAGTTATATCCCAAGAACCAGTATATTCTGTGCGAACTCAGAAATCAGACTCTAATCACTAGCTCATTTGGAAAATACTTTGAGACTGTTATAGAGGTGGGGGGTGAAATGGGGTCTCTGGTAATCAGAAATCCAAACTTCACTGTCAGGGACAGGACATTTAGAGAGAGTTGGAGTGCTCTAAGTGAAGGAGTGGGCAAGTGGCTCCGGGTCACCTGTATCACAGTATGCAGGAGTGCAGCTTTCAGAGAAGGCAGGTGAGGTTCAAGTTTGGACATGAAGGAACACTGAGGAATACCAGGGGAAAGATGTTGTGATGTGAGAACATACCAGCACTACATGTGCCAGTACTTGGGTAGAGTCTACTTTCAAAGAAACCTGGGGCTAGGGACAGAAAGATTCTCAGAAAATGAAGCTCAGAGACAATGTCCACTTTAAATTTTATTCTCATATTCATCTTCCTTCTTTAGGCCTGTTTTTACTACTTAAGCTGGAGAGTCTTCTGTTTTAATTATCTGTAATACACTTTGGCGTAGTGAGAAGTATAGTAAAATAAGAGAGAAAAGGTCTGCCTCAGGTTAGGGCTATAGACAAATTCTGACCAGATTAGACCAGGGATCTTGTCCCAACACTGTCACTTACCAGCCATGTGAATGTAAGAAAGTTACAAGTTCTACAAATTATGTCTGATAAGCTCTATCTTGTAGGACTGTTGGTATTTATGTAATGAATATGAAGCACTTGGCAGACTGATTGGAAAATATTGGGTCTTTAAGCAGTTATGATATGATTGCTTTTACCACAGATAATAAAACCCTCCCCTCTAGGGTGATTTATATTTTATTAATTAGGGTGAATATGCAGCTTTTTTGGAACAATTAATACCAAATTAGCCCATAATGCTACTTAGCAAGTAAGACTAAATAAAATTTCCGCCATTTGAGGATGAGTTACTTAATTTGTACAAGGGGGAGTCTTCCACAGTTGGATGATTACTATTTATTGACTTAAAATTCTAAGTAGGGGCTGGTGTTTCGTATCCTAGTTTCCCCATTTCTAACAAAATGACTTTTAAAAAGCAAAAACTCAATTAATATTTGGCAAATGAATGAGTCAGTGAGCATAAATTCTAGTTTATAAACATTTTATTTTTCTACATTCTTTAGTAAGCTAAGCAAATCCAGGTATGTATCTTTTACTTCTATAAAACAGACTAAAACGGATAAAGGAAACCAAGAACTGAACATCTTTCACTCTTTTTCCATTTCTTAATCTTCCAAATTTTACTGCTAAATTCTTTCACATTTCCAAGGAAATACTTATTCCAATGCCACGTTTTCTTGTTCTGGTTCACTAAATATATATATTAAAAAAAAGTTTCCCAATTTTTTTTTTTTTTACGAAATAATAAAACTCCTACTCTTAAACCTATTAAACAGCAATAAGTTTGTAACCAAAGTCATTAATAAACCTATTCTGAAGTTATTGAAACCTATTAAAACAAATAAAATTTGAAATATAAAACAAAGAACAGATCATCATTTGAGATATTACACATATAGAATAGGATCTCAAAGATAATATACACTGTGTTCCTTCCAGATTCACTCTGGCCACCCACTACTTAGCACTTTGATTGTGCTTTTCTTCCACAAAGAAAACAATCTTCTTCAGACTTCAACATTTGAAATATAACCTACCAAAAAAAAAAAAAAGGTAAAACTCTATGTTATCAATATACAACAGTAACACAATGATGATATACACTTATCCCCTCCCGCCCCACTGTGGCTCTTCTTTATTAGGACACTGGCAGACCTTATCAACCAAAGAGTAAAGAATCAGCCAAAGATTTCACTTAGCATGGGAAAAGCTGCTGGACATGGCCCTGGAACATGCAGTGGCCATGGCAATGACACGGGCCCTGGCTGAAACTCTGGCTTGAGCTCTTTCTTCCTCATTTCTCAAAGCATCTTCATACCGAGAAGGGAAGGCACTACGGACAGTACCACAGACCTTGGGTAAAAACTCCAGGACTCTCATCTTGCTGATTTCAGCATGGGCTCTTGGATCCCACAGGAATTCATAGCTTGGAGGATCACTGTTGGGCACCTGCTGGTACTCTAGGTACTTTAGCTATACCAAATCTTCGGTTATGACCTTCCTGGGCTCCCCATAGATGAAGTGCTTCCTATCAGCATATACACCCATTATATTCAGCGCTTCCCAGATCTTCTCTTTGGGGCACAGTTGCTTTTCATGAAGATCATATTCAGCACAATCATCAGGCCAGTCTTGGGCATATTCTCTTCCTCACTCATTGTTCCATCAAAGGTGAGGTCTAGTTTGCTGACAAGGGCAGAGAAATGCCTGATGGGATCCATTTCCTTCAAATCAACACCAAAGGCCAGCTCCATGTGCTCAGAGGCTCTTCTGAAGATTTCATTGAAGTGATATTTGTACTTTTTGATAATAAACTTCAGCATGTCTGTCTTTGTAATTGACTCTTTCTTTTGATACTTCCGCAGCAGGAACTGTACCGACAGAACCACTTTCTTGTTTAAAGGGTCTTTGCAGAAGATCTTAATTCTCTGCAAAGAATTTGAAATTTTCCTATCTTAGCTGTTGGCAACTTCATCTGAAACAGCTGCAGTAGAATTGGTAGTAGATGAGGCTTCCTGAGGTGCCTTATAAGTGCTAGGTGTCACAGCAGCAGGCAAATTCTGGCGTCTATCCCCAAAGAGAATATAAGTACAGGAGGGGGATTCTCTTCCCACTGCAGTGGGCTGAGCACCCCTGTGAGGAAAGTAGAAAAATTTAGTCAGTATCTCTTGCTTTTCATCTGTTACAAATGGGCAAGATTCAGCACATTCACTAGAAACAAGTTATAAAAGTAGTGTAATTCCATATCTATGCCCATTTACTGATTCAGCATGATTGCTGTGATTATATAATGCTTGGCTTGTGGCTGCTATTGTGTACTAAGAGCATAAAGGTAATTGCTCTGAACTGCTCGTCAGTGGAGCATGGAAGGAGGGTAGAGCATAGAGGGTCAGTGGAGTAGATCCTGAGCTTCTGTCTGAGAATCAAGCATGTCTGTGAAGCACATATCTGAAGAATAAAGTATGTCTACCTTCCATAAAGCTGCTAGTATCTTCTTTTGATTACCTGACTCATGACCTGCCCAGGAAGGGGCAGAAGGATCGGAGATTCCTGCCTGATAATTGGTATAGTTTCTGCAGGATGAGCAGGTAAGGGAGCCACAAGCCCCTCAGGAGGGGGAGGAAATGTGGCTGCCTCGAGCATGTGGTACCTGGTGGCAGCATTCCTGTTGACTTGGGCTCCACTGGAAACGTGGTACCAAGTGGATGGATCCCTGAGAGCATGGAGAAAGCTCTCAGGGAACTGAGCTCCATGGTGAAAGATGAGGAGTCCCAGTGTGTGGCTGGCCTGCGGTACTGGCTGCTACTTACTGCACTGAGTCAACATGGACCAGGCACTCCATGGTGCAGCATGGCTTTGAGAACCAACAGAAAAGACAGACATGCTGGACACTAAAGTACAGCAAGAGGCCACCCCTGCTTCTGAAGCTGAGGACAATGATGACCCTGAGGGTGAGTTGGGAGAACTTGTGCGTCTCCTTACATGACCTGTTGTGAACCCCTAGCTGCTTGGCTCATACTGTTGTGTAACCTAGGAGTGAATGATAAATGTGCAGTGTGTGTTAATGTTGGTGGATGCCGGGGAAGAATGTAACCTGATATATGGCAACCCACGTAAGTTTCCGGGGCCCACAGTGAATGTTGATGGCTATGGAGGACAGACTATTAAAGTCAAAGCTGTGTCTTTACCACTGGGCATTGGGCGATTGCCCCCTTGTGTATGTGCTGTGTATGTGTCCCCAGTAGCTGAGTGCATCTTGGGTATAGATGTGCTTTATGCTTTGCATCTGCAAACAACAGTTGGAGAATTCTGGCTGTGGATCCAGGCAGTAAAACCTGTGTCACAGGGATATGTGAAACAGTATCACTTGCCAGGAGGACATGCAGAGGTAAGTGCCACTATCTTGGAGTTACAAAAGGTTGGCATCATTCATCCCGTGCATAGCCCTTTAATGCCCTGGTGTGGCCAATGAAAAAACCTGATGGTACTTAGAGAATGACCGTGGACTATCAGGAACTGACCGAGTAGTGCCTTCTTTGCACATGGCTGTTCCTTCAGTTCATGACTTACTGGATCAGCTGAAGACTCAGCTGGAAACTTGTCATTGTGGACTGGACCTTGCAAATACTTTATTTTCTCTTTCCCAGTCTCAGCTGATAGCCAGGATCAGCTTGCCTTTGTCTGGGAAGGAAGACAATGAACTTTTCAAGTGTTGCTCCAAGGTTATCTGAATAGCCCAACTATCTGTCATGGTTTGGTGGCTGGGGACCTAGCCAAGTGGACTGGGCCCAGCATGGTTACAATGTTTCATTACATTGATGATGTCTTACTAACCTTATTCCTTACTAACTTACTAACCTGAATTCCTTGCAAGTTTAACCCAAGCAGTTCTAGTGCTACTAGGCCATTTGGGACAATGTGGGTGGGCTGTGAACACAACCAAAGTGCAAGGACCTGGGCTGTCTATCAAAATCTTGGGAGCCGTTTGTTCCAGTAAGACAGGAGTCATCCCAGGAGCCATTATAGATAAGACACAGGCATACCCTCGGCCCACAACAGTAGCTCAGTTACAAGCTTATTTGGGACCTTTGGCGTATTGGAGAGTTTTTGTATCTCATATAGGCCAAGTGGCATGCCCACTGTATGCATTAATAAAGAATGAGTTCCTTGGGATTGGACTGAAGAAGTAGAACAAGCTTATCGTGTTACTAAGAGGGAAATATAGCAAGTACAGGCTGACCACACTAGGCCTTTTGAATTAGATGTGCATATAACTCAAGAAGGGTCAGGATGGGATTTGTGGCAGAGACAAGACTGATTCTGAATGTCTATAGGATTCTGGTCTCAGCTCTGGAAGGGCATTGAAGTACATTACTCTCTGATAGAGAAACAGTTAGCAGCTGTGTATTCTGCCCCGATGGCCACTGAAGCTATTATAGGAACTTCCAAGGTCCTAGCTAGGACAGCATACCCCATTCTAGGATGGCCACACATGTGGACAACCACCCCTAAAACTGGTGTAGCTCAGACTCCCACTCTGTCTATATGGGGAGCGTATACGAGAAGTACTGTGTCTACAAGTCCTTTGTGTAATGAATTTCAAACTGTGTTAGGTCTAGTAGATGTTGTGGAGGAAACTTTAACATGACCTGTACCCATGGAGGTGGAGACCACACCTTTCCATGAGGGACAGGGACCTATTGTGGAGCAAGCCTGGTATACAGGTGGCCCTAGCATGGGACCCTAAGCATTGTGGACAGCTGTTGCTGTCCAGCCCTTAACCAATACCTTGTGGTATGAGAATGGTATAGGGAAAGTAGCCAATGTGCTGAATTAAGAGGAGTATGGATGGTGATAAAAAATGAGCCTTGGCCATTAACCATCTGTACTGACAGCTGGGCTGTATTCAAGGGTTTGACCCTTTGGATCTCAATTTGGAAGTATCAATTGTGGCTGGTAAGTCACCGGCCCTTGTTGGGGCAAGCCATGTGGCAAGAGTTATGTGAGTTAAGACAGGAAAAGGAAGTAACTCTTTTCCATGTCACATGGCATTCCCCCTTAGCCAGTCTAGGCAATGATGAAGCTGATGTGCTGGCTAAGGTAAGGTGGCTGGAGAAAGCTCCAGAAGTTGATGTAGCTAGGTGGCTACATCAAAGAATGCAGCATGCTGGCTGCATGACCATGTGGTCGATGGCCCACCAAGTGCTGCATAAACCCAAGAAGGAATGCCTCTGATAGGCAGATGTACTGTTGATGGCTTGCCAGGTGCCACATGCAGATAGGCGGAAAACCTGAGGAGGATTCTCCTGACATGGTGGCAGGTGGGTTTTGTAGGACCACTGCCAAAGTCAGAGAATTACTGGTCTGCTTGTATGGCCTTGTGGCGCCCCAGACCAGGTAAGCACTGTGAAGTCATTGAGTAGCCTTATGGCCATGTGTGGTCTTTTGAAAAGGAGATCAAGGCTGTCTGCCAGCTCCCTGTCTTTGAAGGGATGGACATTTTGTTTGTGTCCAACAGTCAGAATGATGAATGAGAGACCCTGCAAGGAGAGTCCTCTCCAGTAGAGGCTCTGTTGCAGAGCTGCAGCACCTATTCAATTGCAGGTTACTTCTAAAGATGATCTCCTGAATCCTGGATATGGTAAGAAGGGAAATATTCTCTTACTGGCCCCAACCTGTTTACAACAGGAGCAGATACTACAATGACGATGGCCTTGGAAAGTAGAAGCCCCCCCATGTAAGCTGGGTAAGCCTGATTGGACCTTGGGGGAGAGGATTAGAAGAAGAGTTGCGAGTCTCACCTTGTGTAAAGAGTACTTGGCCTCCCCAAGTGAAAGTAGCATGGCCTGGAACAGATAAACCTTCTATTTTAAAGGGTACATTTGTACTATCATTTTGGCCAATTATGAGTTCCCCTATACTGTTAAATGTAGAGCCTACAGATCCAACAGTGTTAGCTGATAATGTGTGGTATTGTAGACCAGGTAAGACACCTGTTCCTGCAACTATTCTTTCTCAAGATGGTAAATCAGCTGTACTGGGAGGCAGCACTTGTGTTTTAGCAGTATGTTGATACAGTCAATATTGCTGCTGTGGCCTATGGATGCAAGGGCCATCTATTCTTGCTAAGGGAGCATGCAGAAGATCAAATGCATAGATTGTACCTTGAGTGACCCTGAAGGGGTGGACTGTGAGGAAAGTAGAAAAATTTAGTCAGGATTTCTCACCTTGCATCTGTTACAAATGGGCAAGATTCAGCACATTCACTAGAAACAAGTTATAAAAGTAGTGTAACTCTGCATGGGTGCCCATTTACTGATTCAGCATGATTGTTGTGATTCAAGAATGGCCACCTCTGCTGGTTTCCTTGAACATACTGCTTTAGGAACACACAAAGCAGGGGCATCTTGGGACTCTGTTATGTGGGAGCTTGTCTAAATTATAACTTGTGATATTAACTTTACTCTTGACCAGTCCTGATTCATCCTTTTGCTGACTTGAGGCTGCCCCCCTGCAGACCAGGCTTTTTACACCATAGATTCCAAGAGGAAGTAAGGGTCATTAAGCCTAACAGCTGTGCTTTGAGTCAACCATGGTTAGTAGTGGAGGGAGGGCAGGAAAAAGGAGGGTGGGCCTCTGTTAAGCCACCTATGTTCTGGGGGGAGTGTGCCCCCACAGTTCCAACAAAGGATACTTAACCTTAACATCTGTCCAATCCTAGGACTCCTCCCTCTGGCCACACCTCTCAGACCAAGGCCTGCTCCCTCACAGCCTGGTGAGGCAGAAGTCACAGTTATCCACTTCTGGCCACGCCCACCTGCCCCTCCCAGCTTAACAGCAGGAGTTGCACTCTGGCTGTTTCCATTTGTTCTAAGGGAAGGGGGATTTCCAGAGAACCCACATAAAGTTCTTTTTTCGATGTTTTTCCTTTCTGCTGAGCTGACTCAGCAAGACTCAGACCAATTGCCTCATTTTCCTAAGAATCCAGAGTAGGAAGTAAGGTGGAGCCCAAACCCAAATGCAGTGCCTGGGCCTTCCCAAGATTGACAGTGGGAGCTGCGCTCTGTGAGACCTCCTATTCTGGGGTGGATGCTGCCCTCAGTCCTCATTCATTGTCTCACCTTGGCTCCCTATAGGTGCTGGGCCACCACCCCTGTACTGACTTGAGGCCAACCACATCAGGTAAGACACTAAATCTGTAAATTAAGGAGAATTGACATCTGTACAATATTCTGTTCACCATGAATAAACAGTATATTGCTCTATTTGGGACATCTTTTACCTAAGTCTATCAGTAAGTTTTTATATTTGATCTGATAAAGATTGTGTATATTTTTGTTAATTCTCTTTTTAAGTATATTTTGGAGGTTGTTGCTGTTTCAAATGGTATATTTTTCTTTACATATTCTAATTAGTTATTTATTTTGTGTGGCTAGATTCCTGATTTTGATATAATGATCTTCTACACATGCTTTTTGAAGTTCCTTATACATCTGAATTTTTTGTGGGCTGATTTGTTTATAATTATTAATTAGAAGATCATTTTATTTCTTTCCTTATTTTTCATAAGTTTTATTTTGGTATTTTTGTGGATGACTGTATACTGAATATACAATCCAGTCCAAGTTTAACAAGTAGAATTGGTGCTATAACTCGGTGTCTTTTTCTGGACTTTATTGGGAAAGCTTTTAAAATTTCACACTTACATAAGTTTGCTGTTGATTTTATGATATGATCAAGAAAGTTTTCTTCTTTTTTTTTTTGGCAGCTGGCTGGTACAGGAATCTGAACCCATGACCTTAGTGTTATAAGGCTGAGCTCTAACCATTGAGCAATTTGCCAGTCCTTGATTTTATGATATGGAAATTTCATTCTAATGTATGCTTGCTAAAAGTTATTACTATGAACTTGTGCTGAATTTTCACCAAAGGTTTTTTCTTTATCCCTGCACACAATCTTTTTTTCCTTCTGTTAACATACTAAATACCAATTCACATTTTTTCTGATGTGGTATGATCCTTGCATTCCTTGGACACAGCCTGTTTCCTTATTTCTTCGTTTAATTTACTGTTGTATTAGATATGCTATACATTTTTTTTGGAATTTTTGTCAGTCTCTATGAAGGAGTTTGGCCCAAGTGTTCTTTCCTTGGGGCATCCTCATCTAGTTTTTCTGTCAAGGAGAGCTAGCTTGTTAAAGTGGTCGAATAATTTCCAATCTTTCTGTATGGTTTGGAAGAGTTTACTTTTATAGTGATGAATTTTTTCTTCAACATTTGGTGTAATAGGCTTCCAAGCCTGGCTGGTCCTGGAAGATTTGTGGGTGCCTAGGGCTGGACTATAGTTTTAGTTTGCATTGTTTGATTAAAGTTTTCTTTTTTGATGGATCTATTTAGTGATTTATATTTTTTAAAAAATTGTTCTGTTTTACATGGGTTTTCAAATTTAAAGATACAATATTTATAACAAAATCATTTGATTATAGAAATTCTCAATTATATGCAACATTACAGAGAATAGAATAATGACCCAATGTACCTGACACTCAGCACGATAACCTTTAATAGTTATAGGAAGAAGTTTTACAGGTTAAGGTTTCCTTATTTATTTGTCTGTTCGCTGGCAAGACCACTCCAGAGGTGGTGTTGTACACTTCCATTAGGAGAAGTACGGCCTGTGCTGTCTCCTTTATGGTGATGTTGCAGTCACTCACAATCATCATCCTCATCCATTAGTAGCTGCACAACTAGTTCTCTAATCCTATCATTTCTTTTGAGATTATTAGCTGAAATATAGCTATAGATAAAATCTGTTGTTACTCTCCATTTGGTTTTCTTGACGTGAGCCTTACAATTGCCCCATTTTACTGCCTAGACAGATAAACATTAAATCTCTCCTTCTGTAATTACTATTAGAATGCTCTTTAGTTCAAAATTTTATTATTTTTTGTAATTTCAAATAAAAAAAGTATTGCTTGAGAACTAAACCAGTTGATAACTGGTTGAATAATTCATCTGTTATTAAAGATTTCTAATGAGTAGTATTGGAATAATCAACGTCCAGGCCCTAGTCTTTTTCAATGACATGTTACTTTTACCTATAAATAGTTATAACTTTGGAAAATATAGAACATTTTACTATGATTTATTTAAAGCTACTTTTCTTTGAAAGAATATATTTTCTATATTCTTTCTACATAGCTAATCAGTGTGCCAGTTGTGTTTTACTTTTTTTTTTTTTTATAATTTCTAATGTGGATATGGTAAGTGACATGAGCATTATTTTTGTCTTAGCTTGTATGCATGAAGACCTAAAAAATAAATTGTGGCACTCTTTCCTCTAGGTTCACAAACTTATTCAATTTAAGGCTGTTCTAATAGGCTTTACATCAAGACTCTATTCATTAATGTGGAGAATGCAGAAATATTTGTTTGAATAAATATGCTAATATGTTCTCAGCTTATTAAAAGAAATTTTCCAACTTTTCACTTCACTTATTAGTAAAGTCAATATTTAGACTCTTCAATGAATATTTACTTCTTGAGCACATAACTTTTGGGACATGTTTCTAGGTTACTAAACCTGGGGATATAGAATGATGTAGAGCAAAGATACTAAAATGCGGATAAGGAGTCTTAGAATATAAACCCAGGTTTATCACCATTGAGTCATTAGAGCTAATTTTAGAGCATTTTATCTTTATTTAGAGCATATAACTTCCCTCTCTTCCTGTCTCCCTACCCATCCTGCTCCTTCCTGAATAATATAATAACACCTTCTCAAGCAGAAGGAGGCATCTAGAGTGATCTGGCAACAACTTAAGCCTTTTAGTGGTTGAAGACCTTGTTCACATTTACCCTGATACCGCTTCAGTGCAACTTGGACTAATTGTCCATCCTTAAACCTGCTGTTTCCAATGTCATTTTAACCATTTCAGTGGCCACACTGCCAATGAACGACTGAGATTCTGATGGCTTCCTCATCCTCATGCCTCATTCTCTTGATTACCGAGTTTTTTGTCTTCCCTTACCTTAAATTTTGAGCTCAACTTTAAGAAAGTACTAAGGAAAGTTTTACATGTATTTTGGGATACCGAGTGTCTGAGTTTTCTATTGCTGCATGACAAATTATTACAAACTTAGTAGCTTAAAATAATACCTGTTTATTGTCATACAGTTTGGGTACAGCTCATCTGTGTTCTCTGCTCAGGTCCTCAGTCTTAAAGTGTCTTGTTGGCTGGGCAGCATTCTTATCAGGACTCTCCGGGCAAGGATCTACTTCAAGGATTCAGGTTGTCAGCAAAATCAAGTTCCTTATGGTTGTAGGACCAAGGTCACTATTTTCTTGTTGGATGTCAGACAGGGGCCACTTTTAGCTCCTAGAAGTTGCCTACATTCCTTGCCATGTGGCCCTCTGCATTTTCGAAGCCAGCAATGAAGAATCTACTTCATGCAGAATCCCCAACAATTTGAATCCCTTTCACCAGGAAGAGTTTTGTCCCTTTTAAGGGTTCACCTGATTAGGTCAGGTCCACTAAGGATAGTTTCACTTCTTAAAGTCAACTGTGCCATGTAACATAACCTAATTGAGGGAATGAAAGCCCATCATATTCACAGGTCCTTCCTTCATTCAGTGGGAGGTGATTTTACAGGGGTGTGGGTCATTAGGGAGAATCTTAAAATTCTGCCTATTACACTTAGTAAACACAAATCATTGCAGAACTTCTGACCATAACAGTAGCTGGAATTCCTAAGTTGCATATACTGTACTAAATTTAGAATGAGAAGTTTTAAAGTCTCTAATACTATAGATTTATTTTCACCCTCCGTGAAACAGTTGTGCCTGATGGCTGCTATCATCTATCAAGCAACAGTTATAATGGAATATGTGCCCCAGTAGCTAAAATTCGGGCCTCTGATTTTGCAACTGAAAGTAAACAGTCAAATATTGAACTTCACAATGTCTGTCGTTTATCACTAATGTCTTCATGGTGTTTCATAAACTCAGGAGCTACTTTCTTTCTGTTTATCATTTATTTAACAAATACATATACCAAGCACCATGCCAAGAGTGGGTATGCAGTATGAATGAGCCCACATATGTTTTCAGTGTACTAAATGGAAATCAGTAGGATTTATAGCTCATTCATTCTTTCCATTACAGTAATTTGAAATGTAAAAAATAATAAATTACTCTTACATCCCAGTATTTTCAAAGGCATAGCAATGGTAATATAACACAATGAAGAGTGATGCACAGAATACTAAACTGGAATCAGGACACCTGGGTTTCAGTGATGGCTGAGCTTCAGCATGCTTCTGAACTTGACCATATTTTTACCTGCATATGCCTCAGTTACCATTGGACTAGCCTGTTTTGAGTATTTACTTTTTGTCACTAGTGCTTACTGAAAACAAAAAAGAAATTTAGATTCTGTAGGAAATCCATAAATAATATGAAATAAATTTCAAGTGAAAGGGCATTAATTCATTAAATATAATAACAATATATAAATAATAATAATATGGTAAGTTGCTACTAGATAGTTGCTAAAATTTTCCTGGGATGAAAAGGGGAAAATTAAAGGGAGAAAAAAGGATGCCAACCGAACAAACAGACAAATTTAATTAACGTAAGCACTGGGGGCTTGCATATTTTACCTATGAAAGAAGTATTATTAGAAAACTCTGAAAGAATTTTTTTAAAAATTAAAGGGCTCCTATCAAGCACAGATAAAAGTTTGGTTAATTTTGAAAGTATTGTTTGAAAACTCTGAATGGATACGAGGGCATTTGTTTTTTTTTTTTTTTTTTTTTAATTTTAATTTTAATTTTAATTTTTATTTTTGTTTTGTCGATATACAATGTGGTTGATTATTGTGGCCCTTTACCGAAACCCCTCTCCCTCCTCCCTCTCCCCGCTCCCACCCAACAATGTCCTTTCTGTTTGCTTGCCATGTCAACTTCAAGGAATTGTAGTTGTTATGTCTTCTTCCCCCCCCACCCCGGTTTGTGTGTGTGTGTGTGTGTGTGTGTGTGTGTGTGTGTGTGTGTGTGAATTTACTTATATATTTTTAGCTCCCACCAATAAGTGAAAACATGTGGAGCATTTAAAATCTGATCAGCTAAGACCGTTTGGTTTGGTGTTTATTTGTTTTCTTTTTATTTTGACTCAGTGGAATGTTAGATCTAACCCTCTAAGGGTACGAATGTGCACTCATGGAGCAAGTAAAAGAGATTGAGAATACAAGTTAGCAACTGCTACAAAACAAATGAGATGTGTCTTAAGAAAGAGAAAATTTTAATTAGCCTAGTATCCCAGACTGCTTTGTAGATCTAAGGTATGGCTAAATTATGGAGTAGACCCACAGGTATCCTCACCCCATTCTCTAAAACATTTGTCTGTTATTGGGATACGGGAATATGAGGAAAAAGAGTAAGGAGGCATGACAAATATTTTAAAAAATAAAAATAATAATAGCTTATTTATTGAGGACCTATGATGTACAAGGAATTGTGTTATGTGCATTGCCCTACTTAGCCTGTAGTGTGGGTTTTATTAACGATTATACAGACAAAAACTGAGGCCTATAAAAATTAGGGAGCTTCCACTCATGCATATAGTTTATATTTACTATAACTAAGAACTTGACCAAAGTCATGAAAATAGCACAGGCTTAGCCTGAACAAGAGATAGAGAAGTGGGTTGTCAGAAATGATTTTTTGGTCAGAAGTGAGAAAGATTCCTTGACAATGTATAAGCACCTTTATTTACTTTCATATATGGCAATCACCCTTTTCAGTACTTTCTGTTTAGGCCTTTTCTTTTCCCTGTTTTTTTGGGAATATTACTCATTATTTTAATTATCACAATGATGGTTAAAAATTAGTCCCAACTGTAAACAGTATAAAAAACATTATAAGGAAAAAATTAACATGATATTTATTGTGAAGATGTTGTTCATGATAAAATCATCTTAAGCATTCATTTGAAAGGGACTTGGAGGAAATGTGGTCTTAGCTCTTTTATTTAACAGAAACTGTACTGTATTTATCTGGTAGAAGATAAGTTGTCTTTTGTCCTCAAGTCGAATGGCAATCTCAAAGTCATATTTATGCATTCTTTTAGTAAGTGAACATGATTTGACTCTACACACTTTGAATACCAACTCAAGTTCATATATTTCATTCCCATTTTAATATTTTTTATGAATACTAAATAAATAAATAAATAATACTTAATTCAACAATTATTTATTAGTAATATAGTTTGGCCATGCACTGGGCTAGGAGCTAAGGATAAAATGGTGAATAAAGTGTGAGCAGATCCTGCCCTCACAGAACTTATCAGCTTATCATCTATTGGAAAAGACAGATATAAATCCAATAGACACACACATTCATATTACAAATTGTTAAAGGTTATGAAATAATAGGACAGGGACATATAATCATGGGATATTACCAGATTCAACAAGTTTGGGAAGGCTGTCCTAAAAAAATTACTATTTGAACCTAGAAGAATGGGTGTATATGAGTTAGATTGCCAAGGGTGGCATAAGATTTGAAGACTATTCCTTTAAGGAACTGCCTGTGTGAAGGTCTGAGTGAAGAATAAGCCTGGTCCACTCAACAGGGGAGGGTGTAGTAAAGAGTTGGGTTTCTTGGATACAAAATAAAACCACTGAAGGTTTTAAAGCAGGGGAAAGACCTGATCAGATATGCATTTTGTGAAGAGCACTGTAGCTGCAATGTAGAAACCAGATTTAAGGGAAAAAAAATAAAGTAAAAAATGAAAAACCACCCCCAAGAAAACACACACACGCAAAATGATGTAGGAAAAATAATTTAGATGCTTTTATAGTATTCCAGGATGGTAATATTGGAGATGGAGAAATTTGGATAGATTAGAAAGCCATGTATGAGTAGAAGTTTTCGGACTTACATGCCACTTTCAATATGGATAGTATGGGGGAGAACAGTGTCAAAGATGCCTGCTTATACCCTTAGCATATGCAAGTACATTCAAAGTTGCATAACCTACAAAAATTGGGAATTCTGCAAGTGTACAATTTACTGAGAGTGGGAATATGAATGGATATAATTTGGAGGTATGATTATGAGTTCAATTTTAAAAGGGTTGTATTTGAAGCACCCTTGATTTTTTGATAAATATTCAAATAAAGATATCAAGTAAGAAGAAATAAATATGCAGCTGAATATTAAAGGAGATGTCTGGGTATGAGATGCACATGTGAATTCATGTGCAGGTAATTGAAAATGGAAGCGATAGACATGAGCAATATTGGCAAGGAAGACAGTACAGAGTGAGATAAAAATATGAAGGAAATCTAATATTTAAAGAATAAGTAGAGAAGTGTGCTCATGTAGAAGACTTAAAATGTATAAAAAAGAATTTAATCACCCATAGCACTATTGCACATACGTAGAAATCATTAACATTCTTCTTCCAGAGCTTGCAGCCCCTGTGACTATCCAAAAAATATTTTTTCTCTTAATTAGCAGACAGTAAGTTCTCATTTAATGTCAATGAATAAATTAATCCACTTAGGGTATTGTTAAAGTACAAGCATAATAATGTTATGAATAAATAAATACATTATATAAATAATTAAGCCTATATAATAAATACCTCTAGTTATGGCATCTGGAGAATTTGGCTAAGTACAAGGAAACGTGGAGTTCTGTACTGTATTTGTTTCAGAAAAAACTGATTATCATCATTTGAAAAACAGCACAAAACATGTTCTGTTGATGGTGGCATCATCTTGCTGTGTGAAGGACAACACATTAAATGCACATTAGAATAGAGTAGAGTATTAGAGTAGAGTGAGTAGAATAACTCACTATCGGCTTTTCCTAGACTAAGTCATTTGTGTTTCTATTAAAACGAACATTAACTTGTTCTAATTTGATTTCAACTTGAACAGCTTTTAAAAATGTCAATGTCTACAGGCATAATATGTTTTTTAACACATGTAAAGTTCATAGAAAAGAAAATGGTTGTGTGCATTGTACTTATATGTAAATGCAAGACATGACAAATATTCTTATTAATGTGTAATATTTGGCATTCACATTAAAGAATTACTTTTCTACTTTCAGTGGTACATAGTTTATGGGGTCTGTTGGAATCATATTACATATGATGTAAGACACAAGCTGAGCCTCAGAATGAGTATGATATTTAAAAATTTATTTTCTCAGAATGAATAAACAAGCTTTGAAGTAATTAACTTCTTCATTGCTTAGTTACAGTTATGTTTTTCCAGAATTTAAAAACCCCTTTTTAGCATTATTAATTTCAGGTTCCATTGCATGTGCATTTAATGTTAATTGTGATAACTATTGAGGCATGTGTACATTTATTGTTATTTTAATTTGTTGTTAATAAAGGACCTTGGATTTTTAAGAAAAAGTAAATATTTCCTACTAAACTAGATTTAATCTAGGTCTTTAAATATAGATTTTGTCTTAGCAACTAGATAATGTTTTAACTCGATTTTTATTATTTTACATTTTTAAAGGTATATGTGAATTTGACAACAATGTAAGAAATTTCTGAGATACTCATGGCAGTGAGGTATAGGATATATAGATAACAAAATATACACAGAGAAGTATATAATACAGAGATAATATTTTAAAATATCAAAAATAGTTTTAACCAACCTTTCCTTTTCATGCTACTACTATGCCAAACAATTTACTATTTATTTTTTGTTAGTTTTTCCAAATTATGCTTTATTAATATCATTTTTTTACATTCTATGATGTTGTTTCAGAGCAGTTTGGAGGAAGGGGAGAGGAGAAATGGGAAGGAAATGGGACAAAAGAAGGAGGACAAAGGAGGGGTGGGATTGAGGCCTGTGGCAAACCCCTCATTCCCACAGGGGAGACCAGGGGGCTTCCAGCAGTGGCTTGGTCCTTGCTGGGCTGGGTGCAGATGTCAGGGGGTGTGGCAGAAGCCCTTGCCCTCCACCACCCCAGCTCAGGAACCTGGGGCTCTTCTTTCTGTGGCTTGGTGGTCATCACTGGGCTGGTTGCACATGTTGGGAGGGCACGGCCAAGGCCTGCAGCTCAGGAGAGCATGGGGCACTTCCTGAAGTGGCTCAGTTAAACTATTTACTATTTAAATGAAACTATTTTTTTTCTCTTTCTCTGGTTCTTGGATTGATGACTGGATTACTGGCCAAAAGACAAACATCAAGAAAGCAAGGTCATGTAACAATAACCAAGCTATAGCTAAATCAGACACATTCAATTCAAACAAAAACGTCATGGAGAAAAAAAAATGAACAAAACCGAATAAAACAAACAAACAAAAAGCCATTTACATATTTTATGAAACATTTACAACCCTCGTGCAATAAAAAAACCCAAGATCATAATAGAAATATGCTCATTGACAGGATTTATTTGGGGCCATTTGGACAATTATGTAGTGATAAACTCACTTTCAAGCATGTGCTAATATCAGTATTAGAATAGAAAAATTTTAAAAAGTTTTACCATGTAAGGATTCTCTCTTGCTTTTGTAAAGAGTACTTTTTAAAAAAATTTAGTGGAAGAATCTGTAAAAGAGATGCATTATTGAAATAGTAAAAGCCAGGATTTTTGTTAGGAGAAAATTTGATATGGCTGAAAAGTGCCTCTAAGTAAAAAGGAGAACAAATGATAAAGTACTCAAGTGTCTTCAGACACATCATTTGATCATCTTAATGCTGAGGAGCTTGGGAATATACTGTTATTTCCCCATCTTGTAGATGAGGAAGGAAATTGAGGCACAGAGAAGCTAAGTCACGTGCCTGAATTGGATAGAACATACAATTCATCAAGTATAGTGGTAAAAGTTAGAATATTTTACCATTGTTTTCTCCTTTTTTCAGAAACAAAATCACTTAGAAAGATGAGTTTTCAATTTGAAAGATGAGTTTTCTAAGAGAAATTTCTTTTTAATGACACTTTATTTAAAATGCTGTAAAAACACAAAGTAGTAATGAAGAGGTAGAGAAATGAACAGTAATAGTATAACTTCTGGAGATAGCCAAGTCAGCAGTAAAGAGTATAGTAACCTACTGAGACAACATGAGATAAAGGTGATGGGGACAATGTGTCAGAAAGCTCCCAGATGGATCTTCTTTTCTGTGCCTACTGGCCTATTGAATTGTTGACAATTCCTTGTCCACATCTGGTTTTGGGTCCTAAATGATGCTTACGTGTTCCTGGTAACTTATGACAGATATTACTAAATATTTGTTGAATATCAGGATAAACATATAGTTGTTGGTTACATTAATCAGTATTCTCCAGAGAAACAAAACCAAAAGGAGACATAAAGAGAGAGGGAGAGAGGCAAGGGGGACAGTGGGAAAGAAGGAGGTGGGAGAGAGAGTGACATAAAGAGAGAGAGAGAAAGAGAATGGGAATTGGATCATGTGATTATGGAGGCCTAAAAGTCCCACAATGGCAGGTTGGAGAGCCAGGAAAGCTGGTAGTTCAATTTAGTCTAAGACTTAAGTCTTGAGAATGAGTAAAGGGTGGAGGGCTGATGGTGCAAGTCTTGATTCAAGTCCGGAAGCCCAAGAACCGGGAGTGCCACTGTACAAGGTCAGGAAAAGATGGATATCTCACTTCAAACAGAGAAAGTGAGCAAATCCACCCTTCCTCTGCCTTTTTTATTCTACTTGGGCCCTCAGTGGATTAATGACACCCACTCACAATCTTCCTTTTAGTGTGTGTGTGTGTGTGTGTGTGTGTGTGTGTGTGTGTGTGTGTGTTTTGAGAACAATCTTCTTTACTCAGTCTACTGATGCAAATGCTAATTTTTTCTGGAAACTCCCTCACTGATAATTCCAGAAATAATGTTTTACCTGGAATCCCATAGCCCAGTTAAGTTGACACATAAAATTAACCATCACAGTAGTATGCAATAAATTTAGGTGTATTTTAATACAAATGCTTAGTAATTTTGCATAAATAATATTTTCAGAGAATGTTATTTTCAAGTAATCCCACATTGTTATAAGGTCTCAGTTTAACAATTCAAGCAATAAATCTAATATGCGTTGCCCCAGTAGATTTTAAATAAGATATTACCCTGGAAGAGTTTAAAAATACCTGTGTAGTTCTTTGAAAAGTTCACTGACTTCAGTTAGCTGTTGCCACAATTGTACTGTGTAAAACAATTCCCAAATTCAATGCACACAGCAAGTATTCATTTCTTTCTGCTGTTATGTATGTTGGATGGTGTTTAGTGATTTGGACTGAGTTTGTTCTGACTTGACCCCATACTGCAGTAAGGGTCCATGTCTGCTACATGTGTCTCTCATTCTCCATGCACCAGGGGTTACCTGTGCATTGGCATCTACTTTTTTTTTTTTTTTTTGCTTATAATAATTGTTCTTTTCTTTTCTTTTCTTTTGATGTTCAAATCAGGATAATTAGTATATTTATCATTATACAATGTAATTGATTTTTGTGGCCCTATAACAATTCCTCCCTTCCTCCCCTCTCTCCCTCCTCTTCCCACCCCCTGCAGCCTCAGTTCTGTTCTCCTCTCTTAAAAAGCTTAATATTATTGTGATTGTTGTATCTCTCCCTTTTCTTTCCTTTTTTTTATTAGCTCCCACATATAAAAGAGGACATGTGGCATTTCTCGTTCTGTGTCTGGCTTATTTCACTTAACATAATTTTCTCTAAGTTCATTGATATTGCTGTGAATGGCAGCATTTCATTCCTTTTTATGGCAGAGTAGTATTCTATTGTATAGATATACGACATTTTCACTATTCACTCATCCAATGACAGACATTTAGGTTGGTTCTAACTCATGGCTACTGTAAACAGAGCTGCAACAAACATGGGAGTACAGGTGTCCCTTCAACATGATGATTTCCATTACTTTGGGTATGCACATAGAAGTGGGATCGCTGGGTCATATGGCGGTTGTATTTCTTGTTGTCTGAGGAACTTCCATACCACTTACCATAATGGCTGCTACCATTATACAATGCCACCAACAGTGTAGAAGTGTTTCCCTTTCTCCACATCCTTTCCAGAATTTGTTATTCTCTGTATTTGCGATGATACCCAGTCTAACTGGAGTGAGATGATATCTCAATGTGATTTTGATTTGCATTTCCTGGATAATGACTGATGCTGAGAATTTTTTTCCTAAGTCTGTTGGCCACTCATATATCTTCCTTTGAGAAATGCCTATTCAGCTCCTTTGCCTATATTTTAATAGGGTTACTTGTTTTTTTACTGTTAAGTTGTTTGAGTTCCTTGTATGTTCTTGATATTAACCTTTGTGGGAAGCATATTTTGCAAATATTTTCTACCACTCTGTTGGTTGTCTTTTAGATCTGTTAATATTTCTTTTGCTGTGCAGAAGTTTTTTAGTTTGGTATAATCCGATTTGTTTATTTTTCCTTTTGTTGCCTGTTCTTTTGGGGTCATATTCATGAAGTCTATGCACAGTCTTTTGTTTTCTTTTAGAAGTTTTATAGTTTCAGGACATTCATTTAATTATTTGACCCATTTTGAGTTGATTTTCATGTATGGTGAATGGAATGGGTCTAGTTTTATTCTTCTACATATGCATGTGCAATTTTCCCAGTGCCATTTATTGAAGAGGCAGTCTTTTCCCCAGAGCATGTAGTTGGTGCCTTTGTCAAAGATCAGTTGGCTGTAGGTATATGGGTTGATTTCTGGGTTCTCTACTATGTTCCATTGGTCCATGTGTCTGTTTTTATGCCAGTACACTGCTGTTTTGGTTAGATAGCTTTGCAGTATTATTTGAATTCAGGTAGTGTTTTGCCTCCAGCTTTATTTATTTATTTATTTATTTATTTGCTCAGGTTTGCTTTGGGTATTCTGGGTCTTTTGTTGTTCCATGTGAATATTAGGATTATTTTTTTCTATTTCTTTGAAGAATGTCATTGGTATTTTGATGGGGATTGAACTGAATCTGCAGATCACTTTGGGTAGTATGGACATTTTCATAATGTTAGTTCTTCCAATCCAGTAGCATGGAATATCTTTCCATCTTCCTGTGTCCTCTTTAATCTCTTTCAACAGCAATTTGTATTTCTCATCATAGAGTTCTTCCACATTTTTGGTTAACATTATTCCCAGGTATTTTATTTGTTTGGTGACTATTGTTATTGGGCTAGCACTCTTTTTATTTTTTATTTTTTGGCATTTAGAATTTTCACTTTTTTTTTAGTTTTATTTTATTTTATCAATATATTGCAGCACTCTTAACAATAGCTAAGAGTTGGAACCAGCCCAAATGTCCATCATCAGATGAGTGGATACGGAAAATATGGTACATCTACACAATGGAATACTACTCTGCTATAAAAAAAGAATGAAGTACTGCCATTTGCAACAACATGGATGGACCTAGATAGAATTATATTAAGTGAAACTAGTCAGGCACAGAAAGATAAATATCACATGTTCTCACTTATTTGTGGGAGCTAAAAATAAATAAATAAATACACAAACAACCTGGCGGGGGGTGGGGGAGGAAGAAGATACAACAATTACAATTCCTTGAAGTTGGGCTAGCACTCTTGATTTCTTTTTCTGCTAGTTCATTGTTGGAGTATACAAATGCTACTGATTTTTGCATGTTGATTTTCTACCTTGCAACTTTGCTGAAATTGTCTGTCAACTCAAAGAGTTCATTTGGGTAGAGTGTTTAGGTTTTTCAGTATATAGGATCATGCCATCTGCAAACAGGGACAATTTGACTTCATCTTTTCCAATCTGGATGCCCTTTATTTCTTTATCTTCCCTGTTTGCTCTGGCCAGTACCTCCACTACTATGTTAAACAGGAGTGGTGAGACTGGGCATCCTTGTCTTGTTCCCCATTCTTAAGGTAAAATTTTTCAACTGTTCCCTGTTCAGGATGATATTGGCAGTGGGTTTGTCATATATGGCTTATCTCAAATGTGTTGAGATAGTTTCCTTCTATACCTAATTTGCTGACAGTCTTTATCATGAAGAGATGTTGAATTTGTTCAAGTGCTTTTTCTGTGTCTATTGAGATAATTGTATGGTTTTTGTCTTTGATTTTCTTGATGTGGTGTATTACATTTATTGACTCATGTAAGTTAAACCATCCTTGCATCCCCAAGGCTGAATCCCACTCAACCATGGTATATGACTTTTTTGATGTGTTGCCATATTCTATTTGTTAATATTTTATGGAGAGTATTTCCATCTATATTTGTTGTGAGGCACCCTCTTGCAAGAATGCACTTACATGCCATTTGTGAAGAAAAGGGGAGTTTATTCACTCCAGCTGGCCACTGACCATCTCTCAAGGAGCAACCAAGGGAGAATGGCCCCGGGTCTTGGTCTTGTGGGGTTTTTAAGATAAAAACTACATCCCATTGACACACGTGTTTGTCCAGGTGCACAAAGCAAGCTAAGGAGCTAGGTTACAGAAGCCAAGAATGAGCCATTAGAGTAATCAAGCATACAGATTTTCATTGTGTATGGTACCTTTTCCCATGTAATAGTTCACTGTGTATGGCTCCTGTTTCTATGTAACAGCTTTTGTTTCTATGAGAAGGCCAATGGTTTCTCATGCAGAAGGCGGGGTAGTCTACAGGTCAGACAGGGAGTAAAATGGAGTTACTTAGGTTACATTATGAGGGTGTAGGGAGCTCTATTTCATACTCATCAAAGATATTGGCCTGTAGTTTTCTTTTTTCTTTTTTTTTTTTTTTTTGTTGCATCTTTGTCTGGCTTTGGTATCAAAGTGATGTTTGCCTCACAGAATGAATTTGGGAGAATGGCCTCTGTTTCAATTTTTTGGAATAGTTTGAAGGAAATTGGTATTTATTCTTCTTTAAAGGTTTGGTAGAATTTGGCAGTAAAGCCATCTGGTCCTGGGCTTTTCTTTGCTCAGAGACTGCTCATTACTGCTTGAATCTCATTGCTTGTTATTGGTCTGTTTAGGTTTTCTATTTCTGCTTGGTTGAGTCTTGGTAGTTTGTATGAGTCCAGAAGTTTGTCCATTTACTCCAGTTTTTCAAATTTATTGGCTTACACTTGTTTATAATATTCTCTAATTATTCTTTGTATTTATGTGACATCAGTTATAATGTCTCCTTTTTTCTTTCTAATGTTTGTTACTTGTGTCTCTTTACCTCTTTTTTTTTTTTTTTGTTAGCCTAGCTAATGGCTTGTCTGTTTGTTTATCTTATCAAAAAAAACAAAAAAACAAAAAAAGACTTTTCATTGCATCAATCTCTTGTGGGTTTTTTTTTTTGGTTTCTATTTCATTTAATTCTGCTCTGATCTTAATTACTTCTTTCTGTCTAGTAACTTTGCTATTGAATTGTTTTTCTAGTTCTTTGAGGTGTAGCATTAGGCTGTTTATTTGTGATCTTTCTATTCTTCTGATGTAAGCATTTATTGTGAAAAACTTCCCTCTTTTTACTGCTTTTTCAGTATCCCACAGGTTTCATTGTGACACAGTATTATTTTCGTTAGTTTCAATAAATATTTTGATTTACTGTTTAATTTATTATTGGACCCATAAGTCTTTTTGGAGAATATTGTTTAATTTCCTAGTATTTGTATAATTTCCAGAGTTTTTTGCATTATTGATTTCTAGTTTTAAACCATTGTGGTATGAAAAAATATGTGAAATACTTTTAATTTCTTAAAATTTGTTTAGACTTGTTTTGTTACCTAATGTGTGGTCTGTCCTGAAGAATGTTCCATGTGCTGGTGAGAAGAATGTATATTCTGTAGTTGTTGAGTGAAATGGATGTCTGCCAAATCCAATTGGTCCAAAGTGCAGTTTAAATCTTGTGTTTTTCTGTTGTTTTGCCTAGATGATCTGTACAATGTTGAGAGAGGAGTGTTCAGTCTCCCACTATTATGGTATTGGGGTCTATCTCTTTCTCTTGGTCTAATAGTGCTTGATTTATGTATCTGTCTGCTCTGATGTTGGGTGCATATATATTTATGATTGTTATGTCATTTTGCTGGATAGATACCTTTACCATTATATAGTGGCCTTCTTTGTCTCTTTTTTTCGTTTTTGCTTTAAAGTCTATTTTTATCCGGTATAAGAATAGCTACTCTTGCTCGTTTTGGGTTTCTATTTGCATGGTAATCTTTTTCCATTCCTTCACTCTTAGACTGTGAGTGTCTGTGGAGGTGAGGTGAGACTCCTGAAGACAGCATATAGTTGGGCCTGTCTTTTTAATCCAGTCAGTCAGTTTGTGTCTTTTGAGTGGAGAATTTAATCCTTTTACATTGGTGTTATTATTGAAAGGTGTTGATTTACTCCTGACATTTTATTGACTTTTGTTTGGATGTTTACAATATCTTTTGTTCCTTTCTTTTCATTTAATTGTTTATTTGCTGTGTTTGTTGGTTTCTGGAGGTGGTTAGAAGTTGCTTTCTCTTTATCATTTGAATTTTTTTTCCTGGATGGTTATGTTCTTTCCTGTGTATTCATGGTAGTGATGGTTGTTTTTCAGATATCAGTACTCTCTTGAAGATTTCCTGTAGGGCCGGTAGTGTGGTGGTGAACTCCAGCAGTTTTTGTTGTCTGGGAAATATGCTATTTCTCCTTCATTTCTGAAGGATAGCTTTGCTGGGTATAGTATTCGTGGCTGGCAATTTTTGTCTTTTACTAATTTGAATATATCATCCCATTCTCTTCTGGCCTTTAGGGTTTCTGATTAAAAGTCTGCTGTTAGTCTGATAGGGCATCCCTTATAGGTATCTTGAAAATTTTCTCTTCCAGCTTTTTTGGACTCTCTGTTTTTGAGCTTTGTCAATTTGAGTAAAACATATCTTGAAGAGGACAATTTCAGGTTGTATCTGTCTGGGGATCTTTTAGCCTCCTGGGTCTGAAGGTTCACATCTCTCTCTATACCTGGGAAATTTTTCACTATTATTTTTTTGAATATGTTTTCAATGCTTTTTCATTTCTTCTCCCCTCTGGAACACCCATGATTCTAATATTTGCACCGTTAATGTTGTCTGCTATCTATTGTAGATTTTCTTCATTTTTAAAAACTTCTTCCTTTTTTGTGTGTGTGTCTACCTTGATTATTTTGAAAAGGCCATTTTCAAGAGCAGACTTTCTCTCTTTTGCTTTTCTAGATTGCTTTTTACTCTCTCTGTTTTGTTTTCTATTTCACTGAATGAATCCTTCAGCTCCACAGGCTATGGTACATTTCTTTTTAGTGCCTTATTTTCTTTAAGCCTTTCTTCCTTCAGGTACTTGATACTTTTTCTCATTTTGTTGTGTTATCTAACTTAGTCTTCCTGTAGCTCATTGAGTTTCCTTAGTATTGTTACTCAAAATTCCTTTTCAGTCATTTCAAGAACTTCTTGTTCTATAGGCTCTGGTATTTAAGAATTATTGTGTTCCTTTGGTCAAGTCATATTTTCTTTCTTTTTTTTCATATTTTCAGTATCGCTACATAATTGTTTAGATATATGGTAGAACAGTTGTTTTTTCTAGTAATCCGGAGTGGGGTTTGAGGAGAGGGAGTTCCTTTTGTACATGTGTTTTATAATGATTGTTGACTGGAGTGTTTTAGTATTGTTTTGAGGTATATACAGTCATGTAGCCTCTGTTTAGATACTTTGTCCAAATTAAGTGCTGGAGTTATGTGAGAGTGCCTCTGTGGCCTAGTCCCTAGGGCACTTAGTATTTCCTTGCTGAGGTTGATGACACTATATTAGTTCATCAGGACCTGGGTAAGCTCTTGAATTTTGGGGGGTAGTCCTTGGAATCTTGTCATTCTTAGGTTATGGTGGGTATTCTTGGGCAGGCATGTTCACACCCTGGCTAATTCCTCCTGACCCTGATGGGTGCACTGGTTTATACTAGTGCTCCTCAATTTGAATTGGTGACCCTTGGTGTTTTTTCTTTTTTCTTTCCAATTTCTCTGGGTGCCACTGGTGACTTGCCTTCTCTCTATGTTGATGAGTAGTCAGCAACCATATCTCAAGGTAGTGACAATTGCTGGTGTGGCAGTAAGCTGCCTTTGTGGTGGGAGCTGCTGTGGCAGTAGCTCACATGGCCCAGTCATTTAGCACTGGTGTCTTCAGCCATTACAGGCCATGTAGCCAATGGCACAGCTGCCTGTCATGCTGGCACCCTTGTCAGCAGCTTGGTTGGACTTTCACAAGGGGAGCCTGCTTACTGGGGTCCCATGTGGCTGCCTGTCATGTTGGTGTCCTTTGAAGCAGCTGGGTCAGGCTCTCAGGTGTGGAGCCCGCTAACCAGGGTCCTGCATGGCTACTTGTCACACTGGCACCCTCTGTGGTGGGTGGGTTAGGCCCTCAGGGGTGGGGCTCACTTCAGAAAAACGAATTTCTGGTAGTTTCTGAGACTGGGAAGTCCAAAGTCCAGGGAACCCATCTGGTGAGGGTCTTCTTTGGTGGTGGCTGTACAGCAATGCAGGGGTCTCACATGGCAGAAAATAGTGGAGCAGAGAGAGACTGTGGCATATACGTCTTATGTCAATGGTAAGTTATGCATGAGAACAAACCCAAGTCCACACTCACATCATCATATTTCAAGTCTCATGCCATGTCCACTAACATTGCATTGGCCAAACCCAACATCAGTGGCTTGTGGATATATATTTTTCCCATATAGGTGGGGGCATAGAAGCTAGGGAGTGACTATTCACTCAACAATAGTGTAATCTACCATCAATACCTTAAACAAAATGCAATCTGCCTTTAAGCTTTTATTACCGATACCCAGAACACAAACTATTTTCTACTTTTTGTTGCACTAAAAAAATAGTGAAGTAGCTAAAAGTGTTTTAATGGCAAAAGAGCTTCAAGTTTTTTTTTTTTTATTCATAAATAATAAAAAAAAAAACTTGACTGCATATGTACACCACAGGCCTATGTAATCACAGTTGTCTCAAATATATACAGACATTTTGTTTTCTGGAATTCTTTATCAACATTTATAAAAGGTGGACAGGACTCTCTAGATGCTGGAATTTCATATTAATATTTAGAAACAAGAAGTTATAAACTGTAATCCACTGCCTTAATATCATAGTCGAACCACTGACTTTTTAATTAGAGATTTGTCAGAGAAATGAAAAAAATAGAATTCAAACTGTAGGTTTCTTGTCTGGGATTAACAAAGACTTGATATTTTTGAATAAGTTGAATATTGGCAATTTTGCTACTGGGGCTATCATTACGTACATGAAAACATTCGGTAATCTGTTTTATGATGGAGAATTAACTATCAAAGACACAATGAAATTTGATTTACTAATTCATATTTTCGAAGTCTATTGGGAACCATGAGACCTTCCTTACTATTACAGCCTCTATTGATTTGCTTAATTTGATCACTTGCTTATATTTTACCTTTTTAAGTTTCAAAATATGAAAGTTTTTAGTAGTCCCCTGATGTTCTATATCAATATGTTTCTACATCAAGAATTACTCTAATTTGTTAGCCGAAGGAATTCTAAAACCACGTACAAAAATAAAAGAGAATTTCATCATTTCTACAACTCAAATACTGCTATTATACTTCATTTTATTTGTACAAAAGTGAAAAAAAACTGTTGTTTTTTTGTCATGAAGATTGCTTTTGGCAGTAGAATCATTTTATTTTGCATAATCAAAATGATTTTTCTGACAGAAAAAGTACTGATCTTGGCTGCCGGAGCACATGGAGAACTGAGTTGGCCACAAAATGAAAAAAAGAGACACTTCAGGGTTGACACTTAGGGAGAACACTTCTACATGTTCCTGGTCTCCTATGAATAGTTAATAAGGAGCTTTATAGTGAAAAGCATTCTTTGGTATATGTGTCTGAGGAATCACAAAACTTCTTGATCTTTCTCTCCTCCTGAGAAAATTATATACAATAATATAATAACTAAATAATAAACTTATAAAATAAAGTAATAGCATAATATATCATAATATATCATAATAAAGCAATAGCATAATATATCATAATAAAGATATAAATCTGCCCTTAATATTTCTTTGCTGAATTATTCAATGGCATTTTGTTTATGAATATTTTATATATGTGTATATTTACTCATATGCACATACAAATAAACATATTAAACTTTTATAATCAGAATTAATACAGTTCAGTAGTTATTGTTTGAATGTATCTCCCAAAAAGCATGTGTTGGAAACTTAGTCTCTCATGCAGTAGTGTTGGGAGGTAGGGACTAATGGAAGGTGTTTAGGTTATGAGGGTTCCACCCTCATGAATGGATTAATGCCAATTATAAAAGGACTTGAGGTTGCAAGTTTGCTCTTTTGGTCTCTAGCTCTCTTTTGCCCTTCCACCTTCTGCCATAAAGTGACTCAGAAAGAAAGCCCTCACCAGATGTGAGCCCCTTGATCTTGGACTTCCCAGCCTCCAGAACTGTGAGCCAAATAAATGTATTTTATTTATAAGTTAAAGATTCTCAGGTATTCTGTTATAGCAGCAGAAAATAGGTTAAGACAGAATATTGTTACTGAGTATTGGTAATGAGAAGTGGAGATGTCACTATAACAAATACCTGAATATGTGGAAGTGCCTTTAAAATTAGGTAATGAATAGAGGCTGAAAGAATTTGGAAGAGAAGGCTAGAAAAAGCCTAAATTTCTGTGAATAGAGCATTAAGGGTAATTCTGGTGAGAAGAGAAGAAATGTAGAGAAATTCTGGAATTTCTTAGAGATTACTTAAGTGTTTGTAATCTGGATATTGGTAGAAATATGGATGGTAAAGGCTATTCTGATGAGGTCTCAGATAGAAGTGAGGAACAAGGTATTGGAAACTGGAGTAAAGGCAATCCTTGTCAAACAGTTGCAAAGAATTTGGCAGAATTGTGTCTGTGTCCTAGGATTTTGTGGAAGGCACAATTTAAGAGTTATAAACTAGGATATCTGGTGAAAATAATTTTAAAGCAAAATAATGATGGGGTTGTGTGGCTACTTTTAACTGCATGCAGTAAGCTGTGAGAAGAAAGAAATGATTGAAAGACAAAACTTGCAATTAAAAAGAAAGCGGAACCAAAAGTTTTGGAAAACTCTCCATCTGGCCAGTTATAGAATAAAAAAGCATGTTGGGGAGAGAATACAAAGGGTGTGGCTAAGTAACCAAGCAATCATTTGCTAAAGAGATTAGAACAGATAGAAGGGAGCCAGGTGATATTCATTAAGACAATGGTAGAATTACCCCCAAGACATTTCAGAGATCTTTGAGGCAAGGTAGGCAAGTCAAGGGCAAGGGTTCTACAGAGGCACCCACAGGACCTCAGCATTCACTGCCAAGGATGCCTCAGGACTTTGCTCCCCACATTACAGCACAGTGCTCTTCTGACTCCCCACCTGTGGCTCAAGAAGGCCCAGGTGTGGCTTGGGTTGTTGCTCTGGAAGGTGAAAGTTGTAAGCCTTGGCAACATTTACATGGTACTGATTTTGCAGACACACAGAATGCACAAGCTGTCAGGGCATGGCAGCCTCCACCTAGATTTCAGAAATGTCATGTACAGCCTGGGGTGTTAGGCAGAGACTTGCATAAGATGGAATCACTGCAGAGAGCCCCACTAGGGCAGTGCCTAGTGGAGCCATGGAAGTGGGACAGCCCCAGAGACCACAGATTTGTAGGGCAACCATCGGGCAACTCCAGCCTGGGAAAGTTGTAGGCATGACACTCTAACCCTTGACAGCTGCTGGGGAACCTGAGCCCAGCAGAGCCATAGGTGCAGGACTGCCTGAGGCCTTGGGGGCTCAACCCTCACCCTATCATGCCTAGGATGCAGGGCATGGAGACAAAGTAGTTTATTCTCCAGAATTAAGACTTAATGCTGTCTACCCTGTTGGGTTTTGGATTTTTTTTTTTGGGGGGGGGCTTCTACTCCTTTCTTTTTGACTCTTTTTCCCTTTGGAGATGATAACTTCTAACCTATGCCTATCCCGTCATTGTATTTTTGAAGTAGATCATTTGTTTGGATTTCACAGGCTCACAGCTGAAGAGAATTTGACTCATGTCTTTTGTCTTACCCATATATGATTTAGATGATACTCTTGACTTTTGAGTTGGTGCTAGAATGAGTTAAAACTTTGGGGCTATTGGGATAAAATCAATGTATTTTACATGTGAGAAAGACATGAATTTTGGAGGCCAGGGGTGGAATTCTGTGGTTTGAATTCATTCTCCAAAAATAGTATAATGGAAACTTAATCCCAGTGCAGCAGTATTGGGAGGTGGTGCCTAATGGGAAGTGTTTAGGTCATGAAGGCTCCACTGTCATGAATAGACTAATGCCAGATACAAAAGAGCTTGAGACTGTGAGTTTCATCTCTCTCATGCATTGGCATGCTCTCATGCCCTTCTGCCTTCCACCATTGATGACACAGCAAGAAGTCCCTTGCCAGCTGAAGGCACCTGGATCGTGGACTTAGACTCCAAAACTCTAAGAAATCAATTTATTTTTTATAAGTTACCCAGTCTGTATTATTCTGTTATAGCAGCACAAAATGTATTGAGACAATAATTAAAAGTATGTTGAAGTCAGAACAAGTTGCATAACTTTCCAGGCCCAGTGAAAAATAAAAATGTAGGACCCCTTATTCAAAAATTATTAGGGATTTCAAGTTGGTGACAGCAGATCTTAAAGCAAGCATGGGACCTTCTAAATATAGGTCCCTGTTCGACACCACAGGTAGCATGCCCATAAAGCTGGTCCTGATCAAAGTATGTGCTATGTGAAAGCTACTTTTAAAATGTTCTTCCTTATATAGAATAAAAATAATAGACCATTATCTTTTGGAATGTTAATAGAATGAATCATTTTTAACATATGTATACACTAGTTCCCCCCTTATCTGTGGGGGATACATTTCAAGACCTCCAGTGGATGCCTGAAACTTCAAATAGTACCCAAACCTATATGGACTGTTTATTCCTATACATATGTACCTGTGATTAAGTTTAATTTATAAATTAGCATAGTAACAGATTAACAATAGTAGCTAATAATGAGAATAATCATAGCAATATATTGGAATAAAAGCTCTGTGAATGTGGTCTCTCTCTCCCTTTACATCAAAATACTGTAATATTTTTGGACTGGGGTTGACTGCAGATAATTAAGATAATGGAAAGCAAAACCCTGAATAAGGGGGGACTACTGTATGTATATGCATATGTATGTTGTGTATCAGATAAGAATATATACACATACTTATGTATTTATATCATATATATAATATTTCCACATGGAGAATCTTTTTATATAATTATATTACTATATTAATATATTATATCACTATTATGTAACCAAAGCATTTGTTAAGAGTTTTGTAGTATACTGTGCTACATTTTTCCTTTTAAGATTTGTCTGATTTCTATGTAGAAGGGACGTGAAGACTAGCAATCAGGATCAGCCTGAAATTCTGAGTGTGTGGTTTATTCTTAATTCTCCAAGATTTCCTCCCATTTAAGAGTCCTCTCACCTTAGAAGACCAGATAGTCTCACAGTCATTTGAAATCTTTCAGAAAAGCATCACAGTTTTCTTCTACTCTTTCAATCCCCTTTCTAAGTAGAAAGGATTCTAGCCAGAAGTAAATATGACACATTGCTAGAAAGCTATTCTCCATCACTCATATAATTAATAATAATAATAGCAAAAAGCATATATAAGCACATGATACATGCTAGTCTCTTTATACATATCTCTAATTCCTATAACTTCCCAAGGTAATAATATTATTCCAAACTCATAGATTTGGAAACCAATGCCAAGGTGGGCTTTTACTACACTGTATTACTTAATGTAGAAGAGATAGGACTGTGATTCAACTCCAAATATGTTTAACTATAAATTTCCACATTGTCTATATTTGCTTATAATGAATTAAGGGGAAGGTGGTATACAAAGGCATGATCCATTAGGTGTAATCTTAGAGCGCATCTCTCTATGGTCAAGGCAAATCCAGATTTGGGGGCCCCAAAACTTATTAAATTTGGGAGATTTCCTGAAGAAAACAAGAGTAATATAAATATACAAATGTAAGTCAAGAAAGTACCTCTGAAGCTTAAGCTTCATTAGTTTTGTGGCAAATCAACTTATACTTGAGAAACAATAGCTTCATGGACCTTACATCCCAAAGGGAGCCACAAAAATTAGACAAGTGAACAAATAAGCAGAATATATACAAAAAGTATCAGTAATACAAGGGGGGAAACAAATGTGATGAGAATAATGTGGGTGGGTGTCAACAATGAATCAGAGAAGGCTTCTAGTAAGTGTATGTCATTTAATTCAAGACCTGAGGACAAGAATGAGTGGGCTAAAACACTCTAGGCAGAGGAAAAAGCATTTGCAAACATCCTAAATCTGGAAGGTGCATGAGGTATTCAAAAAAAAAAAAAACAACCAGTGTGTTTTCCATCGTGCTTAAAAAATTAATAAAATCAGTTATGGAAGCTTTCTGAATAAGAGATATGAATGCTTGTCTTTTTATTAATTTCTTAAAGTTTGTGAAAATTGTTCTGGGCTGCACACTTGCATGGCCTTGGGACTAAATACATTTATTTTCTGATTTGATTATGAATAACATTTTAATATATAATTTTAAATTCTCAGAAATATAAAGAGCACTGACACAAAATATTGCCCTCATTTTAACTTTTAGTTGATAATGGTTATTTTTTTCGGGGAGGGATCCGATTACTGCAAGAACTAAATTATTTAAATAATGGCTACATAGCTATTCCTGGGCTTTCTCTAACCACAGTCATATCAAAGAGGATTAAAAAGATTCAACTCTTTGCACACTTTGAAGTATATGTTTTTAATTGTCCTCTTGACTCTTTTATTCTTACTAGTGATTCATAAGCCAAAAAGCAAATCGATAACTCTTCAAGGCAGACTGATTTTATGGGAAAATTGAAACTCAGAAAAATAATCTGTTCATTCAGGCGAGAGTGTTCTTTTCTGTCAACACCAAATTTTTAGGAAAGATTCTCTGTTAAAATGATGCCTAACAGAAAACACTTCATAACTCACTTCTATGTAAAATAAATCTCTTGTAATCCTCTTTGTGATGAAACCTGGGAGTTTCCGAAGGTCTCTGGCTTCTCAGAAGAGCACTACAGCACCAGTTAAGTATTATATATCCAATCATACCTTCACAGTAGAAAACGCAGGAAAATGGGAATTCAGAAACGAAATTTTACCTCATGAAAACTTTGTATTATATAAGTAGGTTATCAAGAACTTGGGGGCAACAGAATTGCTTTGGTCCTCTACTGAAAAAGAATTGTCTAAAGTTGCAATGCCTGAGTGACTCAGAAAATTTGCCATGGAAAAAATATCTTTGCAAAGTAAAGTTTATCTATTAGGACTACTAAGCTTGTTGCCAAGTCTAAATTATTGTTCTTTTGTCAATTTCTGTTTGTGAAGCAACATGAAGTTGTCAAAAATAAAAACAACAGAATTGTGTCTGAACACTTTTGAATATATATTGTCAAACTAACTATGTTCTAATGAGCTGGAGATCATGTTTCTCACTTATGGAATTACTGAGGCAGATACCACAGGGAACAGACAGACATAGCTCCCATAGCCTGATGACACTGGACTTGATCATACTTGAGATCTACTTAATCCTAAGTGGTTACACCTTGGCTGCTTAATCACTCTCTCTTTCCTTGAACCCTCACTCCAAGTAAGCAGCATACTATATAAATTGAAGCTCTCCTCTTTCAGGTAGTCAGGACATTTTAGAATCTGAGATCCAGAAGGTACTTTTGGGACCGGTTAGGTGGCAGGAATTAGTGGAGAGAGCATGGCCTTTGGAATCAAGACACCTGGGTTTAAATCCAGGCTGGGTAACGTCCTGAAGTCTGTTAGTCAAGGCCCTTTACGAAGTCTTGATTTTATAATCTATAAAATAAGGATTTTAATGTCTGTCATAAGAGGTAGACATCTTGAAAAGTAAAAACATTTCTTCCTTATATGTGTGTTTTGTTTTTACGTATATGAAAACACGTGTGTTTGCTTAAGTGTGCTTGTGTGTTTGTCCTTATAAAACCAGCAATGCTCATTATAAATTGCAAGGATGGTTCTGAAATTTGGAGAAAAGATGTTTAAGTCTTTAGGGAGCTTTACTGGAAGCATTATATATCAAATTGCAGTTATAAGATGATGGATTTGTAAATTAGCTTGATTTAATCATTCTACATTGTAAACATATCAAATTGTCACATTGTACCACATAAACATATAATATACACAATTATTTGTTAATTAAAAATAAAATAAAAAAGAATTCACGTGACTACATAATACTAGTCCAAATTTTAATACAAAAGAAATACTTTTCTCCGTGGGAACTGCTTATCATGCTTTGTGTGTAGAACTTGATTTTTGTCAGTTTGCACCTGCTCACTATTACCCCACTGGGTTAAAGAAGTGAGCATGTGAGAATCCAGTGCACTTCATGGGAAAAACAAAACTAAAGTGTGAGCGTGGCTGCACGTGGTACATCCCGTGCTTTTAACACTAATTAATGTGTACAAGTTTCTTTTAATTCTCTGACAATACATCTTTGCATTTTATATTCCTAGTGTGAATATGTTCTAGAAGGTCTTTTTGCTCAGATGAGACAACTCACAAGTTATTTTGATGGTCAAACTAGATATTATTTGTGAACAGCCTTGAAAACCACAAAATAAACAAAAGAGTTCAAGAAAATGTTAATGTATTAATTTACAATCTGTTCTAACTTCTGCATTTTAATTTGTCTCTTTCCTTCGTTGCTTTATTTTTACACATTAAATGTTAATTCTAAGTTTAAAAAAACAGAAAAAATATGGGGTAATGAAAATAATTTCTGTCTAATTAAAAATCACCACCTGGGAAAAACACCATTTTTTAGGCATTTATTTAGTTTTTGTGCAAATAAAATGCTATACATATTAGTCTGAACACTTTTGCATAGGTAAAATAGTTTTACATCACGGTTTGTAATTGTGCATAGTACTCCATTATAAAGGTATAGCATAATTCACTTAACCCATCTGCCTTTGTTGGTTATTTACATTGTTTTGGTTTTTTGCAATTTTAAGCAATGCTATGATAAGAGCCCTTGTCTATATCTACTTTTATATATGTATGTATGCACACATATACATATATTACTAAATAAATCTAAAAATTTTTGACAAATTACATCCCAAAAGTTGCCAACAGATTACAAATGCCTATTTCCCAACATGCAAGTTAACACTGGCTTTCTTTGTTTGTCATTGGCAATTTGATCAGTTGAAAATCATATGTTATGGCTGTTTTCATCTGCATTTCTTAGGCTAAATGTAAGATTGGATTTTTTTTTATATTTATCAATCACAATTATTTCCAATAAATTGTAAACTTTCTATAGGCTTCCAATAAACGGTAAGCTTCAGATAGTCTGCATTATTCCCAATGCTTAGCATTACACCAGACACAGAATAGCACTCAAAGATTGATACTTGTGTTCCAAAGTGCTTGTTCACGTCTCCTTTTTTTCTATTGGAGAATTTATGTTTTTTTCATTAATTCTCAAGGAATTAATATATGAAATATATTAACATTATATAAATATAATGTATCTCATGTTTTCATGTACTGAATATATTAACCTTTTACTATATGTATATGTGGATATTATATATAAATATATATATATATATATCTTTCTACCTAAATACAGATATATTCCTACTATACCAAAAAATAATGTACTATTTTTTCATTTGTCTCCTGCCTTTGAACTTTCTACATGCTGGGTTTTTGTCCAAAATATTTCTAATTATTTAGTATAAACTTTTTGCAAATATATCAGCTTTTTATTTCGGTGGACTGCTTTGAAAAGTTTTCTCCAACCCCAAATTATGTAAATATTTATTCAAGTTTTATCCTAGTAGTTGCATCTTTTAACTTTTTATATGAATGAAATCCATCTGGTACTTGGTCTAAGATGTGAGGAAGGTTTTTGAGTTAGTTGAGAATAACTCATCTGTTGTTTTTTGCTTTCCACAGCAAGAGCACATCTGCCCCTCGGTTCTAATGAGCATATAGACTATTTTTAGAAAGAAAGTGAGCTTTTTTTCTGCACCAAAGGTAAGACAAACACCCATCGTCAACTCACTATGCACTGGTACGATGATCACCAGCAACATGGTCTCTTTGTTTTAATCTGACCTCTTGTGACAATCCAGGCAAGGAAGGACTGTGCTGTCAATGCTTGATATTTGTTGCCAGCTGGGTTTCTTGCTCCCACTCTGATTTCATCCAAAGATGCATCATCAGTCATTAACATCACTGTATGTTTGTTGCCTTTCAGTGGAAAAATAACCCAGATAGTTGCCAAAACCTTCCAGTGAGCAAGTTGCATCATCCCTCTAAATGCACGATGGAGAAAGTGTCACTTCACATATAAACTAGAAAATTGAGCTGCGTCAAGCTCTTTCAGAGTGTCTCTGGATAAGAATGTGGCCTTACGTGACTCTTAATCCATAGATATGGCTACCTTTGGTCTGGCTTCTTTTCACAGAGATACACAGAATAGAGCCCAGTGATGGCAATAGCAAATATTACAAAGGAACATCCAAGGAGAGCCAAAACAACTAGCCAGGTGAAAGATAATACCAGCTTGACATTGGTGACACACATTGTACAGTATTGTACTGTATTTTTGCTGTTAAAAAAGCATATATACTGTATGATTCTATTTATATAACATCCTTGAAATGACAAAATTATAAACATGGAAAATATACTAATGGTTGCCAAAGGTTAGGCACAGGGAATATACTACTATAAAGGGGTAGCGCAAGACAGTTCCTTTTTGATGAAACAGTTTGATATCTTGACCATGGTTGTGGTGGTGATATCTATAAATCTGATAAAATTGCACAGAACTAAAGACACACACACATACACACACACACACACACACACACACACACAAGTGTATGAATAAACTGTCAACATCTGAATAAGCTCTGTAGTCCTGGTTTTGATATTGTACTGTAGTTATATAAGATGTTACTATTGGAGGAAGCTGGAAGAAGGGTGCATGAGACCTTTCTGTACTATTTTTGCAAATTTATGTGACTCTATTTCAGAATTTTAAAAAGTCTGAAAAATCTAATAAAAAGCCCTTTCTAATGAAAGGATGGTACTTGGTCGTTATATCTAGCTTTGTAAGTGACAAGGCATAGTTTTTATATTGTTTGAGAAAGAGAATAAACCAAACACCACAGCATCTGCAGGGTGAAGAGAAAGCACTTAGTATTTACAAAATCCTGCATGCCTTAAAAACATACTGGACTACAATACTAGAAGTCAGTAGACCTTTAATATTCAGTTAATTTTTTACATCATCTGGGAAACCCTCCTGAAATCCCCAGCATTAAAAAGTATTTTTTACTTTATTCTCTCATAAGACTTCGTTCCTTTCTCTACTATTGGATACCCTGTGGTGGTATTTATTTCCATACATGTCTGACTTCACACTGTATTGAGAACAAGGGGAGATTCTACTCTTCTTTTTCTCCCTCATGATATGGCACTCCTGCAAAGTTTAGGTACTTATAAAATTCTGATTAAAAACACTAATGAAATAACGTGGGCTAAAGTATAAAAGAGCAAAGACAAGAACTGACAAATTCTATATTAACTTATAATATATACAGCTGTGTCCTGTAGTCCCATGACATTACA
The DNA here is from genome assembly GCF_027409185.1 of Cynocephalus volans. Taxonomy (NCBI): domain Eukaryota; kingdom Metazoa; phylum Chordata; class Mammalia; order Dermoptera; family Cynocephalidae; genus Cynocephalus; species Cynocephalus volans. The sequence continues at coordinate 35,612,002 of NC_084478.1, read as the reverse complement.
ATGTGAATATTGCCTCCAATTTCATTTGTTAATTTGCTATATATTTTCAGTGTTTTTTTGTTTGTTTGTTTTTTGGTGTGTGTGTGTGTGTATGTTTTGTGACACTTTCAGAAAACAATGTGGGTAGGGTTAAGGTCAGGGTTTAGATTAAAGCAGTGAGTGGGGGTAGAGTGTCAGTGAAGAAAATCAAATAACTAAATTGTACTAGTTAGGACTCAACTTTTTAATAGGGTGAAGATAGATTAGATCAAATTAAGTGAGGTAGAAGTTTATTTCTCTGTCACATGACAAACAGGCCAAAGGTGAGTTGTTCAGACTGGCAGGACAGAACTGCTCCACAAGCATTCAGAAACCAGGTTCCTTCTATCTTGCTACACCCTTTGCTGGGCTGGGTTCCTCTTCTGCATGGTAGAGCTGTCCCCCCTACCCCTGCCACATCCAAATTTCACCTGAGAGCACAGAAAAAAGAGAAAGCGTAGGGCAAGCAGCTTTTCCTCTAAGGAGATGAAATGAATAGTTTCACGGCAATGTCTTGAGCTTACCTAGATGCCAGGGGGTCTAGGAAATGTAGTCTGTTCCTGCAGCACATGATGCCCAGCTCAAATTTTGGAGTTTCTAGACAGATATGAAATAACACACAACTGTGCATTTTCTACAACATTTAAATATTAATTAAATATATTTACTGAATAACATATTTTATATTACTCATTTTTATATGAGACCATATTTGAATTCAATTCCTAGCTCCACAGCTTACTGGGTGTGTTGACCTTGACTCTAAACTTCATTTGTTTTTCATCATTAAGTGGTTATACTGACACCATGCAGGATTTTTGTGTGGCAACCGTGATTAAATGAGATACTTTTTGTGACAGTTACATGCGATAATAAATGTAAATTGATTATCACAGTTTCTGTGCTCAGAAATGATAGCTATTATTTGTAGGTGGTCATATTTCACTCTAATCATTTAAAATGTCTACTATATTTCCTTATTTACAAGACCATTCCTGTGGCAAATAATCTGTGCAGTTTGAAAAAACTTGTATTTTTGGCTTGTAGTTTTAGTAGAAGGTTATGGGTTAAATTTTTTAAACCCACTGCAGAAAAAATAACTAACTCACATGTCAGTTACTAGATGCAAAACCAAATGTTTCAGCAATCAGTATCTATCACATACAGTAAAGCAGCCCCATCTTAGAAATGTTTTCCAGTAACTTTCAATGCCTAATATATTCTTTGATTTTTGTTTATCTGTTTGAATATATATGAGAAAGAAAATGTATTCTGGGAAATTTTTAAACTATACATTAATCATGTTGATGACTTTGCATTCTGCATTTTTGTAAGTATATGAGATTACATAAAGAAGGAAAATATGGACATATTTGGGATATAACCTATAAATCAGGACACAGAGGACTACTATAGTACAGTATTGCTCATGTGATTACTATGCTTTAAATGAAACTTGTGTATTTCTGGATTTAAATAAGAGCTTTGAATTATACAATAAAAATCTATAATCTTCACATTTATATTAAGGTTAAATTCTGGCATATACACAGCACACTAGATAAGGGATGATAAATAGACTATGTCTTGCATGCCAAATTCTGATCAATAGCTAATGGTGGCCTGTTGGGCTGTGTGAGTAATGATTCTGAGGTCATCTCTGGCATGACTGGAAAAGAGGTCTGGAATCAATTGGTGATGTCTGTTACAGTCATTAAAGGGGGAGCATAGGCATTTGTTTAGGTTCCTGTCACCTTGCTTATAATGCAGGCTGGCTCTTCAATGATTAGTGGAGCACCTATAACAAATGTGCTAATTGATAGCTTAATGAATGGACAAAGGAATACCCTTCCACTGATTTCATTTTTCTCCCAAATAATTTATCAGTATGATTTCATCTTAATTGTAAGCCCTCCATTTCTTTTCCTTAACCCCTGAGATAATGCATGTCAAATTTGACTTAAAAAATAAATATGCTGATTTAGAGGAATGAATGCATATTTAGAATTGGCAGTAGAATTAACTCTTGTTTAGTGGTTCAGTTAGTAAGTCAGAGCATAAGGTGCAATTTAAGCATAGTTAAAAGTACACCTGTAACTAAATACCTATTACACGGTATTGAGTATAGAGTCCTGAACATCAAGGCTGTTTTCTCCTGCTAATGAAGCTTTGAGAATTTCTGAGTTAGACTACAGAAAAAAATATAGAGAGAGTATTTTGGTATTCAAACAGTTCTATCTTTAAGATAATGATAAAATCTCTAATAGCAAATGAAGGAAAGGAAGAAAATGCTCAATTATTAAAGCTCACTTGCAGGGTTTACTACATTCCATATTAATTTTAAGCCTCTATCATTTTAATTCATATAAAAAAAACTTGGATACTATCCTGAGGATCAAGTGAGTTAGTGGAGTTGTATTTTTTTTTAATTTTATTTTGTCGATATACATTGTGGTTGATTATTGTTGCCCCTTACCAAAACCTCCCTCCCTCCTCCCTCTCCTCCCTTCCCCCCAACAATGTCCTTTCTGTTTGCTTGTCGTATCAACTTCAAGTAATTGTAGTTGTTATATCTTCTCCCCTCCCCCAGTTTTTTTTTTTGTGCGTGTGTGTGTGTGTGTGTGTGTGTGAATTTATATATTAATTTTTAGCTCCCACCAATAAGTGAGAACATGTGGTATTTCTCTTTCTGTGCCTGACTCGTTTCACTCAACATAATTCTCTCAAGGACGTGGAGTAGTATTTTATGCAAGCATTAGGTTACAAAGTCAATTTAGACTCAGGCTGGTGCGTGGTGATGGGAAATGTCATATACTTCCATAGAATGGTATGTCTACAAATTTATGAATGCACACTTCAACTGAGACCTCAAAACTACTCCCAAATCTACTAGTCAGCTTTCTCTTTCTCACTTCTTTTCACCGCAGAAGCCATTTCAAACCTTCCCACCACATGTCTTAAATCTTCCTAGCCACTATCTCATTAACAGATGTCATTTCCTACCTAACAAAGGCAAGCCATCATAAGAAGCCATCTAAATGTATACATCTCATCTCTCTTTGTCCCATGTCATACATGAGATGTCCCTTCCCCTGTCTCCCTTTCACAGTCTTTTGGCCTCTGTTATCCTCCACTTCCTCAGAAGCTTCACTCCATCAGCCATCCAATTTCAACTGAATGTTCAGCATATCCCTCTTTATGGCTTCTTTCCCAAGCAAGCTTAAAAAATGCTCACTTCTTTTCAATGTTAAAAACAGATACCTTGATCCCGATTCCCTTGCTAGCTTCCACCCTGTTCATTTCCTTACCTCCACAGAGCAAACTCCAAGAAAGTTTTTGCTGCACCCACTATCCCCAATTTCTCACCTTCCATTCATGTATTAGCTCAGGTAATCTGGCTTCCATTGCTACAAAGTCACTGAAGCTGCTTTATCTAATATCATTAATGTCACCAGTGTTGAAATCTGATGGAAAGTTTCCCAGCTTTTTTCTAGTTGATTTCTAGGCATCGTTTGATACCGATGAGAAGTCCTTTCTTAATGTTCTCTCTTCCTTCAGCCTTCATGGCTTCAGTTTTCCAGGTTTTCTTCTTAATTCTCTGACAATTCCTTATAAGTCTGCTTTGTAAACTGTATTTTCTCTGTCAAACCTTTAAATATTGGTGTTTAGTCTTTAAATATTGATGTTCCCTGTAGTCCTTGCTCCATAGACTTCTAACTCTACATGCTTTCTCTGGACCTAATGACATATATTAAAATGCAATCTACATTTTGGGGGCTGATTGTATTGCTTCACAAACCTAGCTGCTATTCCCAATCTTTTTTTATTTCTTAGCACCTCTCACTTTAAAGGCAATGAAATATAAGAGACATCTGCTGGGCAGCTTTTGGATAAAAGCAGAGGAAATCTTGTTGGAGCCATCCCTTCCCTTTTCACCCTTTGAACACAGACATGATACCTGGATCTGTGACACTCACCTTACCATTAAGAGGGGACATATAAAACAAAAATCCCCAAAAACTTCTATAAGTATAGGAGGGAAGAAACCTAAAAAGAGGTAAGATCTTGATGGTATTTTTGAAAAAATGTCTGAAGGTGCCTGTCTCTGGAGTTGTTCTTATATAAGAAAAATAAACCTGTGTTCTACAAGCCACTATTAGTCCCATTTTCTGTAATGTGGTGTCAAAATCCTTCATAAGATAGAAGATCTGCATTGCTCCCTTGAACATCAGAATCAAGCTATCCACCCAGCATCTGCATTTGGATGTCTCAGAAATACCCGAAATCCACTAAGTCCAGAATGGCTATTATCATCTTCTCCATGCAAAACTGCTTTTCCTCCTGTATCCTCTCCTTAGTGAATGAATGGCACAGATACTTTGGTGTCATCCTTGATGTCTCACTCCTATTTTCGCACTCCCATCAAGATCAGTAGAGATGGTTGAAGCTACCTCCTAAATATCTCTGACATTTGTATCCTCATCCCTACTTCTGCTATCTTATTTTAGAACATTTTGTTGTATTTTTTAAAAATGTGAAATAAAAAAAATATACAGACGAAAGCATATAAATACCTGTGCAATAGAATATATTATAAAGCAAACACAGGTCTCCCAATCCCCTCTCCAATGCATAGTCTCTCCTTTTGGCAGCCAGAGTGGTAGTTCTAAACTGTGAGTAAGATTATGCTGTTACCCATTTTAATGTTTCAAAAGCTTCCTATTGTACTCAGAATAAAGTTCAAACTCCTGAGCACTCCTTACATTGCACTTCTTGCATCCTGCTCTGATTAACTTCTCTTGCCTTGTCTGTGGAAGTGAACTTTCTGTCTGCCTGGTATCTTGTACTTAGTCCTTTGACAAATAGAACTTAACGAACTTGGCTTTATTTTATATCCTCCACCAGACTCTGATCTCCACAGGACCAGAGATAATATCTCATTTACTACTCCTTACTAATACTTCCTGGTCCATAATAAGCATAAATATACGTTTATTATATATTCATATAAAATATATGGAGAATCCTGAATGAATAAGGAAATACCACACTTCTTTAAAATTAGGTCTCCATTATTGGCTGTATACTTTAAAATCACTTGTAAAATACTATATTAATTTATGAATTTATCTTCATTGTGCAAAAAATTTAAATAAAGTATATAAAGAAAAAATAAATAATCCTTTTCTTCTCCTCAACACTTGTCCAATTCAAAGTAACCACTTATGTCAGTTTTGTGTGCAAAAGTGTAGCTTTTTGTGCATTATTCATAAATAGGTTTTGTATTAGTTTTATATTGCTACCATAATAAATTACTATAGATAAACTTAATGGGTTGAAATAACTCCCATTCATTAGCTCACATTTCTATAGGTTACCAATCTGGCATGTCATGGTTAGATTCTCTTTAGGGCTTCCCAAGTCCAAAGTCAAGGTGTTGGCCAGGTGTGTTCCCACCTGGAACTCAGGGTTTTCTTCCAGGTTTACTTCCGTCATTGGCAGAATTTAGTTCCTTGCAGTCATAGGATTGAGGTCCCTGTTTACTTGCTGGATGTTGGCTGGAGACCATTATCAGCTCTTTAAGGCTGCCTGCATTCCATCTCATGTGGTCCCTCCATCTTCAAATTAGCAATGGTACTGTTGAGTCCTTACCATGCTTCAAATCTCTTTAACAACTTCTGCCATCAACTGGAGAAAGTTCTCAAGTGATTAGAAGACCCATCTGGATAATCTCCTTATCTTAACATTAACTGTGCCATATAACATAACTGCAGTAGTGATATTTCATAATATTCATTGGTTCTGGGGATTAGGGCAGGATAAATTTGTAGGATTATATGTTCTGTTTACCAAGGGCTCACTGGTTCACAATGCATACCGTTCTCCGTATTTTTTTCCGCTCACAAAGTATTTTAGAGATATTCCCATTTTAATTCCTACAAAATATTTCATAGTCTATATATGATATAGTCCACTTAATAATTTTCATGTTGATGGAAATTTCAGCTTCTAAGTTTGCATTATCCATAAAAATAGCATAGTCATTGAGACCACGGACTCTGGAATTGCGTATTCAAAGTACATTGAAGCATATAGTTTATGGAAGATACTTTAAGACTATTTTCATCATTTAGGAAGCAAAGTAAATTGTTGACTTTAGGAAAATTATCAGAAAAGTGCTTCATAGATACAGACAACAATATATAGATAGTGGTAGGGATACAGAACTAAACATAGAACACTTTAAAATTTAAAATTTAGTTCTTTAAGGTGAAGTGTTAGGTTGTTCACTTGCCATCTTTCCATTCTTCTGAAGTGAGCATTTAATGCAATAAATTTTTTTTTTTTTTTTTTTTTTTGCCCCAATCCTAAAGTTAGCAGACGGAAAGAAATCATTAAGATCAGAGCAGAACTGAATGAAATTGAAAACCAAAAAACAATTCAAAAGATCAACGAATCAAAAAGTTGGTTTTTTGAAAAGATAAATAAAATTGACAAACCATTAGCATGGCTAACAAAAAAAAGAAGAGAGAAGACTCAAATAACAAAAATTAGAAATGAAAAAGGCGATATTACAACTGATTCATCTGAAATACAAGGAATCATTCGAGACTACTATAAACAACTGTACGCCAACAAATTTGAAAATCTGGAGGAAATGGATAAATTTCTGGACACACACAAGCTCCCAAAACTGAACCGTGAAGACGTAGAAAATCTGAACAGACCAATAACAATAAAGGAGATTGAAGCTGTTATCAGAAGGCTCCCAACAAAGAAAAGCCCAGGACCAGATGGATTCACAGCAGAATTTTACCAAACATTCAAAGAGGAATTGACACCGATTCTTTACAAACTATTCCAAAAGATTGAAACGGACGCAAATCTCCCAAACTCATTCTATGAAGCAAACATCATCCTGATACCAAAACCAGGTAAAGATATAACCAAAAAAGAAAACTACAGGCCGATATCCTTGATGAATATAGATGCAAAAATCCTCACTAAAATACTAGCAAACAGAATACAGCAACACATACGAAAAATTATTCATCACGATCAAGTGGGATTCATCCCAGGGATGCAAGGTTGGTTCAACATACGCAAATCAATAAATGTGATACACCATATTAATAAACTCAAACACAAGGACCATATGATCATCTCTATAGATGCTGAAAAAGCATTTGATAAAGTTCAGCACTCATTCATGACAAAGACCCTCTATAAGTTAGGTATAGAGGGAAAGTATCTCAACATAATTAAAGCCATATATGACAAACCCACTGCCAATATCATCCTGAATGGGGAAAAGCTGAAAGCTTTTCCTTTAAGAACAGGCACTAGACAAGGATGCCCACTCTCACCACTCCTATTCAACATAGTGTTGGAAGTACTAGCCAGAGCAATCAGAGAAGAGAAGGAAATAAAGGGCATCCAGATTGGAAAAGATGAAGTCAAACTGTCCCTGTTTGCAGATGACATGATCCTATATATCGAACAGCCTAAAACCTCTACAAAAAAACTGTTGGAATTGATAAATGATTTCAGCACAGTAGCAGGATACAAAATCAACACACAAAAATCAGTAGCATTTCTTTTCTCCAATAGTGAACATGCAGAAGGAGAAATCAAGAAAGCCTGCCCATTTACAATAGCCACCAAAAAAATAAAATACTTAGGAATTGAGTTAACCAAGGAGGTGAAAAATCTCTATAATGAGAACTACAAACCACTGCTGAGAGAAATTAGAGAGGATACAAGAAGATGGAAAGATATTCCATGCTCTTGGATTGGAAGAATCAACATAGTGAAAATGTCCATACTACCCAAAGTGATATACAAATTCAATGCAATCCCCATCAAAATTCCAAAGACATTTTTCTCAGAAATGGAAAAAACTATTCAGACATTTATATGGAACAATAAAAGACCACGAATAGCCAAAGCAATGCTCAGCAAAAAAAATAAAGCTGGAGGCATAACACTACCTGACTTTAAGCTATACTACAAAGCTATAATAACCAAAACAGTATGGTACTGGCATAAAAACAGACACACTGACCAATGGAATAGAATAGAGAATCCAGAAATCAACCCACACACTTACTGCCATCTGATCTTTGACAAAGGCACCAAACCTATTCACTGGGGAAGGGACTGCCTCTTCAGCAAGTGGTGCTGGGATAACTGGATATCGATATGCAGGAGAATGAAACTAGATCCATACCTCTCACCGTATACTAAAATCAACTCAAAATGGATTAAGGATTTAAATATACACCCTGAGACAATAAAACTTCTTAAAGAAAACATAGGGGAAACACTTCAGGAAATAGGACTGGGCACAGACTTCATGAATACGACCCCAAAAGCACGGGCAACCAAAGGAAAAATAAACAAATGGGATTATATCAAACTAAAAAGCTTCTGCACAGCAAAAGAAACAATTAAAAGAGTTAAAAGACAACCAACAGAGTGGGAGAAAATATTTGCAAAATATACATCTGACAAAGGATTAATATCCAGAATATATAAGGAACTCAAACAACTTTACAAGAAGAAAACAAGCAACCCAATTAAAAAATGGGCAAAAGAGCTAAGTAGGCATTTCTCTAAGGAAGATATACAAATGGCCAACAGACATATGAAAAAATGCTCAACATCACTCAGCATCCGGGAAATGCAAATCAAAACCACATTGAGATACCATCTAACCCCAGTTAGGATGGCTAAAATCCAAAAGACTATGAACGATAAATGCTGGCGAGGCTGCGGAGAAAAAGGAACTCTCATACATTGTTGGTGGGACTGCAAAATGGTGCAGCCTCTATGGAAAATGGTATGGAGGTTCCTTAAACAATTGCAAATAGATCTACCATACGACCCAGCCATCCCACTGTTGGGAATATACCCAGAGGAATGGAAATCATCAAGTCGAAGGTATACCTGTTCCCCAATGTTCATCGCAGCACTCTTTACAATAGCCAAGAGTTGGAACCAGCCCAAATGCCCATCATCAGATGAGTGGATACGGAAAATGTGGTACATCTACACAATGGAATACTACTCAGCTATAAAAACGAATGAAATACTGCCATTTGCAACAACATGGATGGACCTTGAGAGAATTATATTAAGTGAAACAAGTCAGGCACAGAAAGAGAAATACCACATGTTCTCACTTATTGGAGGGAGCTAAAAATTAATATATAAATTCACACACACACATACACACATACACACACAAACCGGGGGGCGGGGAGGAAGAAGATATAACAACCACAATTATTTGAAGTTGATACAACAAACAAACAGAAAGGACATTGTTGGGGGGGAGGGGGGGAGGGAGAAGGGAGGGAGGTTTTGGTGATGGGGAGCATTAATCAGCTACAATGTATATCGACAAAATAAAATTAAAAAAAAAAAAAATTTAAAATTTAAAAATCTAACATGGCTGTTTTTAATTTTGATTATCTAGTCAAGATGTGGGATTAAAAGTCAGAATATTAGAAATCTATGATACGAAGCTCCTGGTGATATCTTCCATAAACTTCAAGGAATAATTCATTTAAAAAACTTGTTGTAGTTATTTCTTACATGTCTAAATGTGTAACCACAGCTTAGTGATTTACTTAAAAATAAGTACTGTCTCATTTGTTTTTATTGCTTTCACAGCTTCTGGCACATAGGAAGTGTGCATTATACGTTTATTCAAAATTCAATGAAAACAACTTAACAGGAGGAATCCAGTTTTTATAGAGATGGAGGCAGTCAAAGGGAGCTATATGAAGACAAAAGATGAGAGTAACAAATTCTGCTATTTGCATTTGACCAACCTATCTGACTGTAGTCTCCAAACACTGTGTGCTAGTTTTACTCTCCATGGTTTTGCTCTCCTACTATCCCAACTAGCTCTGCCACTTATTAGCTGTGGGATATTAAGGATATTTGTAAAAACTTTTTATTTCTAGAAACGAATGTGGATTTACAAACAAGTTGCAAAGATAGTACAGTCTTTGCATACCCTTCATCCAACTTCCTCTAATGTTAAAATCATACAAAAACACGGTACATTTATCAGAACTAAGAAATTATAATTGGTTCAATATTATTAACTCTAGATTTGATTCAGATTTCACTAGTTTTTCCACTAATGGCCTTTTTACATTCCAGGATCCAATTTAAGATTCCACATTGTATTTAGTCTTTATATGTTATTATGTTAAAACAATATTTTAACATAAATTGGGGATAGCATTTATACAAAGTTATAGGTTTCTTGTGAGAGGTAGGTAAATGAACATAAACCAAGCACATAGAACAGGTTATGGCATATAATACTTGCTGTAAGTCTTACAAATACAGAGGCTATAAATATTATTTTACTTGATTATTTGTGGGAAAATTCATTATTTTCTGGATTAGATACTTAGAAATGGAATTAATGAATAAAAAGACACTTACATTTTAAATTTTGATGGTTACAAATAGATCTCCAAAATGATACACTAATGTAGAGTAGAATATTCATTTTTCCATGCCCTTTCCAATAGCAGATAGTAATCAGTTGTTTTTATTTTTGCCAACTTCACGGGTGAAAAAGGATGTTACCTACTTTTTAAAAATCAAGGATATCTGATTCCCAGTGAGATCATGCATTCTTTTAAGAGTTTATTCATTGTCTGTATTGCTCCTTCTGTGAACTGTCTGTTCCTGCCCTTTATACATTTCTCTATTGGGATCTCTATGTGTTTCTTACTGATTTACAGTTATTTTTATATTCTGGAAATTTATGTATGTCATATGCTTTGCAAATATTTTCTTTCAGCCTGAATCTTTTTTTTTTTTTTTTTTGTCGTTTTTTCGTGACCGGCACTCAGCCAGTGAGTGCACCGGTCATTCTTATATAGGATCTGAACCCGGCGGCGCAAGCGTCGCCGCGCTCCCAGCGCAGCACTCTACCTAGTGCGCCACGGGCTCGGCCCTCAGCCTGAATCTTGAATGTTAACTTCATAGTGCATTTTTAAAACTATGGTATTATTTATGCAATCAAATCTACTAATATTAATATTTTAATGTATGGGTTCTGGATCTCATGTTTTATTTAAGTTATTCCTTACCTCAAAATTATGTAATTTTAACAACTTTATAGATATTTTAAACAAAGTGATCATATCAATTGATCTGAAATTAATTTTTGTATATGCTACAAAGGAAGATTGCTTCATTACATGTAAGTAAACTCTTACATATTCCATGCATTCTACCTAATTTCAATATAATCATAATTTTTATTGGTTATGAATATTCATGGCGTACAAAGCTGATCGTCACCACTCCTGCCCCAGATATGATGGCCAGATCCATACTGGCAGCACGTCCATTACCACAAATTGTGATTATTCCCCATGTCCCGCACCCAATTATCCCCGACCTCCCTCCCCATTCCCTTCCCCCCCACTCCACTTTATATCCCTAGGTGTGTTCTCTCCCTCTGCAAGTCCAACACACCACTGTGGTCTGTTTTTCTTTCCTTCTTTCTCTCTTAGCCCCCACATATGAGTGAGCACATGCGGTATTTATCCCTCTGTGCTTTGCTTATTTCACTCAACTTAAGTTTCTCCAGGCTCATCCATGTTGTCGCAAATGGGAAAATTTCATTCTTTTTAATGGCAGAGTAGTATTCCATAGTGTATATATACCACAGTTTCCTTATCCAATCATCCATCGATGGACATTTAAGTCAGTTCCATATGTTGAGTATTGTGAACAGAGCTGTGATGAACATGGGAGTGCACGTATCCCTTAGACATGATGATTTCCATTCTTTAAGTATATACCCAGAAGTGAGATTGCTGGATTGTATAGAAGACTTATTTGTAGTTGTTTGAGAAAATTTCATACTGTTTCCCATTGTGGTTATACTAATTTACAGTCAGATCAACAGTTTAGGAGCATACCCTACTCAACACATCCTCACTGGCATTTTTTATTCTCTATCTTTTTTACTATAGCTGTCTAACTGGGGTGAGGTAATCTCATTGTGATTTTGATTTGCATTTCCCTGATGATTAGGGATGTTGAGCATTTCTTCATGTACTTGTTTGCCATTTCTATGTCTTCCTTTGAAAAATGCCTATTCACCTCCTTTGTCCATTTTTTATTTGGGTTATTTGGTTTTTTTACTGTATAATCGCTTGAGTTCCTTACATATTATGGATATTAATCCCTTGTCAGATGCACAGTTAGCAAAAATCTTCTCCCACTCTGTAGGTTGTTGTTTCACTCCCTTGATTATTTCCTTTGCTGTGCAGAAGCTTTTTTTTTTTTTTTAATTTTATTTTGTCGATATACATTGTGGCTGATTATTGCTCCCCATCACCAAAACCTCTCTCCCTCCTCCCTCCCCCCTCCCCCACAACAATGTCCTTTCTGTTTGCTTGTCGTATCAACTTCAAGTAATTGTGGTTGTTATAGTGCAGAAGCTTTTTAGTTTGATATAATCCCATTTGCTTATTTCTTCTTTTTTGCATGTGCTTTCAGGTTCATGACATAAAGTCTGCACATGGACCTAGTTCCTAAAGTGTTTCACCTATATTTTCCCATAATAATTTTACAGTTTCAGGTCTTATACTTAAGTCTTTAATCCCTTTTGAGTTGATTTTAGTATATGGTGAGAGGTGCATGTCTAGTTTCATTATTCTTCCTATGGATTTCGAGTTTTCACAGCACCACATATTGAAGAGGTAGTCTTTTCCCAAAGGTAGTTTTTGTTGTCTTTGTCAAATATCAGATGGCTGTAAACCTGAAGGATGATTTCTGGGTTCTCTATTTTGCTCCACTGGTCCAAGTGTCTATTTTTATGCCAATACCACATTGTTTTGGTTACTAAAACTTTGTAGTATAATTTGAAGTCAGGTAGTGTTATGCCTCCCAGTTTATTTTTTTGCTCAAGATTCCTTTGGCTATTTGGGGTCTTTTGTTGCTCCATGTGAAAGTTAAGATTGTTTTCTCCATTTTTGTGAAGAACGCCATCGGTATTTTCATGGGGATTGCATTGAATCTATAGATCACTTTGGGTAGTATAGACATTTTCACAATGTTAATTCTTCCAATCCAAGAGGATGGAATGTCTTTCCATCTTTCTCTGTCTTCTGTAATTTCTTTCAGTAGTGGTTTGCAGTTCTTATTGTAGACATCTTTCACTGCCTTGGTTAAATTGATTCCTAGGTATTTTATTATTTTCATGACAATTGTAAATGGGCTTACTTTCTTGATTTCTCTTTCTATTAGCTCATTATTGGAGATTATAAATGCAACTGATTTGGGGGCATTTATTTTGTATCCTGCAATATTACTGATATTATTAACCAGCCCTAGGAGATTTTTGATAGAGTCTTTAGGTTCTTCTATACATATAGTATCATGTCATCTGCAAATAGGGACAGTTTGACTTCATCTTTTCCAGTCTGGATGCCCTTTATTTCTTTCTCTTGCCTAATTGCTCTGGCTGGTACCTCCTGTACTATGTTAAATAGAAGTGGTGAGAGTCGGCATCCTTGCCTTATTCCTGTTCTTAAGGGAAAAGCCTTCAGTTTTTCCCCACTCAGAACGATACTGGTGGTGGGCTTGCTAATAGATGGCTTTTATTGGGTTGAGATACTTTCCTTCCATACCTAATTTGTTGACAGTCTTTATCAAGAAGGGATGTTGAATTTTGTCAAATACATTTCCACCACCTATTGTGATAACTATATGTTTTTTGTCCATGATTTTGTTGATGTGATGTATCACATTTATTGACTTTCATATGCTGAACCATCCTTGCATCCCTAGGATGAATCCCACTTGATCATTGTGTAAAATTTATTTGATGTGTTGCTGTATTCTGATTGCTAATATTTTGTTGAGGATTTTTGCATCTATACTCGTCATGGATATTGGCCTGTAAGTTTCATTTTTTGTTGTGTCTGTATCTGGTTTTAGAATCAGAGTGATGTTGGCCTCATTGAATGATTTTGGGAGAATGGCTCCTGTTTCAATTTTTTGGTACGGTTTGAGGAGAATTAGTATTAATTCCTCTTTAAGTGCTTGATAGAATTAAGTTGTAAAGCCATCCGAACCAGGAATTTTCATTGTTGGAAAGTTGCTGATTACCACTTCAATCTCATTCCCTTTTATTGGCCTGATCAGGTTTTCTGTCTCTTCTTTGTTCAGTCTGAGTAGTTTGTATTTGTCTAGAAATTTATCCATATCTTCCAGGTTTTCATATTTGTTGTCATGCAATTGTTTATAATACACTCTAATGATTCTTTGTATTTCTTTTTTTTTTTTTAATTTTATTTTGTCGATATACATCGTGGCTGATTATTGCTCCCCATCACCAAAACCTCCCTCCCTTCTCCCTCCCCCCTCCCCCCAACAGTGTCCTTTCTGTTTGCTTGTCATATCAACTTCAAGTAATTGTGGTTGTTATATCTTCTTCCCCCCCCCCCCGGTTTTTTTCTTTTTTGTATGTGTGTGTGTGTGTGTGTGTGTGTGTGTGTGTGTGTGTGTGAATTTATATATTAATTTTTAGCTCCCCAAAAGCATGGGCAACCAAAGAAAAAATAAACAAATGGGATTATATCAAACTAAAAAGCTTCTGCACAGCAAAAGAAACAATTAAAAGAGTTAAAAGACAACCAACAGAGTGGGAGAAAATATTTGCAAAATATACATCTGACAAAGGATTAATATCCAGAATATATAAGGAACTCAAACAACTTTACAAGAAGAAAACAAGCAACCCAATTAAAAAATGGGCAAAAGAGCTAAGTAGGCATTTCTCTAAGGAAGATATACAAATGACCAACAGACATATGAAAAAATGCTCAACATCACTCAGCATCCGGGAAATGCAAATCAAAACCACATTGAGATACCATCTAACCCCAGTTAGGATGGCTAAAATCCAAAAGACTATGAACGATAAATGCTGGCGAGGCTGCGGAGAAAAAGGAACTCTCATACATTGTTGGTGGGACTGCAAAATGGTGCAGCCTCTATGGAAAATGGTATGGAGGTTCCTCAAACAATTGCAGATAGATCTACCATATGACCCAGCCATCCCACTGTTGGGAATATACCCAGAGGAATGGAAATCATCAAGTCGAAGGTATACCTGTTCCCCAATGTTTATCGCAGCACTCTTTACAATAGCCAAGAGTTGGAACCAGCCCAAATGCCCATCATCAGATGAGTGGATACGGAAAATGTGGTACATCTACACAATGGAATACTACTCAGCTATAAAAACGAATGAAATACTGCCATTTGCAACAACATGGATGGACCTTGAGAGAATTATATTAAGTGAAACAAGTCAGGCACAGAAAGAGAAATACCACATGTTCTCACTTATTGATTCTTTGTATTTCTATGATATCAGTTGTAATGTCTCCCTTTTCATTTCTGATTTTTGTTATGTGAGTCTTCTCTCTTTATCTTTCTTTCTTTTTTTCTTTCTTTTTTTTTTCTTTTTTTTTTTGTTAACCTAACTAATGGATGGTCTACTTTATCCTCTCAAAAAAACCAACTTTTTGTCTCGTTGATCTTTTCTATTGTTTTTGGGGGTCTCTTTTTCATTTTGTTCTTACCTGATCTTAGTTATTTCTTTCCATCTACTATTTTTAGGACTGGGTTGTTGTTTTTCAGTTTCTTTGAGGGACAGTGTTAGATCATTTATTTGAAGTATTTCTGTTCTTTTCATGTAAGCATTTATTGCAATGAATTTGCCTCTTAGTATTGCTTTTGCAGTATCCCACATTTTGGTATGATGTATCTTTATTTTCATTAGTTTCAAGAAATTTTTTTTTTTTTTGTCTTTTTCATGACCGGCACTCAGCCAGTGAGTGCACCGGCCATTCCTATATAGGATCCAAACCCACAGTGGGAACGTCACTGCACTCACAGTGCCGCACTCTCCCGAGTGCGCCACAGGCTCGGCCCTCAAGAAACTTTTTAATTTCCTGTTTAATTTCTTCTGGGACCCATAGGTCATTCAGGACCCTATTGTTTAGTTTCCATGTATTTGTGTAGTTTCTAGGGTTTTGTTTGTTAATAATTTCCAGTTTTAGTCCATCGTGGTTTGAAAACATAATTAGAATGACTTCTAATTTTTTTTTGAAATTTGGGGAGACTAGATTTGTGAACTAATATATAGTCTATCCTGGAGAATGTTCCATGTGCCAATGATAAGAAAATATATTCTTCAGTTGTTGGGTGAAATGTTCTGTACATATCTGCCAGGTCCAGTTGGTCAAAGGTGGAGTTTAAATCCTGTGTCTCTTTGTTGATTTGTTGCCTGGAAGATGAGTCCCATACAGAGAGAGTGGTGTCCAGGTCACCCATGATTAACATCTCAGGGCCTATTTCCTTATTTAGTTGTTTTTTAATATTTTATTTTATTTTATTTTGTTGATATAGAATGTGGTTGATTATTGTGGCCAATTACTGAAACTTCCCTCCCTCCTCCCTCTCCCCCTCCCTCCCAACAGTGTCCTTTCTGTATGCTTGTCGTATCAATTTAAAGGAATTGCAATTATTATGTCTTCTTCCCCCCACCCTCGGGTTTTGTGTGTGTATTTATTTGTTTATTTTTAGCTCCCACAAATAAGTGAGAACATGTGATATTTCTCTTTCTGTGCCTGACTTGTTTCACTTAATATAATTCTCTCTAGGTCCATCCATGTTGTTGCAAATGGCAGTATTTCATTCTTTTTTATACCTGAGTAGTATTCCATTATGTAGATATACCACATTTTCTGTATCCACTCATCTGATGATGGACATTTAGGTTTAAGAGTGTTTGCTTTATATACCTGAGTGCTCTAGTATTGGGTGCATGCATATTTATGATTGTTATGTCTTCTAGCTGGACTGATCCTTTTATCAATATATACTGGTTCTCTTTGTCTCTTTTTATGTTTTTTTGGTTTAAAGTCTATTTTAACCAATATAAGAATAGCTACTTCTGCTTGTTCTTGGTTTCCCTTTGTGTAGTATATCTATGTCCGTCCCTTCTCTTTTAGTCTGTGTGTGTCTCTGCAGGTGCAGTGGGTCTCCTTAAAACAGCATATACTTTGCTATAGCTTTTTAATCCACTCAGTCAGTCTGTGTCTTTTGAAGGGGGAGTTTAATCCATTTACATTGAGGGTAATTATTGACTGTTATTCATTAATTCAAGTCATTTAATGCTTTTTGTTTAGGTGGATTTTTTTAATTAAATTTTATTTTATCAATATACAATATGGTTGATTATTGTGATCCATTACCAAACCACCCCTATCCCATCCCTCCCCCCATCCCAACAATCTCATATCTATTTGCTTGTCATAACAACTTCAAGGAATTGCTATTATTGTGGCTTCTTCATTCCTGCCCCCTAGTTTAATGGTGCATTTATTTGTTTTTAGCTGACACAAATAAGTGAGAACATGTGGCTTTTCTCTTTCTGTGCCTGACTCAATTCACTTAATATTATTTTCTACAGGTCCATCCATGTTGTTGCAAATGGCAGTATTTCATTCTTTTTTATAGCACAGTAGTATTACATTGTATAGATATACCACAGTTTTCATATCCACTCATCTGATGATGGACATTTGGGCTAGTTTGAATGCTTAGCTATTGTAAATAGTACTGCAATGAATATTGGAGTAGAGGTATACATCTGACTTGATGATTTCCACTCCTCTGGGTATATTCCCAGCACTGGGATAGCTAGGTCATATAGTAGATCTATCTGCAATTGTTTGAGGAAACTCCATACCATTTTCCATAAAGGCTGCACCATTTTGCAGTCCTAATAACAGTGTATGAGCATTCCATTTTCTCCACAACCTTGACAGCATTTATCATTCACAGTCTTTTGGATATTAGCCATCCTAACTGGGGTGAGATGTTGTCTCAGTGTGGTTTTGATTTGCTTTTCCGAAATGCCAAATGATGTTGAGCATTTTTCATGGGTCTGTTGGCCATTCGTATATCTTCCTTTGAGAAATGCCTATTTAGCTCTTTTGCCCGTTTTTTAATTGGGTTACTTGTTTTTTGCTGTAAAGTTGTTTCAGTTCCTTGTATATTCTGGATATTAATCCTTTTATAGATGTATATTTTGCAAATATTTTCTCCCACTCTGTTGGTTGTCTTTTAAATCTGTTAATTGTTTCTTTTGCTGTGCAGAAGCTTTTTAGTTTGATATAATCCCATTTGTTTATTTTTCCTTTGTTTGCCTGCTCTTTTCAGGTCATGTTCATGAAGTCTGCCCATTCCCACTTCCTGGAGTGTTTCTCGTATGTTTTCTTTAAGGAGTTTTTTCTTTGCAGATGTATTTTAATTTTTTAATCCATTTTGAGTTGATTTTGGTATATGATGAGAGGTATGGGTCTAGTTTCATTCTCCTGTATGTGGATATCCAGTTATCCAAGCACCATTTGCTGAGGAGGCAGTCTCTTCCCCAGTGTATACGCTTGGTGCCTTTGTCAACGATCAGATGGCCTTCAGGTGTGTGGGTTGATTTCTGGATTCTCTGTTCTATTCCATTGATCCATGTGTCTTATTATATGCCAGTACCATGTGGTTTTGGTTATTATTGCTTTGTAGTATTCTTTAAAGTCAGGTACTGTTATGCCTCCAGCTTTATTTTTATTTTTATTTTTTTTTGCTCAGAATTGCTTTGTCTATCCATGATCTTTTGTTTTTCCATATAAATGTCTGGATAGTTTTATCCAATTCTGAAAAAATTGTCAGTGGAATTTTGTTGGGGATTGTATTGAATTTTTATATCACTTTGGGTAGTATGGACATTTTCACAGTGGAATTCTTCCAATCTAAGGGCATTGGATATCTTTCCATCTTCTTGTCTCCTCTTTAATTTTTCTCAACAGTGGTTTGTAGTTCTGATTATACAGATTTTTCACATCCCTTATTAACTCTATTCTTAAGTATTTTTTTTGTTGGTGGTGGTGGTGATAGCAATTGTAAAAGGGCAAGCTTTCTTGATTTCTCTTTCTGCATGTTCACTATTAGAGAATAGAAATGCTACTGAATTTTGTGTGTTGATTTCGTATCCTGCAACTTTGCTGAATTCATTTATCAACTCCAAAAGTTTTTTTGTAGAGGCTTTAGGCTGTTCGGTATATAGGATCATGTCATCTGCAAACAGGGACAGTTTGACTTCATCTTTTTCAGTCTGGATACCCTTTATTTCCTTCTCTTCTCTGATTGCTCTGGGAGTACTTCCAATGCTATGTTGAATAGGAGTGCTGAGAGTGGGCATCCATGTCTAGTTCCTACTCTTAAGGGAAAAGCTTTCAGGTTTTCCCCATTCAGGATGATATTGGCAGTGGGTTTTCCATATATGGCCTTAATTATGTTGAGATACTTTCCATCTATACCTAACTTATAGAGTCTTTATCATGAACGAGTGTTTAATTTTATGAAATGCTTTTTCAGCATCTATAGAGATGGTCATCTGGTTCTTGTGTTTGATTTTATTGATATGGTGTATCACATTTATTGATTTGTGTATGTTTAACCAACCTTGCATCCCGGGGATGAATCCCACTTGATCATCATCGATAATTTGGTGTATGTGTTGCTGTATTCTGTTAGCTAGTATTTTATTGAGAATTTTTGCATCTATAGTCATCAAAGATATTGGCCTGTAGTTTTCTTTATTTGTGGTATCTTTATCTGGTTTTGGTATCAGGGTGATGTTTGCTTCATAGAATGAGTTTGGGAGAATTGCCTCTATTTCACTGTTTTGAAATAGTTTTAGAGAATTGGTATCAATTCCTCTTTGAATGTTGGGTAGAATTCTTCTCTGAACTCTTATGGTCTTGGGCTTTTCTTTGTTGGGAGCCTTCTGATAACAGCTTCAATCTCTTTTATTGTCTTTGGTCTGTTCTTATTTTCTACATCTTCTTGGCTCACTGTTTTTGGTTTGCATGTGTCCAGAAATTTTTCCGTTTCCTCCAGATTTTCAAATTTGTTGGTATATAGATGTTTATAGTGGTCACTAATGATTCCTTGTAGCTTAGAGTTATCAGTTGTAATATCACCTCTTTTATTTCTAATTTTTGTTATTTGGGTCTTCTCTCTTCCTTTATTAGTTAGCTGTGCTAATGGTTTGTCAATTCTATTTATTTTTTCAAAGAAACAACTTTTTGAGTCATTGATCTTTTGTATCATTTTTGGGGTTTCAATTTCATTAAGTTTTGCTCTGATCTTAATGATTTATTTCCATCTGCTAATGTTGGGTTTGGATTGTTCTTGTTTTTCTAGTTCTTTAAGGTGAAGTACTGGGTTCTTAACTTTCCACCCTTCCATTCTTCTGAAGTAAACATTTAATGCAATAAATTTCCCCCTGCTTTTACAATATCCCACAGGTTTTGGTATGATGTGTCATTGTTTTCATTAGTTTCAAGTAATTATTTGATTTCCCGTTTGATTTCTTCTTGGACCCGTATATGATAAAGTAGAATGCTGCTTAGTTTTCATGTGTTTGTATAGTTTCCAGAATTTCTTTTGGTATTGATTTATTTTAATCCATTGTCATCTGAAAAAATGCATGGATAATTCCAATATCTTTGAATTTGTTGAGACTTGATTCGTGACCTAATATGTGATCTATCCCGGAGAACGATTCATGTGCTAATGAGAAGAATGAATATTCTGAGGTTGTTGGGTGGAATGTTCTGTGGGTATCTGACAAGTCCATTTGGTCTAGAGGGTTGTTTAAATCATGTGTTTCTCTGCTAATTGTTTGCCTAGATGTACTGCCCATCATTTATAGTGGGTTGTCCAGGTCCCTTGCTATTACAGTTTTAGTGTCTAGCTCCTTCTTTAGGTCTAATAAAGTTTGCTTTATAAATGAGAGTGATCCAATATTGGGTGCACATATATTTATGATTGTTATGTCGTCTTGATGGATAAATCCTTTTTTCATTATGCTGTGGCCCTTTTTATGGTTTTTAGCTTAAAGTCTATTTTATCAGATATAAAAATAGCTACTCCAGCTCATTTTTTATTTCTATTTACAAGGTATATATTTTTCCATCCTTTTGCTTTTAGTATATGCATTTCTTTATAGGTGAGGTGAGTCTCTTGAAGGCAGCATTTAGTTGGGTCCATCATTTTAATCCAGTTAGTCAGTCTGTGTCTTTTGAGGGGGAATTTAATCCTTTTACATTAAGAGTTGTTATTGAAAAGTGTTGATTTACTTCTAGCATTTTATTGATTTTGGTTTAGATGTCTTAAGTGTCTTTTGTTCCTTTCTTTTGATGTACTGTTTGTCTTCCATATTTTTTCATTTCTTGTGTGGTAGGTAAACTTTTTCTTTTTTCTTTTTCTTCATTGTTAGCATTTTTATTTTCCTAGTAGGTTTTGATTTTTCTTGACTTTTTATGGCAATCGTAGTTATTTTTCATGTACCAAACCCAGTACTCCCTTCAGAATTTCTTTTAAGGGTTGTCATGTGGTAGTGAACTCCCACAGTTTTTGTTTGTCTGAGAAATATACTATTTGCCCTACATTCACAAGGATAGCCTTGTGGAGTAAAGTATTCTTGGGTGGGAATCTCTGTCTTTTAGTATTTTAAATATATCATCCCATTCCATTCTGGCTTTTAGGCTTTTTGATGAAAAGGCTGACGTTAGTTTGATTGGAGTTCTCTTTTAGGTGATTTGACACTTCTCTCTTGCAACTTTTAAGATTCTCTCCTTGTCTTTGAGTTTTGCCAACTTAACTGTAACATGTCTTGGAGAAGACCTTTTTGTGTTGAATACATTTGGGGATCTTTGAGCTTCCTGAATCAGAAGATCTGTGTCTTTTCCTGTACCTGGGAATTTTTCTGCCACTATTTTGTTGAATATGTTTTCAATGCAATCTCCTTTTTCCTCCCCTTCTGGAATAACCATGTCTTGGATATTTTAGTGCTTAAGGCTGTCTGATATTTCTCTTAGATTTTCTTCAGTGTCTTTAATTCTTTCTTCTTCTTTTTCTTTTTCTTTTTCTTTTTTTTTTGTCTGCCTGTGTCATTTCAAACAGTCCATCTTCAAGGTCAGAAGTTCTCTCTTCTGCTTCTATAAGCCTGCTGGTTAAACTCTCTATTGTGTTTTTTATTTGGGTGAATGAATTTTTCAACTTGACAAGCTCTGCTACATTCTTTTTCAGGGCATTGATTTCCCTGTACATTTCTTCTTTCAGGTCCTGTGTACTTTTCCTCATTTCATCGTGTTTTCTAGCTGAGTTTTCTTGTATTTCATTTTGTTTTCTTAGAATTATTGCTCAAAATTCCTTGTCACTCATTTCAAGGGGTTCTTGTTGTATAGGATCTAGAGCTTGAGAGTTATTACCCTTTGGTGGTATACTTTCTTGATTTTTCATATTTCTGGTATCTTTCCTTTGGTGTTTTTTTTCATTGTGGCAAGGGATTTCGTGGTCCACTGGATTGACACTATTGTCTGGCTATGATCCTACTGGGATTGCCAATTTGGCATGGCTGCCTCAGTGCCTGTCGGTGGAAAGTTTGGGCCTCTCTGGGCTGCTGGGGATTGGATTGGGCTGGGAGTCCAGCAGCAGCACCTGTTCCAACATGGGAGCCTTGGGATGCATGGTCACCATGTGTCTCCTGGGCCTCTCCGGGGGTGCCTTCCTGGTTGGCACACACTCGCCCAGAGTGGGGGTGGGGTCTGGTGGCAGTGCCTTGGTTCTCTGTGGGGTTGCCTCTCTGGCCAGCATGCACTTGCCTGTTGAGGGGGTCTGTTTATACATTTTAAACATCTTTTGATCATTACTTCCTCTTTTATTTCTCTTCTTCAATGTTAGTTGGAAATTTAAGGGGCATGATTTAGCTTCTTTGTCTTTCTTGCTGGCATTTTTGTTTTAATGGCTGTCTTTCCTCTTGTTTATCCATGAAAATGGTCATCATTATTCAGTTTCCAGATGAAGGACTCCCTTGAGAATTTCTTGTAGGTCTGGTCGTGTGGTTGTGAACTCCCACAATTTATGTTTGTCTGGGAAATACACTATTTCTCCCTCATTCTGAAGGAGAGCCTTGTTGGGTAAAGAATTCTTGGCTGGCAATTTTTTTTCTCTTTTTTAGTATTTTGAATATGTCATTCCATTTTCTTCTGGCCTGTAGGGTTTCAGATGAGAATTCTGCTTTTAGTCTGATGGGGGTTCCTTTATAGGTGACTTGATGCTTTTCTCATGCTGCTTTAGGAATTCTCACTTTGTCTTTGAACTTTGCAATTTTGACTATAATGTGTCTTGCAAAGGATCTTTTCTAATTGAGTCTGTTTGGGGACCTTTGAGCTTCCTGGATCTGAAAGTCTGCATGTCTCCTTACATCAGGGAAATTTTCTGTTATTATTTCCTTGAATAGTTTTTAATACCTTTTACTTTCTCCTCCCCTACTAGAACATCCACAATTTGGATGTTAGAGAGCTTGAGATTGATATCTCTCTTAGATTTTCTTCATTATGTTCAATTCTGTTTTCCTTTTTTTTTTTTTTTTTTTTTTTTTTGTCGTCTACGTGGATTATTTTGAAAAGACCATCTTAGACATCTGAAATTCTTTCTTCTGTCTGCTTTAGTCTGCTGCTCAAGCTCTCTGTTGTGTTTTTTATTTCTTTGAGTGAATCTTTCATTTCTACTAGTTCCACTGTACTGTTTTTTAAGGTATTAATCTCTTTGTAAATTTCCTTCTTCATATTCTGGATATTTTTTCTTGTTTCATTGTGTTCTCTAATTCAGTCTTCTTTTATCTCTTCAAGTTTTCTTAAGATCATTGCTCAGAATTATTTTTTAGACATTTCAAGGATTTCCTGTTCTATGGGATCTGGAATTTGAGCATTGCTGTATTCCTTCTGTGGTGTCATATCTTTTTGTTTGTTGTTCTAGTATTTATTCATTGATGTTTCGTCATCTGGTAGAGAACTTGCTTCTTCTATCACTCTGGGTTTTGGTATGAGAATAAAGATTTCCTGATCTATTTGCAGGTTCTACTGGTGACTCTTCTTATATCAGTGTAGTTGAGTGAGTGGCAGGTTGCCTGCAGAGTGGCCCTTGCTGCTACTGTGGTGTTGACCTGCCCTTGCAGTGACAGTAGGTGTGGCAGTGGCTATAATACACCACCCTGGCTCCTGTTCCAGCTTTCCATGGCCATAGACTCAGCCCCCTGTGCATCACAGGTCTTTGCCGGCCTCAATCGCTGCTGGGGTTTGGGTGCCTCCCTTCCCTCTGGGGCCTTAGACTGGACCCCTAGTGCCACGTGGGTCTTAGCTCACCTCAGCAGCCGTTGGGCTGTGGGCGTTTCCCTTCCCTCAGTCATATGTCTTAAAATTCAGTCAAATTTGTCTTTATATCAGATCATCTGAATCACCATTCTCTTCTATTAACCTTGACCATCAGGGTAGCTACATTTTTAATGTGTTATTATTATCATCAATATCCAAGGATAAACACGCTGAGAAACAGAGAGAATGAGAAAGTGAAAAGGTGAGGAGCACATTCTGAAGGAAAAACAATTACAGCAAAATTTTGACCATGTGCCAAATAATTATTTTCCATTGATATGTGGATAATTGTGTGTTATATCATTCTCTGTCTCTGACTCTTTCTGTCTCTTTCTCTCTCTCACACACACACTCACACAAACATACACACAGACCCATATACATACACATTTACACTCTCAGAATAACAAATAAAATTAGGTGCTCTGATTTATAATGCATAAGGTAATTTTTAATGATAGAAATGTGTGATCAGTGAATAGAATTAATCATCTATTAGTCATGAATAGAATTTTCTAAAATTTGTAACGTTAGAAAATTCAACATACTTCTGAGTAAGGCAGAAGTTTAAAGTGGCTTCTGATACACAAGCATCCTTATTTATACTACATTAAGATATAAAATGCAAAAACAAAGCAGATTTTACAAAAACTCAACTTTATATGAAAGTGGTAACACTTCACATGACAGTCCTATTGTGAAGGGAGGCCACTGTCAGGGCCTCCTATATCCTACTCAGCACCATTTTAGAATTTTTTGAAGTCTCCTTGTGGGCAGTCCCCTTACGCTTTGGGTATGGACAACACTGTTTTCTAGGAAGAAAGTGCCCCATCTTTTGTCCATCTCAGTTCCACTCAGTGATGCAGGGAGTGGCAATCATGGGCTGAATTTGCAATCCAGCTGTATTAGTCCATTTCTGTTGCTTATAACAAAATACCTGGAACTGGATACTTTGTAAGAAAATGAAAATTTATTGTTTACAGTTTGGGGGCTGGGATGTCCAAAGTCCGGGAAACACATCTTGTGATGATTTTCTTTGATGGCAACTTTACAGCAATGCAGAGGCCTCACATGGCAGAAAACAGCAGAGCAGAGAAAAAGAGAGGCTCACTGCTCTCCTTTTAAAGCCCCAAGAACCATACCCATGACCACCATCATTAATCCATTCACTGTGGCATGGTCCTCAGAATCTAATCACCTCTTCAAGGCCCCATGTTTCAATTAATGTAATAGTATTTCCCACCCTCAATAGTTACAGTGGGAATACAAGTATCAGTGAGGCTGGAGGGCATCCAGTCTACAGCATTCTGCCCTTGACAGCCCAAAACTCATGTCCTTTTCACATATAAATACATTGTTTTGTACCCAAAGTCTTGTTTTAATTCAAAACTCCAAAGCTCAAAGTCCCATCTATGAAATCAATACAAGTTATCTACTGCCAAGATATAATGTTGGGACAAGCATAAGGTATATATTCCAGCTCAAAAAGACAGAAATAAGCCAAAAGTAGGGAAACAGGTTCTAAACAAGTCCAAAAGCCAGCAGGACTGGCATCAAATTTTACAGCTGGTGAATCATGTACCTTGACTCCATGTTCAACGTCCTTTACACACTAGTGTGAAGATGGGGCCTCAAAGTCTTTGGGCAGCCCCATTCTTCTGGCTTTTCTGGTCTCAGGCCAAACTTCCGCTCTCACAGGCTGGTGTTTCATGCTAGTAGCTCTAGTAGTTCTGAAACTACCTTCCCGAGATGGTCCTAGGCATCAAGTCTGTGGTGGGCTCCTCGGGCCTGTTCCCCAAAACCATTCTGTCTCCCTAGGCCTCTGGGCCTGTAATGGAAGGGTTGGTCCCAGAGGCTTTTGAAATGCCTTCAGGGCCTTTTCTCCCTTCTCTTGATGATCCCTTCCTTTTGTACTAATCTTCTTAGCACCATTGCATTTTTTCTCCTGAAAATGCTCTCTGTTTCTCTACCACATGGACAGGCTGCAAATTTTCTAAATCTTTACACTCTGCTTCCCTTTTCAATTCTGACTTTATGTCATGCCTTTGTCACCATAACTCAGAGTAGACTGTTACAAGTAGCCATGCAACTTCCTTGATGCTTTGCTGCTTAGAAATTTCCGCTGCCAAATATCATGGTTCAGCACCTTGAAGTTCCACATTCCATAAAGCTTTTGGAAATGAACAGAATGCAGCTAAGTTCCTTTCCAGTTCATACCAAGCATGATCTTTGCTCCAGTTTCCAATAAACTTCCTATTTCTTTCTGAGAATTCGTCAGAATGGTTGTTACTGTGCATATTTCCATAAGCATTCTGGTCACCACCATTTATCCAGTCTTTAAAAAGTTCCAAACTTTCCCTAATTTTTTTGTCTTCTAAACTCCCACCAGCAGCTCGGCTTTTTATAGCCTGCTCCTTCAAATTCTTCCAGCCTCTGCTCAACATCCGGTTCCAAATCCATTTCCACATTTTCAAGTGTTTGTTATAAACATCACCCCATTTCTCTGGTACCAATTTTCTGTATTAGTCTGTTTCTGTTCCTTATAACAAAATACCTAGAACTGGGTACTTTGTAAGAAGATTTATTGCTTATAGTTGCAGAGACTGGGAAGCCCAAAGTCCAGGGAACATATCTGGTGAGGGATTTCTTTGGTGGTGGCATTATAGCAATGCAGGGTCTCACATGGAAGAAAATGGCAGAGCAGCAAGAGAAAGTCTCACTGCTCTCTTTTTAAAGCCCTCAGAACCATGCCCATGATCACTATTATTAATCCAATCACTAGGCATGCTCCTCAGAATCTAACCACCTCTTCAAGGCCCACCTTTAAATTGCCATAATAAGATTTCCCACCCTCAACATTTGCAGTGGGGATTTAAGCTTCAGTGAGGTTGGGGGGCATCCAATCTACAGCACCAACTCACCCCCCCCAAGTTCAGGGAAAAACTGCACAATCATATAGAGTAGTTCTGACATCTCTAACCTTAGAATCTCATCATAATTCTGTCGGTTTGAAGGTCAAGACACTAGTAAGATATGATCGCTCTCAAAATAAAATATAGAAAAGCTGCAAAAACTGGTAATGAAGGGAAAAGGTCTCAATCATCCTCAGTCAAGAAAACCTGACACTGAATTATCAGGATTTGATAAATTATTGTTGATCATTAATAATGTAGTTACTCTTAATGCTGATAGAAATACAGCTTTTATAAAAACCAAACTTATGTTCTCCCCTATAGAAATATTGCCCTATAATTACATGTGACTTTGTATTTCTTTCCAGATACGTTTAAGTTCACTAGTCCTTTGGGTAGGTTTTGTAATGCCTTATTATATGGTGCCCAAAACGTTGTGGCCGAAGAATCATTTGGCTTAGATATAGGCATGGAATAGAAAAGAAGAGAAATGGGAAATTTATTCTGAGTCAACATAAATAGTGCCTCAGCAGGTCACTAAAGAAAGAGGGAGATTTGTTAATCAGAATTAGGATTTAGAATTGGTCCTTTAAGATTTAAAGCAGATCTCAAGGGCCCAGAAGCTCCTCTGTTGTTGATTTAATATCTGTACTGAAGCAGGATTCTAATCAGCTTTCTACAGGACTGTGTAAGATAGAGCACCACAAAAAAGTGAAGACAACAACCCAACAGGATCATTAGTCAGCCTTTCCATTATCCTTTCAAAACATCCCCTGAGATACCCATCAGTAAATGTTTGTTTACTATGGACTTTAGCAGGCAGAGGAAATATGTTCTTCTTGTTTCCAATGTTGATACTAAAATGCAGGAAAACTGTTAGTACATTAAATAGATATTAACTTTTGATGATCATAAGCCAGAAGTATATTTCTAAATATGTTACATAGATATAGATTATCAGTCTCTATGTATTATATACAAAGTTATTGTTTTAAAACTAACAGTGCTCTTTCATCTGCTCCCTTATAACAGTGCTTTGCTTCTATGAAAAAATAATTGAGTAATTGCATTGCACAAAGCTGAAAGCCTCTATAAAAGAATTTTTTATGAAAACATATTGATTATATATATTTGTGGTGTACACAGTTATATTTCAATACATGTATACAGTGTGTGATGATCAAATCAGGGTAATTAACATATTCATAATTACAAAACTTAATCATTTCTTTGTGACAAGGACATTCAATCTCCTCTCTTCTGCCATTTGATAACATGTAGTAAATTATTGTTAATTATAGATGCCTAGCTTGATTGTACAGCAATAGAACTTATCTCTCCTATCTAGTTGTTTTGTAACCATTAACCAATCTCTCACTTTTCCCCCTTCCCTTTCCCACTTCTAGTAACCACAATTCTGCTTTCTCTTTTTGAAAGTTCAACATATTATTATCATTATTATAATTGTTTATTAATTTAAAGAATGGTTAAGATAATAAATAGCCATAGAGAATACTGGGCACTGCAGTGTAGAGTGGTAGTGGGCCAAAGGGAAGTTGGGCTCATCTACTCCAGTGCATTTTGTTAATGGAGTAAATTTTCAAGATTCCAGAGTTCTCTCCTAATGTAATATTCTCCAGCAAGGACTTCTCTCATGCAAATGGTCATTGGTCTAAAAAATATAAATTTATTTTACTCTTTTCTTCTAATTTGGACCCATCACTATGTTTCATGTATAAATTAAAGACCTCTACACATTTTTTTTTTTTTTTTTTTTTTTTTGCTTACTTTCTCTATGGGCTCTGTGATGTTTGGGGCAAATGCATTTCCACTATCAATTATTTATTGGAAATTTTAGTAAAAATACACAATAAGGTCATATTTATTTCTGTAACTGTTACTTTAGTATTAATAGATTTGTTTCTTTTATGTTTTACAATTCAGTAGCAGAAGAAAACTTTAATATTATACTCCTGCAGTAGGGATCACTCTCTCACTTAAGATATATAACAATGTGTAATTCTGTCACTGAAAAAGTGTCAAAAGCAATGGGAAAATGAGATTGGGTGTCCAGCAGGTCAAGAAACGGTTTATATATGATGGCATATATGTGATGGTAAAGAGTTTATTTTTATGGCAAGTGAAAGCCTTTTTATTGTTTTAAGGAGAAGAGGAGGAGGAGTAGGGAAGTAGTATTTTTAAAACTAACTATGGGCCATTAATTGTGCTTTTGATATACATATATTATGTAATCCAACAATTTACTTCATAATGGAGAAAGTATTGACCTGATGTTACAAATAAGGAACTGTCTCAGAGAGGTCAATACATTGCCAGGATTGTCAAACAGAATCGGTCTGATACCAAAACTATTCTCTTCCCCTACCTCCAGGTCATTTGGGATTGATGCAGAAGATGCAAATGGAGGGGAAGAGAATCTTTAAGGTGCTGTTTCTGTAGATGATAGCAAGGGATGCCGAGCTCCTCAATATTAGCTGTAGAGGTAGATATTGAGAGGAGAGGACAGATTCAAGAAATGTCTAAGAGTGCTTATTCTTCCTATCTAAAGTTTAAATATGACCAGACATACAGAATATTTGGCTATTGGAGAACAGGGAGTAAAGAAAAAATGACATCAATTTTCAGCTTGGGTGATGGAATGAAAGGTTATTGTTATCAAGATTTTAGACAAAAAAGAAAAATTCCCCATCTTTGGTAGGGAGGAGGGATGATGATTTGATTAGTGTTAATTTGTGTTGAATTTGAAGTGCCTATTTGACAACCAGATAGAGATATCTAGCATGAAGTTGGATAAAAGTATCTCAAGATGATGAAAAATATATGATCTCTTACACTGGTGGTAATTGATCATGTATGATGTGTGTGTAGATTACCCTGAGGAACATATATTTAAGGCAAGAATCCGTGAATGTACTCTCAAGGATGTACAAACCCTCTGATGTTTTTAATATTTGTGTGTGGGGAGGGGTCTGTTTCCCATTTTATAAACAGTGTTCCCAGATTAGTTTCTCAAATGGGTGTTAGGAGAAATTAATCCTCTACATACCCGGACTGTTTTCGCACATTCTTTCCAGGAATGCCAAGAATGCAAGGCCCTGACTGCTCTTTACCAAGGCCATTTGTTACATGTTAACATAAATAATATATTATTACAAAAATATATATTTTCCAAAGAAAAAATAGTGAAAATAGTGGCATTGCATTTCTGTAGATCTCTTTAATATCTGGCTTAACAGAAGACAACAGAATTATCATAGTCGTTTCTACATTTAGTGTGCAGTGATTTCACATGTCTTGTCTGGAAAAGTCCAATGTACATTCATGAGAGAGTGAGTGAAAAGGTGAATAATGTTTTAGTATTATTATGAAAATAGTTTTGACCTTGTGGAACCCCTGAAAGATTTTTAGGCATCTCCCCAGTGTCCCTAGCTCACATTGAAAAACTGTTGGAGTAGAATAAATCTAGATATTCATATCTGGTACATTTTAGTAGCTATGCCAGACTATCCAAAGCATAAAGACACTGCCACTGGTGCAAATGAGCATGTTGTTCAAAGAAAGCTTAATTAATTTGTTTTCTTTGATTTTCTATTTAAAAATTGTTTTTTGTGCAGCATAAAATAAAGTGAAACTATGTTGTCAGAAGACAAGATAGTGGTTATTATTGAATGTGAGGGGTTGGTGAGTAAAAATTAGAAGGGGACAAAAAAGGCTTCTGGGGTATTGCTACTAGTATTGTTTTTTGATCTGAGTGTTAATTACATGACTATTTAGCAAAAATAAATGAGTTATATACACTTATTTCCACTTTTACTTTATGTATGCTACACTATAGTAAAAAGTTAAAAATGTAGAAAAAAGGAAATCATAAGTGTCAGTCTTATTACCTCTACTAAAGTTTAAAACACAAGACTTTGGTCTATCCAAAAGATAAGATTGACACGTAGTTTGATTGACAGACAATGAATGCAGAAGCATGTATGTACTGAGTTAAAATTTATATTTGTAATATAGTACAAAAAACATAACTTTCTAAATTGTGACCAATCTATATATTCATAACAGTTATGTTTACACTTCCATTTGTTTACAAAATGAATACTTTTTAGTTGATGATAGTCATTATTGCATGCCTGAGAGGTAAAGTGATTTCATTTCCCAGATCTGTTAGTATGGTATTGCACTCATCCTTTAATTTCCAGTAAACTCCTCAACTCATTCAATGTTTCTACTCTATGAAAGTTTCTTAAAAGGTAGATTCTTAGCTGGCTTAATGATTTTCTTCATTTTACTGTTGTGAAAAGATATTAATTAATAGCTCTTATCTGTTTGCCTCTATTAATTTTAATCTCAGTATAAATGTGTTGTTGCTGCACTCTAAAGAGGTGCTGAAAATCATTTTTAATATGACAAAAATAAAAGCTCCCAGAGGGATGGTTTCTTTGATATGTATGATTCTCACTTAGTTTGGACAATTTGCAGGAAAGTTGCAACACATCTTCAGTGCACATATAAAGCTGTAGGTCTGCAGTACTTACACTAATGTGCTCCCCTCTTAAAGATAGCAAATTTGTCCTAACTAATAGGCTATTGCTGTGGGTTAGTGAGGTTGAATATGCTTAACACTTTAGTAAATATGCCAAAGAAGCGATCACTTCAGTTATCTTGGTCATCAAGACTAACTTCTTAACACCTACACATATGGCATAATGAATAATTCATGGTTTAAAACAAAATAAGCACTGTTGAAAGCAAAAGGAACTTATTTAATGCGACAATAGTGAAACGAACTAAGAGTCATAATGTTAAGGTATTTCAGCCAAGAGTAATTTTCTCCTGTTTAACACTGGCAAAATGCTTTAAATAATAGCAGAAAAGTTATTTGAATAGTGTAGAATCTTCTTGCCTAGCCATTTTCTTAATCCATTGTTTACTCATAGAAGAACACTAGAGGCTATCTAAAATTAATAAAAAATATCATAACTGCTTTCACTGTAGTAAAGTGCTTCATTCTACAATGTGACCACTACCAAGGGCAATTATTCACACTTTCTCGTACTTCATGTTTACTTCGGAGTTCAAACTACATTAATCACGACTCCTTCTTGAATTGGAAATGACATTAAAACCAGTGAAGAACACTTCTTGTAGTGCACAGTGTGCTCCGTTCCTCAGGGAGTCCTATGTTATGTGGAGAGAAAGAAATGGAGTCATTGTTCACCTGTTGAAATCTAAAAGAGCTTCACAAAACCAATTTTTAGAAATGAGTTGTGAAAACCAGGTTCTCATTTTAAAGAGCCAGTCACTTGAGAGATAAAAGTAGAAACGCAGCTTGGTTAAAGATGGGACCTTAGCCAGGGGGGACCTGTGACTAATTTCCAATGTTGAGCTCTGATACTGCACAAGGTTCTATTTCTAGGGTCATGATTGGGTTGCTTTGGAAGAGAAATAGTAACAGAGTATATGCAGGCAAAGAATGTCACTTTGTAAATAATTTTCCACATGCCCCAAATGAACACACAAACACTGTGATGGCTAGTGAATAGTAGGAAACCAAGGATTGGGATAAGGGTAACCCTTAAACCAGAAATCATGGTAAGGATTAGGAAAATTCAAAGTAGGTACTGTCCAAATGCAGTGCAAGAACAGGTGTGACTTCTGTGAAAATCAATACTCACAGACCAAATGGCAAAAGACCTTTCAGTGCAGTCCACTGGGGTACAGCTCTCAGTCTGTTCACCTCTGATGTCATATGCTTCCCATTGTCTCAGATATGACCCTTAGAAAGGGGGAAGGAGAAATCTTGGAATTTGTGTATTTGCTCAACAGAGATAACATTAAACCAAAAGAGACTCACATATAAATTAGAGATGATTAAATGTCAAAGCAGAAATCAAGACTAGTTAGATGTAAAGGCAAGCACTTGATTCAGAATTACTGTAGTAGGGAACCCTCAAAAGGAACTGATTTCTTAATTTAGAGTTATTTGGTGTTCTTATGGGGGCAAGAACAAGAATAAAAAAGTACTGGGAGACCAAGTTCAATGATTGAGGGGTGGTCATACATCTTGTCATTTTTCAACATTCCTGTACTTTTTTTTAAATGATCAGCTCCAGTTTAGGGTGGTCCATGGAATATATTTGCTGCCACCTCCTCCTTGGTATTTATTACTCTTCAGAATTTGTAGTAATAATCTGCTTTTCATAATTCCTAAAGCTGCTTTTAGGACAGAAGTTTAATTCAAAGTTTATGAGTGAGAAATCACATTTTTTTATAAACATAACTGTTAGTGGAAATATTACAATTTTTCCCACTTACAGGTTAGAAATAAGAACTAGTGAGTAAAGTGAATTATACTAAAGAAATTTATTTTAAAATTTACATTTCTTTCACTTCTGAGTCAATGTAATCTTAAATCTTAAAATACTGCCACAATTTAAATTAGTGATAATCACATTTTAGTCAAGAATGCTTTTGCTTTACTTTTTAGGGATAGTGAAGCATTCATAATGATATCCATGCATCATGCATACCACCAATTGTGTGTGCAAATTATGGGATCTAGTGCTAGAGTAAACTAACTACTTGATAAGTAAAGTTTTATGAAAACTTTATAAATACATCACTTTTGCAATGACTTTATAGAAGAAATAGTTTTAGACCACAATTTAAAAATATATACATACGTATATACAACTGTGTATATGTATGTATACACAAATACACATACCCAAGCATAAGAGAAAGCCTGGAAGAGATTACAGAATAAAATTCTCAACTATGTTCCCACTGGAAAAATTGAGAGATCTTTTTTTCATATATGAGGGTACTTCAAAAAGTTTGTGGAAGAACTAGTATTATCTTTCAATTTTATTTTTCTAAGAACTTTTTGAAGTACCCTTGTGCAATTCTATATTTTGCCTATGATAGAAGATTTGTTGTTTCCAAAAATAAGTACTATAGACAAAACTTCTGGCATTTTTAAATACTTTGATATCTATCTATGTATTTATTCATTTGTGTGGCTGGCTGGTACAGAATTGGACCATGCTCTAACCAACTGAGCTAACCAGCCAGCACCTAAGATTTATGATGTTTCTTTGCTTTTTTAAATTCTTATTCTGTAAGAATAATAAAAGAAATAAGAATAATTTCTTATTCTATCATTCAGATATTTCAAAATATTTTAGATGAAAAATTTATATATCCATAAAGATCATTAATTGCTACACTGAATAAAAATATTAGGTCTCAGAATAACATATATTTTAAAATGCTATTTTTATATGGACCAAAAATATGCAAAACTAAACAGCATACTTTTAAGGATACAAAAAAATGTGACCAAACTATTTTTAAAAAGTAAAGGATTTGAGGCCATCTGGTGACTTCTCCTGGAATGAAGAGCTAGAGAATTTTTGCAAATCTTTCTGCTGAGGACAATTAAAATAGTTGGATGAACTTTTAAAAGTAAATTCCTAAGTGCATCAAATAGCTAATAAGAGAGTAAGAAATTACCATACAAAGATATAGGGTGGGGGCAGGATTGCAAGAATCAAGAGAGGTGAGCTTAGCACTGAAGTGATTGTTTTCCCTCAAGATATTTGCTTCTTGTAAAGGAACAACTGTAAAACTAAGCTGTCATTTTTAGTGCCTTTGTGGGAACATAAGGAAGTGCCTAAGAAAATAAGAGATAAAAAGAAAGAACCAATAGAACAAACAAACCACAAAAATTTGAATGATCTTGGAGTGATCAGAGTATAAAATAACTGCTTTCTTTAATGCACCAAAAGAAAGGCTTGAAAATATATTCAGGAAACAAATAACTATAAACACAACATAGATATATGAAAACAAACAAAATACAGTTACTAGAATAGAAAAATAAAATAATTAAAATTAAGAATTGTTTTTCTATATGTGGTTAAGAGCAGATTAACATAGCTGAAGACAGAATTAGTGAACTGGAAGCAAGTCAGAAAACATTTACAAAGATAATTAAGTCAGAAAAATACCTAGAATAAAACATGGTGAAACAAAAATCCAAGAATACAAAACAGAAGATAAAAGTCATAGAGGATATGGTAAGAATATATAATATACAGTTAATATCAGTTAGTAGGAGAAGAGAGAATTAAAGGGAAAGAGGCAATATTTGAAGAGATAAAAGCTGAAAAAAATTTCTAAAACTGATGAAAGATACCACGCCACAAGTAACCCAACAAATCTCCAACATGAAATACACACATGCATATATACACATAAAGACACACACTCACACATGTACTCACTAAACACATTATAGTGAAACAGAAATAAAAGCAAAAAGAAAAGAAAAAAAAGAAAAAACTTTAAAACTCTTCTAATGCAAATAAGATAGATAACCCTTAAAGGTGAGACAGACTGTAAGTCACAATGGTATTCAGAAGAAAATAGAATGATTTGTTCAATTTGCTTTTTTAAAAAGTAAATTAATCTCATATCCAGGGAAAGCTCTTCTCCAGAACTAATATTAAGGAGACAAAACAAAATAAAGATAAAACTAGAATTAGACCCAATCTAAAAGAAATGGTAAAGGTAGTGACACAGCAGTAGAGAAAGAAATCTCTGAAAGGCAGAGATTTATGAAGAAATGAAAAGTAAAGAAACTGAATACAACAAAAATAATAATGTATGATCTTAAAAAATAGAATCAAAACACACAATAAAATAAGTCAAAGAGTAGCTTAATGATATTAAGGTGTTCTTGTTTTATTTCTAATTGTCTGGGAGAAGGGTAAAGGTATCAATTAAAATTATTTTGATAATATTTTAAAAACAAAGGAATAATAAACATAGCATTTAGAATAGTGGTTACTTCTGACAAGAAGGTAGGACAAAGATATAAAATAGGACCCACAGATAAACGCAGGATATCATAGTTCTTAAATTGAATGGTGGGTTCTTGGGTACTTGTGTTATCATGTTTCTTTAATTTATATGTAAATTACATACATTTTAGTATCCGTCAAATACTACATAATTGCATTAAAAAGAGATTACCTACAATATGGGCAAACAATTGGAAATCATATCTCATAAAATGATGGTCTAGCATACAAAAGAATTAATAATATTTTTGATAACTTGTCAACAGAATATTTAAATTATTTGTATACACTTAAAAATCAAGCTAACTCATGATATTTTGATGATTATATGAGTGGTATCAGTACATTTTGTTCAATTATCATTTCTCCAACAGATTGT
Organism: Cynocephalus volans; assembly: GCF_027409185.1. Taxonomy (NCBI): domain Eukaryota; kingdom Metazoa; phylum Chordata; class Mammalia; order Dermoptera; family Cynocephalidae; genus Cynocephalus; species Cynocephalus volans. The sequence continues at coordinate 35,575,458 of NC_084478.1, read as the reverse complement.
GATCACCTTTGCCTTAAACAAACATACATCATGGTACTTTTTTTCTGTTCCTTTCAGGATACACCACAATTCTCAGAAAGCATTACATATCATAAATACTTAGATAATTCTGGATTTATCCCTCACTAATGCTGCAAACTTAGCACTAAGAAAAATCACCAAATATATGTCCTACTTTAGTTTGAATGAAGGCATTGGTATAAATGTTCTTATTTGTGGGTAGACATGCTTATGCCAAACAGATTTCTTTTATCATTTCATAAATAAATGTGGACAGGTGGATTTTATACCATGTCTATATTAAGAATTTACGAGTGATTTATATACAAAATAATCCTTTTGGGTTTATTTTTGTTTGTTATTGTTTATACTTACTGCATATTATTATTTGTTACTTATTATTTTAGAGTTTGCTTTCTCATATTTTTATTTAATCTTATTTTTGAACATATATAAAATATTTATAGGGCCCCAAAATGTTTTATATTACAAGGGGTCTTCAAAAAGTTCTTGGAAAGATTCATATTATCTTTTAATTCCATTTTTCCATGAACTTTTTGAAGTACTCTCGTATATGTATACACACAAACAAAAATGAACTCTACTATATAATTGTGTGTGTGTATAGTACTTTGTTGATATCAACAGTTTATTGTAATGTGCAGCAATCAATGTATGTGATTTTTAAGTAATTACTTTCCAGGTTTTCAAGATAATCCTTTGTACTCTACCTTGTTCATCATCCTAATAAAAATTATGATCCCCTTACAGGACATTTTAACATTTCATAGTAATATGCCAGTATTTCATGATTTGATAACCACTCATCTCAGAATCTCCATAATTTTGAATATAGCAGAAGATACAGAGATATTTAAAAAACTTTCTATGTTAAAGAAATTACTTCACAAGTAATATTTTTTTTAAAACACATGCCATTTGGAGAATAACACCTCTGGCTCTCATATAGAGCCTGTTTATTCAGAGTTTAATGTTTATTTTAACAAATTTGGATATTTTGTTTCCCAGAAGGAAGGACATTAAAAGTAGAAAATAATAATGTTTGTGGGAATAAAGGAGCTATGAAGGATGCAGTCGTGGCACCTCTCTGAAATAACTGATAGTCTAACATAGGGAAGACACAGAGTTAGCAAGTCTTTAAAAAGTACAATCCAGGGCCGAGCCCGTGGCGCACTCGGTAGAGTGCTGCGCTGGGAGCGCAGCAACGCTCCCGCCGCGGGGTTCGGATCCTATATAGGAATGACCGGTGCACTCACTGGCTGAGTGCCGGTCATGAAAAAAAAAAAAAAAAAAAGTACAATCCACTTTTGAACTAGTGAATATTTTACATTTCAAGAAGACCAAAGAAATAATTAAACAGACCCTAAAGTTGAAAACATATATAAACGATCATAAAATCTATATCAGACTGAGTATATAACTAGACAGAAAAAAATAAAATAAATTAATTTTTGTACTCAGGATTATGACTAAATACATAGTGGCTATATTTTAAGGATAAAAATCTACAAATAAATATTGAATCTTACATAGTAATTTTGTTGTTGGTAGTAGTATTGGCATAGTGATTCTAAACTATATTGTGTGTATAATAGGATAATGTAATACCCTATTCATATCAGTGCAAATTATTAATATATTGATGTTATTATGAACCATGTTTCTCACTGTAGGAAAGGGAAATAAAACTATAAAGAGGGGGAAAGTGAGAAACAGACTGTGGGGTAGCATCTCAATTAGAGATATCTTTGTGAATTCTTTATATATGTGTTCTATTTCCCCACTGATCATAATTTCTTTGAGCCTAGAAACAATCACACTCATTTCAGTGTGCACCTTATACAGTCTAAGCCCAATTAGGATGTAGAAACCACAGTGTGGGTATAAGAAGTGAAGTTTACTAGAAAATAGAATTATTAAACAGTGATAATAGAGTGACTATAAGATGTACAGAAACTCTATATGGTGCCCTTTGGCTGAAGGAGAGTAGCCAAGGAAGGAAAATTTTGGAAGGGGGCCCTGCCTCAAGGCTGGGTTTCAGACCTCCTTGATGAAAAGGTAGTTCAGTCCACTAGACAGCAGAGAAGTTACCTATTTTGCCCAGGCCACAGCTGGTCTGCCATCAACTGGATAAGCAGAAAGCAACCCTTCAGAGTACAGGCCAAGGGCAGACAATCTGAAGGCAATTGACAACCTGTGGTGTGTGTGAGTGGAGGAAGTTAAAGTCCTCTGGGGCACAGGTGAGCAGCGCGAGGCTTGCAGAGGTTAATCAGCTGGTGTAAGGACGAAGCCTTCGAGGCACCAGTTTTGCTAGGCCAAAGATACGTAGAAGTTTGCCTAGGACCGCACACTCTGTGTACATGGATGGCACAGAGTTCCACCCTGTATTCTCCCACCCATATTACTGTTCCACCATGCCACAGGAGGATCCTTTCATCCTGCAGTGACACTACTGTGTCTTCTTTTTTTTTTTTTTTTTTTTTTTTACTTTCTAAATCTGTCCGTTTTTTTTCTTTTTTTTTTCTTTTAATTTTATTTTGTCGATATACATTGTAGCTGATTAATGCTCCCCATCACCAAAACCTCCCTCCCTTCTCCCTCCCCCCCTCCCCCCCAACAATGTCCTTTCTGTTTGTTTGTTGTATCAACTTCAAATAATTGTGGTTGTTATATCTTCTTCCCCCCCCCCGTTTGTGTGTGTGTGTGTGTGTATGTGTGTGTGTGAATTTATATATTAATTTTTAGCTCCCTCCAATAAGTGAGAACATGTGGTATTTCTCTTTCTGTGCCTGACTTGTTTCACTTAATATAATTCTCTCAAGGTCCATCCATGTTGTTGCAAATGGCAGTATTTCATTCGTTTTTATAGCTGAGTAGTATTCCATTGTGTAGATGTACCACATTTTCCGTATCCACTCATCTGATGATGGGCATTTGGGCTGGTTCCAACTCTTGGCTATTGTAAAGAGTGCTGCGATGAACATTGGGGAACAGGTATACCTTCGACTTGATGATTTCCATTCCTCTGGGTATATTCCCAACAGTGGGATGGCTGGGTCGTATGGTAGATCTATCTGCAATTGTTTAAGGAACCTCCATACCATTTTCCATAGAGGCTGCACCATTTTGCAGTCCCACCAACAATGTATGAGAGTTCCTTTTTCTCCGCAGCCTCGCCAGCATTTATCGTTCATAGTCTTTTGGATTTTAGCCATCCTAACTGGGGTTAGATGGTATCTCAATGTGGTTTTGATTTGCATTTCCCGGATGCTGAGTGATGTTGAGCATTTTTTCATATGTCTGTTGGCCATTTGGATATCTTCCTTAGAGAAATGCCTACTTAGCTCTTTTGCCCATTTTTTAATTGGGTTGCTTGTTTTCTTCTTGTAAAGTTGTTTGAGTTCCTTATATATTCTGGATATTAATCCTTTGTCAGATGTATATTTTGCAAATATTTTCTCCCACTCTGTTGGTTGTCTTTTAACTCTTTTAATTGTTTCTTTTGCTGTGCAGAAGCTTTTTAGTTTGATATAATCCCATTTGTTTATTTTTCCTTTGGTTGCCCGTGCTTTTGGGGTCGTATTCATGAATTCTGTGCCCAGTCCTATTTCCTGAAGTGTTTCCCCTATGTTTTCTTTAAGAAGTTTTATTGTCTTAGGGTGTATATTTAAATCCTTAATCCATTTTGAGTTGATTTTAGTATACGGTGAGAGGTATGGATCTAGTTTCATTCTCCTGCATATCGATATCCAGTTATCCCAGCACCACTTGCTGAAGAGGCAATCCCTTCCCCAGTGAATAGGCTTGGTGCCTTTGTCAAAGATCAGATGGCAGTAAGTGTGTGGGTTGATTTCTGGATTCTCTATTCTATTCCATTGGTCAGTGTGTCTGTTTTTATGCCAGTACCATACTGTTTTGGTTATTATAGCTTTGTAGTATAGCTTAAAGTCAGGTAGTGTTATGCCTCCAGCTTTATTTTTTTTGCTCAGCATTGCTTTGGCTATGCGTGGTCTTTTATTGTTCCATATAAATGTCTGAATAGCTTTTTCCATTTCTGAGAAAAATGTCTTTGGAATTTTGATGGGGATTGCATTGAATTTGTATATCACTTTGGGTAGTATGGACATTTTCACTATGTTGATTCTTCCAATCCAAGAGCATGGAATATCTTTCCATCTTCTTGTATCCTCTCTAATTTCTCTCAGCAGTGGTTTGTAGTTCTCATTATAGAGATTTTTCACCTCCTTGGTTAACTCAATTCCTAAGTATTTTATTTTTTGGTGGCTATTGTAAATGGGCAGGCTTTCTTGATTTCTCCTTCTGCATGTTCACTATTGGAGAAAAGAAATGCTACTGATTTTTGTGTGTTGATTTTGTATCCTGCTACTGTGCTGAAATCATTTATCAATTCCAACAGTTTTTTTGTAGAGGTTTTAGGCTGTTCGATATATAGGATCATGTCATCTGCAAACAGGGACAGTTTGACTTCATCTTTTCCAATCTGGATGCCCTTTATTTCCTTCTCTTCTCTGATTGCTCTGGCTAGTACTTCCAACACTATGTTGAATAGCAGTGGTGAGAGTGGGCATCCTTGTCTAGTGCCTGTTCTTAAAGGAAAAGCTTTCAGCTTTTCCCCATTCAGGATGATATTGGCTGTGGGTTTGTCATATATGGCTTTAATTATGTTGAGATACTTTCCCTCTATACCTAACTTATAGAGGGTCTTTGTCATGAATGAGTGGTGAACTTTATCAAATGCTTTTTCAGCATCTATAGAGATGATCATATGGTCCTTGTGTTTGAGTTTATTAATATGGTGTATCACATTTATTGATTTGCGTATGTTGAACCAACCTTGCATCCCTGGGACTACTGTGTCTTCTATTGAGAAAGTTTAACATCATTCTCACTTTATAGAAGGAATACTTAAAGGAATTTTGTGTATTACCACAGAGTATATATTGAACTGCACAACTGGAACTGAGAGGCAATGAATCAATTACTGTCACAACATTTAACACCCAAGTATTTGTTTCTAAATACCAGTACTCACAAAAAAGAACTAGGGCTCCTTGGATAAAAGACTGATTCTAGGTCTGAATATGGAAAAAATCAAGTGAGCCTGAAACTTTTTGCCAAAGACTTACTCAAATATCAATGGGGACATGTCAACTTGACAGGGCTTCAACTGACCAAATTTGGCTCAACTGAGCATCAAAAAGGAAAGTGACGTCTTCTTTGAGAAATGCTTATTCAGCTCCTTTGCCCATTTTTAAATCAGGTTACATGTTTGCTTACCGTTAAGTTGTTCGAGTTCCTTGTGTATTCTGGATATTAATCCCTTGTTGGATGGATAGTTTGAACATATTTTCTCCAATTCTGTGGGTTGTCTTTTCACTCTGTCAATTGTTTCTTTTGCTGTGCAGAAGTTTTTAGTTTGATATAATACCATTTGTTGTTTTTTTTTCTTTTGTTTATGTTTTTGAAGTCTTCTGCATAAAGTCTTTGCCCTGTCCTACATCTGAACTGTCTCCTCTCTGTTTTCTTTTGGAAGATTTATAGTTTCAGGTCTTATATTTGTCTTTAATCCATTGTGAGTTGATTTTGGTATACAGTGAGATGAATGATCTAGTTTAATTCTTCTGCATATGGATGTCCAGTTTTCCCAGCACTATTTATTGAAGAGGCAATCTTTTCCCCAGTGTATGTTCTTGTTGCTTTTGTCAAAGATCTGTTGCCTGTAAGTATGTGGGTTGATTTCTGGGTTTTCTATTCTGTTCCATTGGTCCATGTGTCTGTTTTTACACCAGTACCAAGCTGTTTTGGTTACTATAGCTTTGTAGTATAATATGAAGTCAGGGGGTGTTATGCCTCCAGTTTTATTTTTTTTGCTCAGGGTTGCTTTGGCTATTTGGGGTCTCTTGGTATTCCATATGAATGTTTGGGTTGTATTTTTGATTTCTGTAAAGAATGTCATTGGTATTTTGATTGGGATTTTATTGAAATTGTAGATTGCTTTGTGTAGTAAGGACATTTTTACAATGTTAATTCTTCCAATCCAAGGACATGGAATGTCTTTTCATCTTTTTGTGTCCTCTTTTATTTCTTTCAGCAGTGATTTGTAGGTCTCATTGTAGAGATCTTTCATCTCCTTGGTTAAATTAATTCTTAGGTATTCTACTTTTTTGCTGACTATTGTAAATGGGCTTGCTTTCTTGATTTCTTTTTCTGCTATTTCATTATTGGAGTATAAAAATGCTACTGATATTTGCATGTTGATTTTGTATCCTGCAACCTTACTGAAATTGTTCATCAATTCTGAGAGCTTTTTGGTTTTTTGTAGAATCTTTAGTTTTTCTGCATGTAGGATCATGTCATCTTCAAACAGGGACAGTTTTACTTTGTCTTTTCCAATCTGGATGCCCTTTATTTATTTCTCTTACCTGATTACTCTGGCGAGTACTTCCAATACTATGTTAAATAGGAGTGGTTGGAGTGGGCATCCTTGTCTTGTTCCTATTATAACATGCAAGATTGGCAGTGAGTTTGTCATATATGTTTTACTGCTATTACCAAAAAGACAGAGAATAACAAATACTGGCAAGGATGCTGAGAAAAAGGAATGCTCCTACACCATTGGTGGGGCTGTAAATTAGTGCAGCCATTATGAAAAATGCTATGGAGGTTCCTCAAACAACTACAGGTAAAACTACCATATAATCTATTATTCCCAGTGCTGAGTATATACCCAAAGGAATGGAAGTCATCATGTTGAAGGGATACCTGCACTTCCATGTTTACCACAGCTCTATTTAAAGTAGCCAAGATTTGGAGCCAACCTAAATGTCCATGGACAGATGACTGGATAACAAGTACTACTTGGCCATAAAAAGAATGAAATTGTGCCATTTGCAGAAACATGGATGAACGTAGAAAAAATTTTGTTAAGTGAAATAAGCCAGGCACAGAAACAGAAATGCTGCATGTCCTCACTCATAAGTGGGAGCAAAAAAAATAATGAAAATAAATAAATAAACAAACAAACAGCAATCACAATAATGCTTTGAACTTTAAAAAAAAGAGAAGAGAACTATGGTTGTTAGAGGTGGGAAAGGGGGAGGGGGAAGGGATGTTATTGAGAAATTGGTTAAGAGTCACAAATATTGATTACATTTTATAAACATGAGTATACTAATTACCCTGATTTGGTCACCACATATTGTACACAGGTATTGATATCAAAACCTATATCCCACAAATATGTATAATCAATTGTTTCATTAAAAAACTGTCAAAAATAAAATAAAATAATTTTTTAAAAGGATAATTACAATAAAAGCTATAACATAGACAAGTGGGGTAAAATCCATTGAGTCCTAACTAATACTCAAAAAGAGTGAACAGTGAAGGAAGTGAAAGTTCTTTATAGAAGAATGAGAGCTAAAAATAGATGAAATAAAACAATTAGAAAGCTACAATTAGAAATTAACAAAATGATTATTGATTTAGGGAGGATCATCAATTGATGCTAAAACCACTGGGTGACAGTTCTTGAGGACCTAAATATCTACTTCATTGAAAACTGTCACCCCACTGATTATGTATAACTGCAAAAGAAAAGGGTAGCTATCAAAATGGTAATGTGGAGGACCCAAACTTAACTAAGTTATCCCCAGTAATGGGGCAAATTGACATTATGTGTCTCCATTATGTGATGCAAAAGAAGCACACCTCATCTCTATAGAAATCTTACCAAACATGTTTATTCTGAATCTAATCATGTGGGAACAATTAGAGTAATCTGATGGTAGGGCATTCTATAAAACTAGTGACCTGGGTGCTTTCAATATTTCAATATCATGATTAAATGACATCTTAGAACATGACAACTAAATGCAGTTCAGAATTCTGGATTTTTTTTTTTAATGTATAAAATTATTTGGAATATTGGGGAAAGTGAATATAGTAATATTGCTACATCAATTTGAGTGTTTTTCTTAATGATATTATGGTTATATATTTTGTTCTTAGGCTATCTATGGTGATATATGAAGGTACTTCCAAAAGCTTGCGGAAAATGGAGTTAAAAGTTAATACTAACCTTTCCATGCACTTTTTGAAGACCCCTCACAACTTACTTTCAAATGATTCAGGAAAGAAATATGTATATGCAGGGAGAGAGAGAGGAGGGTGGGGAGAGGCAGAGAGAGGCAGAAAGAGGGAGGTAATCCCATGACTTCTGTTTCTGAGGGGGGCACCAGAATTTAAAACACAATGTAATAATTGATTTACTTAATAGTAAACTTATCTCTAAAAAGTTTAAATTATATCACAAGTTAATTTAAAGATAATATAAGCCATCTAATATAATTTAGAGAAATTCTTAACCTGGTCACTGAAAGTGGGAAAGTTTTAGTTCTTGGAGAATTCGGTTATTTGATATCTGTTTATTATTCTTGACATAAAAAAATGAATTATTTCGTTATTTTTTATCTACAATTGTGTAAATTTAAGAAACTTTAGCACCTTTAAGGAAGCTCAATGAAAATATCATTATCTCCAATGAACCCTTGGTTATCTCACCTCATCCTTGTTTATAGACAGGTTTTTATGTATTTCTTTTCTTTCCTCATAAACTGTATGGCTTTTGTGGGCACACACCATCATTATACTTTATTTTTATAAATCACAAGGCATAGTATATTTTCTGGCCCTCTAAGAGTCCCAGAAACAAAGCACAATAAAGCAAAAACATAAAAATTCTAGAATTGGCAAATTTACATTCTGAGACAATGGTAATTTCCACAGCTCTCTATAGCTACCGAAATAAACTATTATCACTTTAAAGCAATTTTAAATTCAGATTTTTAATCTTTCCCAAACTTTATACATCAAAATGTCACAATCAGTGATGTTAGATAACTTAGCAATGGCTGCCAAATTCTTACTGGTATTGACAGAGGGAGGAGACATGGTTTTATAACATATATGTCTCCCTCAGTAAGAATTTGCTTTGACTGATGTAATATCTGCAGAAATGCTTTCACAGTAGTTGAATTAAGACTGCTATACTACAGCATATGTCTTTTCCATTTACTTCCTTTGTTACAAAATATAACTTACTCAGGAGATAGCTTCCTGTTCAAATTGTTGTTCTCATTGAAATGAAAAGCTTTCCTAATTTGTCTTTGTAAGACGTTCACAAATTTATTGGCATTTCTCCCATCGAGAAATGAGATATATGTAAGTCCCGTTGCCTTGAATCTGTACTGGACATAATAGCTCACTCATAAACAATAGAATGTGGTGAATCTGACACTTCATGACTTCTCAGACTAGGTAATTAAAGACAATGCTGCTTCTGCTATGTTCAGTGGGACATTTAGTTTTGGAGCCTTGAACTGTCATTAAGAAATCTGACTACCCTGAGTTCAGCATGCACTGAGGAAGCCCTGCAGACATGGATAGGTCCTGTTTAGGTTTCTTGATCAACAAACACAGCTGAAGTCCCAGATGACAGCTAGCATCAAGCACCAAAAACGGTAGCAAAAGCACACACAGATAATTTCAGACCCCAGCAATTGACTTATCTCCACTGTGGAGTCGTCCTCAGTGAGGCCCTGGACATTTTGGAATACAGACTAGACAAGCCATTCTCACTGCACTCTTTCTGAATCCCTGAATGCAGAATCCGTAAGCATATTATTATGATCATTTTAAGCTGCTAAATTGATGGATGATTGGATAAGTAAACTGTGGTATATATACACCTTGGAATACTACTCTGCCATAAAAAAGAACGAAATACTCCCATTTGCAACAACATGGATGAACCTGGAGAAATTTATGTTGAGTGAAATAAGCAAAGCACAGAGGGATAAATACCACATTTGCTCACTGATATGTGGGAGCTAAGAGAGAAAGAAGGAAGGAAAGAAAGACCACAGTAGTGCATTGGCCTTACAGAGGGAGGGAACATTCCTAGGGCTACAAAGTGGAGTGGGGGGGAAAGGGGGAGGGAGAGGGAGGTTGGGGGATAATTTGATGGGGGAGAGGGGGTGCAGAAGTAATTTCTGGTAATGGGTGTCCTCCCAGTATGAAACTGGCCCTCATATCATTGGCACTAGGGGTGACAATTAGCTTTGTATCACATGAATATTCATAATAAAAATAAACAAATAAATAAATAAATTTTGTGATACTTTGTCACATATTAACAGTACCAAGAAGAGAGGATGAAGTTGATAATTTATCATGCTGGAGGAATTAGAGATGAGGCTCTCATTTTGTGCAATATTTTTATCATATAGCCTAGGCAAGCTACAAAATTACACAAAAGCAAACTAGATATTTCAGGCAAGGCCATATGAATCACAAAGATCTTTAGATATTTTTGTGAGTAAGAGTACTGATTTGTCAGCCAAGTTAATATAGGTGTATAAGCAGCTTCATGGCAACCAAGTGATAGGTGGTTGACCACTCATACATGTGCCTATGCTTGGAGAGTCAGCATTGCTCAGTGGAATTTACCAATCCCCAAAGCATACTGCACTCCCTTTGTTATTAGATATCAGCACTTTCCAATTGTAAAGGCAAACATGACTTTTTATTTTTTTTAATTTTTTAAAATTTATCAATGTACAGTGTAGTTGGGCCGAGCCCGTGGCACACTCGGGAGAGTGCAGTGCTGGGAGCCCAGCGACGCTCTCGCCGCGGGTTCGGATCCTATATAGGAATGGCCGGTGCACTCACTGGCTGAGTGCCCGTCACGAAAAAGACAAAAAAAAAAAAAAAAAGAATACAGTGTAGTTAATTTTCTTGTCTCTTTAACAATACCTCTTTCCCCCTCCCTCCCCCGATCAGCATCATATCTATTCATTTGACTTAACACGTTCAAGAAATTGATGTGATTGCTGTGTCTTCTTCACCCCCCCCCATTTATTTTTTGCATATTTATTGATTTATTTTTAGCTCCCACAAATAAGTAAGAACATGTGGAATTTCTCTTTCCGTACCTGGCTTATTTCACTTAACATAGTTTTCTCTAAGTCCATCAATGTTGCTGCAAATGGTAGTATTTCATTCTTTTTTATAGCAGAGGAGTATTACATTATGTAGCTATACAATATTTTCCTAATCCACTCATCTGATGATGGACATTTGGGCTGATTCCAACTCTTGGCTATTATAAATAGGACTGCAATAATTATGGGAGTACAGGCATCCCTTCAACATAATGATTTCCATTCCTCTGGGAATATTCCAGGAATACCTGGGTCATATGGTAGATCTATCTGTAATTGTTTAAAGATCTTCCATACCATTTTCCATAAAGGATGCACCATTTTGAAGTCCCACCAACAGTGTAAGAGGGTTCCTTTTTCTCTGCAACCTCATCAGTACTTATCACTCTCAGTCTTTTGGATTTTAGCCTTCCTAACTAGATTGAGATGGTATCTCAAAGTGGTTTAGATTTGTTTTTTCTAAGGATTTTTTTCATAAGTCTGTTGGCCATTCATATCTTCCTTTGAGAATTGCCTATTCAGCTCCTTTGCCCATTTTTAATTGGGTTACTTGTTTTTTTGCTGTTAAATTATTTGAGTTCCTTGTATTTTCCGGATATTAATCCTCAGTCAGATGCATATTTTGCAAATAATTTCTCCCAACATGTTGGTTGACTTTTCACTCTGTGAATTATTTCTTTTGCTGTGCAGAAGCTTTTTAGTTTGATATAATCCCATTTGTTTATTTTTCCTTTGGTTGCCTGTGCTTTTGGGGTCATATTCATGAAGTCTGTACCCACTACTACTTCCTGGAGTGTTTCCCCTATGTTTTCTTTAAGAAGTTTTATTGTTTCCAGACGTATATTTAATTCTTTAGTGCCTTTTGAGTTGATTTTGTTATATGGTGAGAGGTATGGGTCTAGTTTCATTCTCCTAAATGCAAATATCCAATTTCCCAACACCATTTGCTGACGAGGCATTGTCTTACCCAGTGGGTAGACTTGGTGCCTTTGTCAAAGATTAGATGGCTGTAGGTGTATGGATTGCTTTCTGGATTCTCTATTCTATTCTTTGGATCCATGTGTCTGCTTTTATGCCAATACCATGCTGTTTTGATTATTATAGCTTTGTAGTATAGTTTAAAGTCTGGTTGTGTTATGCCTCCAGCTTTATTTTTTTTGCTCAGAATTGCTTTGGCTATGTGTAGTCTTTTGTTATCCATATAAATGTCGGGATAGTTTTTTTCCATTTCAGAGAAAAATGTCATTGGAATTTTGATAGGTCTTGCATTGAATCTGTAGATCATTTGGGGTAGTATGGACAATTTCACAATGCTAATTCTCCCAATCAAGAGCATGGGGTATCTTTCCATCTTCTTGTGTCCTCTTTAATTTCACTCAACAGTGGTTTGTAGGTCTCGTCATAGAGATTTATCACATTCATGGTTAACTATACTCCTAAGCATTTTTTTTGGGGGGGGTGACTATTGTAAATGGCTAGATTTCTTGAATTTTTTTCCTGCGTATTCAATATTGGAGTATAGAAATGCTACTGATTTTTGTTTGTTGATTTTGTATCCTGCAACTTTGCTGAAATCATTTATTAAGTCTAAGAATTTTTTTGTAGAGGCTTTAGGCTGCTCGATACATAGGATCATATCATCTGCAAACAGGGACAGTTTGACTTCATCTTTTCCAATCTGGATGCCCTTTATTTCCTTCTCTTCTCTGATTGCTCTGGCTAGTACTTTCAACACCAAGTAGAATAGGAGTGGTGAGACTGGGCATCTTTCTTTTGTTTCTGTTTTAAGGGAAAAGCTTTCACCTTTTCCTCATTTAGGATGATATTGGCAGTGGGCTTATCATGTAAGGCTTTAATTATGTTGAGATACTTTCCATGTATACCCAACTCATAGAGAGAGTTTATCATTAACAAGTGTTGGATTTTCTCAAATGCTTTTCCAGCATCTATAGAGATGTTCATGTTGTTTCTGTCTTTGATTTTCTTGATGTAGTGTATCACATTTATTGATTTGTGTATATTTAACCAACTTTGCATCCGTGGGATGAATCCCACTTGATGATGTTGTATAATTTTGTGTATGTGTTGCTTTATTCTGTTAGCTAGTATTTTATTGAGGATTTTTGCATCTATATTCATCAAGGATATTGGCCTGTAGCTTTCTTTTTCTGTTCTATCTTTGTCAAGTTTTAGTATCAGGGTAATTTTTGCCTCATAGAATGAGTTTGGGAGAATGGTCTCTGTTTCAATATTTTGGAATAGTTTTTAGTGAATTGGTATCAATTCCTCTTAGAAGGTTTGTTAGAACTCTGCATTGAACCTGTCCAGTCCTGGGCTTTTCTTTGTTGGGAGACTTCTGGTGACAGCTTCAATTTCCTTTATTGTTATTGGTCTGTTCAGATTTTCTATATCTTCTTGGCTCAGTCTTCGTACTTTGTGTGTGTCCAGAAATTTATCCATTTCCTTCAGATTTTCAAATTTGTTGCCATATAGTTGTTTATAGTAGTTGCTAATGATTCCTTGTATTTTGGAGGCATCATTTGTAATGTCACCTTTTTCATTACTAATTTTTGTTACTTGGATCTTCTCTCTTATTTTCTTCATTAGCCTTGCTAAAGTTTTATCAATTTTATTCATCTTTTCAAAAACCCAACTTTTTGTTTCATTGACCTTTTGCATCATTTTTCATGTTTCTATTTCATTTAGTTCTGCTCTGATCTCAATTATTTCTACAAACTTTGGGTTTGGATATGTCTTGTTTTTCTAGTTCTTTAAGGTGAAATGTTAGGTTGTTTAGTTGCCATCCCTCCATTCATCTGAAGTAAGCATTTATTGTAATACATTTTCCCCTTAGAGCTGCTTTTGCACTCTCCCACAGGTTTTTGTATGATGTGTCATTATTTTCATTAGTTTCCAGAATTTTTTTGATTGCCTGTTTAATTTCTTCTTGGACCTATATGTCATTAAGAAGAATGTTGTTTAATTTCCATGTGTTTGTATAGATTCCAGAGTTTTATTTGTTATTGATTTCTAATTTTAATCCATTGTGATCTGAAAAAAAAACATGGAATAATTCCAACTTTTTAAAATTTGTTGAGAATTGATTTGTGACCTAACATGTGGTGTATCCTGGAGAATATTCCATGTGCTTATGAGAAGAATGAATATTCTGAGATTGTTGGATGGAACGTTCTATTGATAACTGCCTAGCCCAGTTAATCTACAGTACTGTTTAGATCCCGTGTTTCTCTTTTGCTTTTCGGACTAGATGATCTGTCCAATATTGAGAGTGGGGTTCTCAGGTCCCTTGCTTTTATGGTATTGGTGTCTATCTCATACTTTAGGTCTAATGGTATTTGCTTTATAAATCTGGTTGTTCTCATGTTGAGTACATATATATTTATGATTGTTATGTCTTCTTGATGGATAGATCCTCTTATCATTATATAATGGCCTTCTTTATCTCTTTTTATAGTTTTTGCTTTAAAGTCTATATTATCAGATATAAGAATAGCTGCCCGAGCTTCTTTTTTGTTTCTATTTGTATGGTATATCTTTTTCCATCCTTTCACTCAATCTATGTGTGTCTTCACACATGAGGTTAATCTCTCAAAGGCAGCATATTGTTGTGTCCATCCTTTTAATCTAGTCAGTTAGTCTGTGTGTTTTCAGTGGGGAATTTAATCCTTTTATGCTAAGAGTTATTACTAAAAGGTGTTGATTTACTCCTGGCATTTTGTTGATTTTTGTTTGGATATCTTCAGTATCTTCCGTTCCTTTCATTCTGATTTATTGTTTGTCTTCTTTGTTGGTTTTGTGAGATGGTAGACATTTTTTTATCTCTTTATTATTAGCATTTTTATTTTAATGGTGTGATTTTTCCTCTCTTGATTATTCATGGTAGTGATGGTTGTTTTTCACGAACCAGACCCAGTACTTCCTTGAGAATTTTTTGAAGGCTGTTCATGTGGTAGTGAACTCCCACAGTTTTTGTTTGTCTGAGACATATACCATTTTTCCTTCATTTCTGAAGGTTAGCCTTGCTGGATAAAGTATTCCTGGTTGACAATTTTTGTCTGTTTGTATTGTGAATATGTCATCCCATTCTTTTCTGGCTTTTAGGATTTCCAGTGAAAAGTCTGATGTTAGTCTGATTGGAGCTCCCTTATAGGTGACTTGACACTTCTCTCTTGCAGCTTTTAAGATTCTCTCTTCTATGAATTTTGCCAATTTGACTATAACATGTCTTGGAGAGGACCTTTTTGGGTTTAATATGTTTGGGGGTCTTTGAGCCTCCTCAATCTAAAGGTCTGTGTCTTTCTGTATACCTGGGAAGTTTTCTGCTATTATTTAATTGAATATGTTTTCAATGCTATTTCCTTTTTCCTCCCTTTCTGGAATACATATGATTCGGATATTTGAGCACATAAAGTTGCCTGTTAGCTCTCTTACATTTTCTTCAATTTTTTAAATTATTTTTTTCCTTTTTCCTTTTCTTTTCTTTTTTTTTTTTTTTTTTTTTTTGTCCTCCTGTGTTCTTTTGAACAGACCATCTTGAAGTTCAGAAATTCTCCCTTCTGCTTTTTCTACCTTGCTGGTTAAACTGTCTGTTGTGTTTTTTATTTTGTTGAATGAACTCTTCAGCTCCACAAGCTCTGCTACCTTCTTTTTCAGGGCATTGATTTCTTTGTACATTTCTTCTTTCAGGTCCTATATATGTTTTCTCATTTTTTTGTGCTATCTGAGTTTTCTTGAATCTCTTTGAGTTTCCTTAGAATTGTTGCTCGAAATTCCTTGTCAGTCATTTCAAGGGCTTCCTGTTCTATAGGATCTAGAACTTGAGAGTTATTATTTTCCTTTGATGGTGTCATACTTTCTTGGTTTTTCATATTCCTGGTATCTCTTTTGGTGTTTAGTCATTGTGGCAGAGAGTTTCATGGTTCACTTTTTCCAACCTGGTATCTGCCCTGGAGCCCACAGTGACTGCCCGTTCATTGGGATTGCCCATTCGGTGTGGCTGCCTTGGGGCCTGTGCGGCTGGAAGCTCAGGCCTCTCTGGGGACCAGGACTCACCTAGGCTGAGGGTCCCACAGCATGGCTGCTGCTGGTTATAGAACAGCTGCCTTGTGACCTGTGGGGCAAGCAGCTTGGGCCTTTCTGTGGGGTGGGGACTCTCCTGGGCTGAGAGTTCCACAGCACGGTGGCTGCCAGTTCCAGCACAGCCGCCTCGGGGCCTCCAACCATGATTTTTTAAATTTGTCAATGCTTAGAATATGTAGGCTGGAATTTTCAAAGTAATTCAAAATAACTCTTTCTCTATAGTATTTGACTTATTTCCCTGTATCAAAGTCATTTCTTGTCTTGTTCTTCATAATTAGATTGCACACTCCTTAAAAGCAGAGCCTCTGCCTTTTTTTTTTTTATTATAAATCTACAGTGACGTCTAGCTTAGCTCAGCCTTTTCCTTTAGGGGATCAAGACATACTTTCTTTGTGAAAGTAAAGTAAATTCAAAACAAAGATATCATTTGCTGTTGTGTGTATGTCTGGAAGTGCAAGAGCAAATCTGTATCTCACATGGTATACTAAAAAATGATTGTTTTTTGTTTATCTACAGGAGAATCCTAACAATTTGTGCTCATGAACGAATGCATCCAAAATTTTAAAGGTGATCACTCTTGTGGAGTGGAATTTTTTGAGTGCATCACTGAGAAAGGGAGAGATTCACTTTGCAATTTATGCTTTTGGTATACAGGCATACCTTGACAATATTGTGGTTTCAGTTCCAAACCAATGTAATAAATTGAATGTCATAATAAAGCAAGTCACATGAATTATTATTTATTATATGTTATCTTTACACTATAATGTAGTCTATTAAATGTGTAATAGCATTATGTCTAAAAAACCATGTAAATGTCTAGATTAAAAATACTTGATTGATAAAAAGTGCTAATAATCATCTGCGCCTTCAGTGAGTAAAAATCTTATTTGCTGGTGGACGTTTTTTCCTCAATGTTAATGACTGCTGACTGATCAGGGTGGTGGTTGCTGAAGGTTGGGGTGGTTGTAGCCATTTCTTAAGAGACAACAGTAAAGTTTGCTACATTGATTTTTCCTTTCACAAAAAATATATTTGTAGAATATGATTTTGTTTCAGAGTGTTTTATCCACAGTAGAACTTCTTCCCAAATTGGAGTCAATCTTCTGAAACACTGCTCCTTCTTTATGAACTAAGTTTATGTGATATTCTAAATCCTTTGTTGTCATTTCAACAGTGTTCATAGCATCTTCACCATGAGTAGATTTCGTCTCAAGAAAACACTTTCTTTTCTCATCCAGAAGAAACAACTCCTTGTTTGTTAAAGTTTTATCATGATATTGCAGCAATTCAGTCCCTTCTTAAGGCTGTAATTCTAATTCTAGTTCTCTTGCTATTTCTATCACATCTGCAATTACATCTGCCACTGAAGTCTTGAGCCCCTCAAAGTCGTCCATGAGGGTTGGAATCAACTTCTTCCAAACTCCTGGTACCGTTGATATTTTGACCTTTACCCTTGAATAACAAATGTTCTTAATGGCATCTGGAATAGTGAATCCTTTCCAGAGGTTTTCAATTTACTTTGCCCAGGTCCATCAGCAGAATCACTATCTACGGTAGCTATAACCTTAGAAAATGTATGTAATAATATTTGAAAGTCAAAATTCTCCTTGATCCATGGGCTGCAGAATGGATGTTGTGTTAGCAGGCATGAAAACAACATTAATCTCCTTGCACATCCTCACCAGTGAACACACAAATGATAAGAAAGCAAAACAATGTTACTGCTGATATAGGGAAAGTTTTAGGGGTCTGGATAGAAGATCAAACCAACCACAGCATTTCCTTCAGCTAAAGCCTAATCCAGAGCAAGGACCTAACTCTCTCTATTTCTATAAAGGCTGAGAGAGGTGAGGAAGCTGCAGAAGGAAAGTTTAAAGCTAGCAGAGGTTGGTTTATGAGGTTTAAGGAAAGAAGCCATCTCCATAACATGAGAGTGCACAGTGAAGCTGCAAGTGCTGATGTAGAAGCTGCAGCAAGTGATCCAGAAGATCTAGCTAGGATCATTGATTGAGGTAGCTACACTAAACAACAGATTTTCAACGCAGACAAAACAACTTTCTGTTGGAAGAGATGCCATCTAGTACTTTCATAGATAGAGAAGTAGTCAATGCCTGGTTTCCAAACTTCAAAGAACAGGCCAACTCATTCGTTAGTGGCTAATGCGCCTAGTGACTTTAAGTTGAAGTCAGCACTCACTTACCATCCCCCAAATCCTAGGGCACTCAAGACTTACTCTAAATCTACTCTGCCTGCGCAGTATAAATGGAACAACAAAGCCTGGATAACAGTACATCTGTTTACAGCATGGTTTACTGAATATTTTTAGCCTACTGCTGAGACTACTGCTCAGGAAGAAAAAAGATTCCTTTCAAAATATATTACTGCTCATTGACAATGCACCTGTTCACCCACATGCTATGATGAAGATGAGGAAGGAGGTGAATATTGTTTTCACGCATGCTAAAACAATATCCATTCTGCAGTCCAAGGATCAAGGAGTAATTTTAATTTTCTGGTCTTATTATTTCAGAAGTACATTTTGTAAGGCTATAGCTGCCATAGATAGTGATTTCTCTGATTGAACTGGGAAAAGTAAATTGAGAGGTTTGACTCCAATTTGGAAAGAAGTTCCATTGTGAATAGAATGCTACCAAACAGTGTCATATGGTGGTCTGGAATTGAACCCTCAATGTCTCGAAGGTATGCCAGAGAAGACTTATTCTGGCTGGAGCTTTTCAGGATTCTAATACATCATGTCATCTCAATCATAGTCATTATAAGTTTGTTAAAAATCTGACTGTTTTTTTTCCCTTACTCCATCTATGGCAGATATCTTCTCCTACCACTGCTCCATCAGGGTGAAAGCAAGCAGGTACCTCTTCTTCTAAAAAGAGCTTTCTGGAATTTAGTCTATCTGGATTTATTTGCATTGTCATCTCCCCAATAGGCTTAAAAAGTGTGCATGTCTAATTTAGTCAGCTTGTTTCTATTGTTAAAACAGGAGCAATTGTGTTTTTTAAGGATTTCTATATACTGTACTACCCAGAAATGGAAGTCTCCGGTTCTTTTATGAAACATCTGTAAAATATAGCTTACTGCTTCTGTCAAACAAACAGCTATGTCCTATTCCAATAGCTGTCACTCATATAAGTACCAAGTCTGTCCAAGTACTAATATTCGTCCTTTGTGCATAAACTTAAAATGAAGTTTCTTGTACATATTTCTAACTAAGTGGCTAACAGAGAGCAGAATAATGGTATCTTTTTGAAGAATAACACTCCTGCGTTGATTTTCCATTGTGCTGCAACAAATTATCACAAACTTGGTGGCTTAAAAATAACAGGAATTTACCATCTTACAGTTCTTTAAGTCATATGTCTGACACAGGTCTCATAGGGCTAAAATCAAGATTTTAGCAGGGTTCTTTCCTGAATCTCTAGGGGTAACCCTGTTTCCTACCCTTTTCCAGATTCTAGAGGCAACCCATATTTCCTGGCCCTCGGTCTGTTTCCTCTATCTTCCGAGCAAGCAGTGCTGCATCTCTCTGGCCCTGCCTCACATAGGCACATTTCCTTCTCTGACTCTCCTCTCCCGCCTCCCTCTTTCACTTATGAACACCCTTGTGATTACACTGGGCCCTCCTGGATAATACAGAATAATCTTTCTATCTTAAGGTCAGCTGATTAACAACTTTAATTCCACCTGAAGCCTCAATTCCCTTCCACCATGTAACACACATGTTGACAGGTTCTGGGATTAAAACTTGGATGTCTTTGGGAGTGGTAATTATTTTGCCTACTGTAACACTCCTCACTTCTGGTATCTCACAATTCTTAGAAATTCATTAGTGTTCTGTCTTCAAAAAGACCATTCAAATTCTTCAGGAATTATACATACTATGATTAACCTTAATTCTACTCTTATACAGACCATTATGAAGATTTTTAAAATATACTGTATTGCAAGGGCAATTGTTGGAATCCTACCTACGTAGCTAATAGTATTGTCAGGCTAGGGCTAGGGCTCGCAAACCCTTCAAACCCATTGTACAGACAGGGTCACAGACCTCTCACATGCCAGGCTGGGTCACCAGACGCCTCATATGTCTGGCTGGGCCACCAGACCCCTCACACAAAGGTCCACAAGCTAGGTAATTGGAAAAGAATCCGGGAGCAGTTGGCAGACAACATGAGCTCAGTCCTCAGCATCCTCAGCAGCAGTAGCTTACAGATCCAGCAGCAGCAGTGGCCTCAGTGGTGGTGGCAGCTGTGGTGGTGGTGGCGGCAGGAGAGGTGGCAGTGACCACCTCTTGGGGCATCCTGGGAGCCCTGGCAGCAACAGACTCCAGCTGCAGTAGTGGCCTCCCTGTGGGACCTCCCGAGGGCATCTCAGCGGTGGGGGGCACTGTGGATAAGAGTCATTTGTCCTTTATACTCAAGTCTGATAACCCAGGACTCCTGGGTGTGAGTCAGACAACCCAGGAACACCTAGGTGCCCAAACACATCCACAGACAATACCCAAGGAACACCTGGGTGCACATGCACAGTTACATATTCACATCAATTGCTCAGCAAAATTCTGAAAATCCATGGGAGCCCTGATCATTTTCCTACATTTTCCATGCATATATCTACCCAACAAATATAGCAGTACCTTCAACCACTAATATTTAAAATCATTTTTAGCAATGTTAATAAATTTTACTGACTAGACCTGTTTTCTATACTTTTATAACACCCAAATTTATAAGTAAAATGCATATAGAAATTTAATCTTAAATGTATTTCCTTAAATGAAAAATTAAAAGTAAATTATGTGTTAAAGTGCTTATTGTATCAAATATTTTATTGGCATGTCATCACTAGCTTTAGGCATTATCACATATCCTTCTGATAAGAGAAAAAATATCTATGTCTTGTTCTGGAGACAACATATTATGGGATAAATAATATGCTGAGAATTGGCTGGCAGAAAGCAAATCATTTTTTTTATAATATCCCAAGCATTTTAAGGGAGAGCCATTCATCACACTTTCCTACTATCACTTGGTATTTCAACCATAAATGTAATTAACTAGAAATAAGTGAACCAAATAATATGCCTACACCTGTCCATCCTTTATCAGCATGACTTTATGATGTACAGTGGTAGGAAAAATGTTCTAGCTGGGAGGCAAAAAAAATAACATTAATGCTTTTAATATTGAATGCCTTTATGCCTTTGGAACAATGATTCAATAATGTGAGCCAAGCCTTGGGATTTAAAGGTGTTAGGGTCACACCTGAACAGCGTAGTAGTTCTTTTGCCAGCCCCAAGCATTCTGTCTCAAAACTTCCACCTGAATTTATCACTAAAATTTCTCACATGTTTGAATGATACCTAGCATTACTTAGCAATATTGCAATGCTCACTGGCTGTAAGGACTGATAAATAGAATTTAATTTATAAGATATTATCTGTGATATCCTTTCACATTTATAGAATGCTTAATTATAAATAATAATACAAAATAAAAAATAACAAAACTCTCAAAACTAGCAACAGGCTTTTGTTTGTCTGTTTTGCAAATTTTGAGACCATAGAACATCCAGGGGATTATTGTATTTTGAGATGCAGCAAAATACTCTAAAGAACAAAAAAAAATTTTTTTGAGGATGGGGAACTGAAAGTTGGAAGAATGACATACAGGTGTTACCCACGGAAAGAAAGTAGAAACTGAAACCCAAATAAATTAACCAAATAATTTAACTAAGGCCCAAACAAGTAAATGGTATCCCATCTAAACTCAGGGATATTAAGCATAGAGCCTGTGTCTAAAGTTAAAGGTCAAATATTGGGGGATAGGGAGATAAAGGAGGAAACAGAACAAAAAAAAAATACAAGTCTAAAGTCATCTTTCAGTCGTGGGTACATACCTGATACACCTGTGGAGCTTTATACCATGGTCAAATCCCTGTTTTTTGTTTGTTTGTTTGTTTGGGGGTTTTTTGTAAGTCAGGGAGAAATTCAGGCAAATTTATTTCTTGTGATTCCAATGTATAACCTGTCTTAAAAACTACAATTCCTTGAAGTCGATACAACAAGCAAACAGATATGAGGTTGTTGGGAGGGAGGGGGGATAGAGAGGAGGGAGGAAGGTTTCAGTAATGGGCCACAATAATCAACCACATTGTATATTGACAAAATAAAATAAAATTTTAAAAATATAAATAAATAAATAAATCCATAATGTGAAACTTCAGAGTCTAAGTCACAGAATGCAAAATCAAGTATTTTCAATGAGTTTTAACAGGAGTCAAATATATAAGGGTTTAATTAAACTACCTGTGACTTTTCAGGCTGTATCTCTAATGTTCCACACAGGCCAGTCGTTCGCAAGGTAGTATTTGGAGAAGTAGATGCATATCCAGTCAGAGGTTTCAGTGATGAAGAAAGAGCATCCTGACAAGTCAGCTTATAGAACATTTTAAGGGTGAAATACTTAACTTAACATCCTGGAGAAGAATCAGGAAGTTGATGGATTAACTATTTTTCATTTAAATCTTTTTTTGGCCTTTTCCATATCTAGAACCTAAGAAAATGCTTGCACATCAAGAGTCAGCTAGCAGAACAAATATGGAAACAACTGCTATGAAAATTCCACCATTCAGAATTCGGGGTACTGTGTTATACATAAAAAATAAGGCCATATGGTTGTTTACTCACACCTCTACAATAAATCGTATATAACTACAATAATAATGGTTATCACATAGTTGTAATATATAACTAGAGCTTGCCCCATTCCATGAACTGTCTTAATGGTTTTATTCAAATTATTTATGATACAATGATGAATATGTATAAATTAAAATGAATGCTACACAAAAGACATATACATGAATTAGCAAAAAGAAAAACGATACTGTAAATTCTTGTGTTGCTATAAAGAGTTGTTCTGCACTTTAAAAGGCAGTTTTTAAGTTACAAAATCTATACAGTAAAATTATTAGGTGTTTATTCACATTTTAAAATAATATGTTTTTGAACAGATATAAGTGGTTTTTAGACCTCTGCTAATTTATTTAAAATATTTAATCTCTCTCTTTGTCTCATGCACACACATACACACACACACACCAGTCAATACCCAATCTTTACAAAAGCAGTAATATTGTACACAATAAAGATACTCCTTTAATAATTATCTGGAATTGCGTAGTATATTTTTGGAAAACTCCTTTAGTCTCTAGAAATGTTTTCCTACTTTAAATAAAAGTAATGTGTATTCCAAATAGCATAATACAATTAAAAGTGTAAAGTTATTGCCATTCTACTCAGCAAGCATAATTGTCCTTTGTTTTCTAACATCTCATCCACTTCAAGGTCACCTGTGGTTCTGTTTTTTCTCAGGGACATACACAAGAGGAGATAGAGCTCATATTTTCTAATATATAAGGAAGACATTGCATATATAGCCATTCAGAATTATTTTTTTATCGGTAAATAACATATTCTGCATTTACTTAGTTTTTGAGTATTATTTGCTTTTTGATTGTAATCCTCAGCTTTCTTCTCTGTCATTATTTTGCATGCCAAATATTAGGATTATCCATCCTCTTTTATTGTGTTGGGGCTTTTGATGTTTTAATCACATTTAATTTAAAAACAAACTTGTACACATTTTTACCTTTGTTGATTTTTATCACTCTCTCATAGCATTTTCTAATGCTAGTGGTAAAAACATCACTTTGTGAATACAATCTGATTTGATGTTTAAACAAAAGAGACAATTTTATTTTTATTGCTTCTACTTCCAGTGGAACTATGCAATTGTAAATATTTTTAAACTCTGTTCTGTTATTTCCCTCCCTTAAAATATTAAATTTTCTACCACATCAAGCATAATGTCCTCTACTTTTGGCATTTCTGGCTTGACATGAGAAGCAATGTAGTGTGCAGAAAAAGCATGAATCAGACAGACTTAGGTAAAATCCTTGCCTGTGACAATCAAGTTTATTAACTTCTCTAGACCCGCATAGCCTCCTCTCTAAGCTGGGGAAACATGCCCACTCTCTGAAGTCTCATGAGGTTTATATGAAAGAATGAATATAAAGGACTTAGTAACAGCAAAGTTTTATCATATTGTAATGAGTAAGGTCCAAGAAATTCAATCCACATTGAATCCACATAATGAAGTAATTGTGAATTTAAAAGAATGACTACCGATACAAATCTGTACACCTAGCTGGTGGGAGTTTTTGAATTTTAGTTGCCAGATCCAAATCCACCTGGTCCTATTTGCATGTTGATGTCATCTGATCAGGTTTGCATATTTTGGCTTCAATACCCATGGGGAAATTTCTGAGTCCTATGACTAAAGTGCTGTGGATTGACTTGTGGCCCCCACAGTCCATGTATTAGAAACTTAACCCTCACTGTGACAGTATCAAAAGGTTGGGAAATCCTGTTGTGGTAGTTGAAAGGTGGGATCTTGAAAGGTAATTGGATTGTGAAGACTGTATACTCATGAATGGATTGATCAATTCTTGGAATAATGGGAGTGGTTCTGGTGGCTTTAAAAGGAGAGTGAGTGAGGTGGTTAGTCTCTCTGATATGGATTGAATTGTGTCCCCCATGTTTTATGTGTTAGAAGCTTGATCCCCTCTGTGACTGTTAAGAGGGTGGGAAAATTTATTTTGGTAATTGAAAGGTGGGGCCTTGCAGAGGTGATTAGATTCCAGGACCATACCCTAATGAATGGATTAATAATGGTGGTCATGGGCATAGTTCTGAGGGCTTTAAAAGGAGACCTCATGAGAGTTTATTTCTTTCTCTGTCTGCTCCACCATTCTGCCATGTGAGACCCTACATTGCTATAGAGATACTACACCAGATGTGTTCCCTGGACTGTGGACTTCTCAGCCTCTGAAACTATAAGCAATAAATATTATTTCTTATAAATTACCCAGTTTCAGATATTTTAATATAAGCAACATAAACAGACTAATACACTCTCTCTGCTCCACCATTCTGCCATGGTAGACTCCTACGTCACCATCACCACCAAAAAGGTCTCCACCAGATATGTTTCCTGGACTTTGGACTTCCCAGCCTCTGAAACTGTATGGAATAAATTTTGTTTTCTTTACAAATTGCCCAGTTGCAGGTATTTTGTTATAGTCAACAGAAACGGACTAATACCTAAGGTGACCAGGTGAAATACGAGATGCCCAGTTAAATTTCAATTTTAGATAAATCATTTTTTTAGTATATGGGTACTTCAAAAGTTTGTGGAAAAATAGAATTAAAAAATAACATAAACCTCTCCATGAACTTTGTGAAGACCCCTCGTATAATATTCCTCCCAAGTACTGCACGGGGACAAGAGACAGAAAGTGACAAAGTGAAAAGTTCTATGTCTAGTCATACTACTGGGTTTGAACAATAAGATGGCAGGTCCTTAGGGCTTAGGATGGTCATTTCCAGGCCTAGACTGAGGGATGTTTCAAATCTTCCTTAGAAGTCCCACATCCTACGTGGTGCCACATTTGACATGGCACAGAAATGATAGAAGAGCATGGTAGAGGATCTACCGGGATTTTAACTTTTTCACGTGTGCCACACAGACAGTCTGGTGCCTATGGATTCCTTCTCAAAATAGTGTTTTTAAATACATAAAACATAGTATATGGGATTGCAGAGGAAAACAATTATATTAAACTACAGTTATTACAGTAACTTAAAACAAATTGTGATCTCGAAATATATTTCCTTTTATTAAGACATTAAATAATAACTAGTGGTGAATCTGAAATTCCTATGATTTCAAAATAGTGATCAATATAAACAGTAATTCAGATTATATGAAACAATTGTAGTGTGATGTCTAAGTTATTTCTACTGGTGAAAATCTCACAAGTACTGAGAAAACTACTGTGATATGTTGCCTAAATTCATAATTATAGAAAATACCAAATTTCAGTTGCACATCGTGAAAATATAGTTGTAGGGTTTTTTCCAATCCCAGTGCATGGACCCCATGAATTCTGACCATGAACCCCTTAACCCCTATGGTTAGCCCAAGGTAAAAAATCCCTGAGATCATGCACTAACTTTCCATGGATTAGCAACCCCCTCCAACATTTTGTAATGAAAACTTTCTTTTTTTGTCTTTTTCGTGACCGGCACTCAGCCAGTGAGTGCACCGGCCATTCCTATATAGGATCCGAACCTGCGGCGGGAGCATAGCCGGGCTCCCAGCACCGCACTCTCCCGAGTGTGCCATGGGCTTGGCCCATGAAAACTTTCAAATTTAGTATAAAGTCAGAATACCTTATGGTCGACACCTGTATACACCTTAATGGATTGTACCATTAACATTTGACTACATTTATCATCTACTTATACCCTTATCCATCCATTAGCTCATCTTATTCATTGATACATTGCAAAGTAAATTGCAGACTTTTGTACAATTTTCCTCTAAAAATTTCAGCATAAATAACCTTATTTTTTGCAGTTAATTTTTGTTTTTATGTAAAAGTCACACACAATGAAGTGCACAAATTTTAAGTGCACACTTCCTAAATTTTAACAAATGCATACACTTGTGTAACTCAAATTCCTATCAGGATATAGGACAAATTCTTTCATTTTCCTTTATAGTGCATTCCTGACTTGGGTCATTTTTTTGTATATTGGTGATTAAGAGGCTCCTGTGACTCACCTCCCTGCCCACTAAGAAACAACAGAAAGAAGCTGAAAGGGTAGGTGAACCATCAAGGAACTGGAATTTTAACAATAACTGTATAATAGGTGAAGATCTTGAGACAATATGTGACCATAGGTCTACAGTCAGCAGCACTAAATGACAGAGTTTGCCAAAGAGGAAGTGTTTCCAATTCAAGGAAGCATAAGGCACTACCATCTTTAGGCAAGCAGGTAAGTCTAACATGGCTATATGAAACTAAAGTAGTTGGTGGATTGGAGTAGTGGTAAATATTAGACACTGTTATTAATACACCTTTCAATCGAGACTTATTAAGTAACAAGGATATTTCAAATACAGATGTGACTTTCCTAATTACTCAAGTAAAATTGACCCCCTCTTTCATGGTACCTCTCACCACATGGCATGCATTCTTATTTGTTTAGTTTCTGTGTGTTAGGCCCCACTAGGGTAAGTTTTGTTTATTTTAGTCACTGCTATTTTTTCCAGTGTTGGTTGAATGAATTTACAGCTGACTAAAGAGACAAAGACTTTATTTGAATAAAGCATATTTATTTTCCTTCCTGTAATACTTAATTAGAGTTTTTCCCTATTAAAATATAAAATTTATCTGCTAGTTGTAGTGTGTCTAATAAATACTTATCCATAAGCCCTTAAGTAGTAGTTTGGGCTAGTGATTAATATGTGTGACCTTTGAAGACTGCCTGACTGAATATGAATTTGTTTGTCCTCGCAGTAGTGGCGTGATCTTAGTCAACTTATTTAATCTCCTTACTATGCCTCAGTTTCCTCATCTACAAAAAGGGAGTAATAATAGCCCCAATTGGGATGATTAAATGAGTTAATGCATGAAAGTAACTCAAGACACATATGAAGTGCCTGACGATCTAGCTTTATTATTATAAGTGATTTTGCATTTTAAATTAGAAACTCTGGTCTTTGCAGGGTGAAAGAATCAATAAAAAGTCTGACTAGTTATGCCACTTCAGAGATGTAGCCTTGAATTAAATAAAACCGAGAAGTCTAGTCCAGTCTCATCTGGAGTAGGTGAAAAGTACTTCATCCAATTCAGAGAAATGAAGCTCTTATTCCAGAGAAAACAAAGAGTCTACTTCTATGGCTATCTTAACCTTGTGGACCCATATCAACTTGATCTATTTTTTCAAAGATTTATGTTTCTCTTAGAATAATAGTCAAAGAGAAAAAAAAATAGACTGGAAATGGAGAATTTACATTTGAGCTCCAGAGTTGATCATATTAATGGTAAAAGCATGAAAACATATCCTTAGCTCTCTGGATCTTTTTCCTCATGTATAGAAAGAGAGGGTTGCACTAGAAAGCATGTAGAAATATCACTAAATGATTCTATACCATCTACCATATCAGAGAATAAAGGATACAAACCACATGCCATTTGGCAAAAAAAACAAAGAGGATAGTTTTAAAAGACTTTGATATTTTTGTTTGCTATGTGTGGAAGACAAAGATATGAGGATTAAAGCATTTCTAAACTACTGATATTGCTTCCAAGGGTACTGCTATTTCACAGAATACTCCTTTAGTGCACTATATCTAACATATGTAATGATATTATCCTGCATCATTTCTCAGCTAAAACTAGGAAACATGAAATGGTCCATAATATCAAACCCACAAGGAAGGAAGTGATTCCATTTGGGGCTAAGTGAACTTTTTAGTTAATTGAAGTTTGTCCTCTACTAAAATCTCAGATTTTTTAAAAAAATCTTCCTTAGAGATATTTTTGACAATATGATGAGGACTTCAACAAAATATTTCAAAATGAACTGTAGCCCTTTCATTAAAAATTGGAGGTTATCAGACTGTGTGCCTTGTGGTGAAACTGCGCAACCCAGCAGGTGGGCCTCCTCGCCGCCGCCTGACTCCATCCCCAGCCACACTGAGTGCACGCCAATCAGAGAGGTGCTGAGATCTGTGGGGACCACGTGCCTGTGGTGTCAGCATGTGACCAAGCAGGTGGGCCTAGCCGATGCTGCCCAACTCCATCCCTAGCCCCACCAAGTGCATGCTGATCAGAGTGGCACCCAGACAGTGAGGTCCATGATCCTCAGAGACAACACACCCTGTGGTGCCAGCATGCAGCCCAGCAGGTAGGCCTTGCCACAACTGCCCGACTCCATTCCCAGCCAGGCCAATGCGTGCTGACCAGAGAGGTGCATCCCCTGAGAGGCCCAAGATCTGAGGTGACCACGCACCCGAGGCACTAGTAGGCAACCTAGCAGATACTGAGGCAGCCATACAAAATTGGCAGCCCCAGCAGCATCCTAGCCAGACAATAGTGTCAAATCAGTGGACTGTGAAATCCCCTGCCACAATGACTAAACATCAAAAGAAAGATACCATATATATGAAAAATCAAGAAAGTGCACCACCACAGGGTAATAACTCTCAGGACCTAGATCCTATAGAACAAGAAGCCCTTGAAATGTCTGAAAAGGAATTTCGAATGATAATTCTAAGGAAACTAAATGAGATAAAATAAAACTCAGCTAGACAGCATAATGAAATGAGGGAAAGTATGCAGGACCTGAAAGAAGAAATGTACAAGGAAATCAACGCCCTGAGAAAGAATGTAGCAGAGCTTGCTGAGCTGAAGAATTCATTCAATGAAATAAAAAACACGACAGAGAATTTAACCACCAGGCTTGTAGAAGCAGAAGAGAGAACTTTTGACCTTGAAGATGGGCTGTTTGAAATAACACAGGCAGACAAAAAAGAAAAAAGAATTAAAAACATTGAAGAAAATCTAAGAGAGATATCAGAAAACCTTACTCACTCAAATATCTGGGTCATGAGTATTCCAGAAGGGGAGGAAACAGGAGATTGCATTGAAAACATAATCAACAAAATAGTGGCAGAAAACTTCCCAGGTATATGAAAAGACACAGATCTTAAGATTCAGGAAGCTCAAAGATCCCCAAATGTATTCAACCTGAAAAGGTCTTCTCCAACACATATTATAGTCAAATTGGCAAAACTCAAAGACAAAGAAAGAATCTCAAAAGCTGCAAGAGAGAAACATCAAATCACCTTTAAGGGACTCCCAATCAGACTAACATCAGACTTTTCATCACAAACTCTAAAAGCCAGAAGGGAATGGGATGATATATTCAAAATACTAAAAGACAGAGATTGCCAGCCAAGAATACTCTATGCTGCAAGGCTATCCTTCCGAAATGAAGGGCAAATAGTATATTTCTCAGACTAACAAAAACTGTGGGAGTTCACTACCACACGACCACTCTTACAGGAAATTCTCAAGGGAGTACTGGGTTTGGTACCTGAAAAATAACTACCGCTGCCATAAAAACCCAAGAAAAATCAAAGCCACTAGTAAAATAAAAATGGCAACAATGAGGAGAAAAAAGAAAATTTACCCACAACCCAAGGAACCAAGAAATACAGAACACAAACAGTAAATCAGAAAGAAAGGAACAAAAGACACTTGAGACATGCAAAAAAAAAAAATCTATAAATTACTAGGGGAAATCAATGCTTTTCAACAGCAAGTCTTAATATAAAATTGCACAATCAAAAGACACAGACAGGATGACTGGATTAAAAAGGAGGACCAAATTATATGCTGCCTTCAAGAGACCCACCTCACCTATAAAGACTCACATAGACTAAGAGTGAAAGGATGGAAAAGATTTACCATGCAAACAGAAATGAAAAACGAGCTGGAGTAGCTATTCTTATATCTAATAAAATAGACTTTAAACTAAAAATCATAAAAAGAGATAATGAGGGCCACAACATAATGATAAAAGGATTGATCCATCAAGACGACAGAACAATCATAAATATATATGCACCCAATGTCAGAGCAGCCAGATTTATAAAGCAAACTCTATTAGACCTAAAGAAGGAAATAGACACTAATACCATAATAGCAGAGGACCTGAACACCTGACTATCAATATTGGACAGATCATCTAGGCAAAGAATCAGCAGAGAAACACAAGATCTAAACAATACTCTAGACCAATTGGAATTGGCAGATATCTACAGAACATTCCATCCAACAACCTAAGAATATACATTCTTCTCATCAGCACATGGATTATTCTCCAGGATAGATCACATGTTAGGTCACGAAGCAACTCTCAACAAATTGAAAGAAATTGGAATTGTCCCATGTATTTTTTCAGACCACAATGGATTAAAATTAGAAATCAATAACAAACAAAATTCTGGAAACTATAGAAACACATGGAAATTAAAAAGCATTCTACTTAATGACATATGTGTCCAAGAAGAAATCAAAAAGGAAATCAAAAAAAAAATTAAAACTAATGAAAACAATGATACATCATACCAAAACATATTAGATTCTGCAAAAGCAGTATGAAGGGGGAAATCTGTCACATTAAATGCTTATTTTAGAAGAATGGAAAGATGGCAAGTGAATAACCTAATACTTCACCTTAAAGAACTAGAAAAAGAAGAACAATCCAAACCCAAAGTTTGTAGATGGAAAGAAACCATTAAGATGAGAGCAGAACTTAATTAAATTGAAACCCAAAAAACAATACAAAATATCAATGAATCAAAAAGTTGATTATGAACAGATAAATAAAATTGACAAACCATTAGCATGGCTAACTAAAAATAGGAGAAGATCCAAATAACAAAAATTAGAAATGAAAAAGGTGATATTACAACTGATACATCTGAAATACAAGGAATCATTCGAGACTACTATAAACAACGATATGCCAATAAATTTGAAAATCTGGAGGAAATGGATACATTTCTGGACACACTCAAGCTACCAAAACTGAGCCAAGAAGATGTAGAAAATGTGAACCAACCAATAACAATAAAGGAGTTTGAAGCTGTTATCAGAAGGCTCCCAACAAAGAAAAGCCCAGGACCAGATGGATTCACAGCAGAATTTTACCAAACATTCAAAGAGTAATTGAAACCAATTCTCTACAAACTATTCCAAAAGATTGAAACAGAGGCATTACACCCAAACTCATTCTATGAAGCAAAAGTCACCTTGATACCAAAACCAGGTAAAGATACAACTAAAAAAGAAAACTATAGGCCAATATCCTTGATGAATATAGATGCAATAATCCTCAATAAAATAGTAGCTAACAGAATACAGCAACACATATGCAAAGTTACAGACCATGATCAACTGGTATTCAGCCCAGGGATGCAAGGTTGGTTCAATATATGCAAATCAATAAATGTGATACATCATATCAATAAAATCAAACACAAGGACCATATGGTAATCTGTATAGATGCTGAAAAGGCATTTGATAAAAATCAACACTCATTCATGATAAAGACTCTCTATAAGTTAGGTATACATGGAAAGTATCTCATCATAATTAAAGTCATATATGATGAACCCACTGCCAATATCATCTTGATTGGGGAAAAGCTGAAAGCTTTTCCTTTAAGAACAGGAACTAGACACGGATGCCCACTCTCACCATCACTATTCAACATGGTGTTGGAAGTACTAGGCAGAGCAATCAGAGAAGACAAGGAAATAAAGGGTATTCAGATTGGAAAATATGAATCAAGCTGTCCCTGTTTGCAGATGACATGATCCTATATATCGAACAGCCTAAAGCCTCTACAAAAAAACTCTTGGAGTTGATAAATGATTTCAGCAAAGTAGCAGGATACAAAATCAACACACAAAAGTCAGTAACATTTCTATTCTGCAATAGTGAGCATGCAGAAAGAGAAATCAAGAAAGCTTGCCCATTTACAATAGGCACCAAATAAATAAAATGGCCAAAAGACACATGAAACAAATGCTCAACATCACTCAGCATTTGGGAAATGCAAATAAAAACCACACTGAAATACCATTCCACCTCATTTAACATTGAAAATATCCAAAAGACTGTGAATGATAACTACTCGCGAGGTTGCAGAGAAAAAGGAACTCTCCTAGGTTGTTGGCAGGACTGCAAAATGGTGCAGCCTCTATGGAAAATGGTATCGAGGTTCCTCAAACAATTGCAGATAGATCTACCATATGACCCAGCTATCCCACTGCTGGGAATATACCCAGAGGAATGGAAATCATCAAGTAGAAGGTATACCTGTTCCCCAATATTTATCACAGCACTCTTTACAATAGCCAGGAGCAGGAACCAGCCCAAATGTCCATCATCAGATGAGTGGATACGGAAAATGTGGTATATCTACACAATGGAATACTACTCTGCCATACAAATGAATGAAATACTGCCATTTGCAACAACATGGATTGACCTAGAGAGAATTATATTAAGTGAAACTAGTCAGGCACAGAAAGAGAAATATCACATGATCTCACTTATTTGTGGGAGCTAAAAAGAAATAAATAAATACACAAGCAACATGGAGGGGGAGGGAAGAAGACGCAACAATTACAAATCCTTGAAGTTGATATGACAAGCAAACAGAAAGGTGTTTGTTGGGAGGCAGGGGGGAGAGGGAGGAGGGAGGGAGGTTTCGGTAATGGGCTACAATATTCAACCACATTGTATATTGACAAAATAAAATAAAACAAAAAAAAAGTTGAAGGTTATAAGAATGTGCATCAATTATTTTATCATTGTAAATTAAGGCAGCTATAACCTCGGGTATTTTGGAAAATGTGTGAATCATTACGTGCACCATACATTTACCCAAATTGCTTCTGTTTCGTTTATTTCTTGTAATGTAAGAATTGTTTTTTTAATTTCTCATGCACTTTAATTTAGCAATTATTATTTTTGACAATTATCAATGTGCCCATTTAGAGCGGCATTTTCATGCTTCCCTATGTTTCCTAAGTTAAAAAATCAGAAAACCAACTATTACAGAAAAATATTTAAAGAAAGAGAGAATAAGGTGAGTGCTGGCCTGAGAGAATTTTTCTTATGTAAAGGATATTGAATGCCTGACATTGACTTCAAATGCTCATAAGCTTTACAAATATTTTTTTATATTTCTAAGCTACATTCTGGATAGGTGAGCTTCTTGGAAAAATAAGCCTTGCATAAGCAAATTGTTAGTGTAATGTGCTATAGTGTTAATAGGCATTTGTTTCCTTTAGGTTCTGTGTATGAATGGAATAAGAACATTCTAATTCATATTTTATAACATTCAGACATTAGACATTGGGTAATCTAAACGTGAAGAGTGAGAGCAGATCAGATATTTTATTTTTTAAGCAAAAGATCACAAAATCACTTAAGAGCATGAGCCATTACAAAAATAATAGGCAGTAGAATGAAAAAGAAGTTGAATTTATGAGCATTGAAAATAATGACAAAACTGCTTTTTACTCCTCTGACTTCTTCATCTATGAAACTCAGTGACCCGATGTCCTGATTGATGATTCAGACTTTGTGTGTGTGTGTGTGTGTGTGTGTGTGTTTGTAGGTGTGTAAGTATAGGTGTCTGTGTGTATATATGAAGAAATACATATATAGGAGGAATATTTATCTTTAAGATTATATTCAAATGATGTGCAAATACACATTAATTTTTTTGTATTTATTTTTAAAGAACTAGACATAAAAATTGTATAGATGCACACTGATAGATTGAATACAAAAAAATCTTACTTACCTTTTTTTGTGAAAAGAATATGCCTTTTTGTCCTCGTTTTCTCACTTCTATCATCCCTTATTGTTGATATCTTTTAGGGGAGGGAGAGAAGTCTTTATTTTTTAGGATTTGAGAAAAATTAGGAAAACAAAATCATTTCAAAGTATTACTATGCTGTAATGACGATATGAAGCAACTCAACTAATACCTAAATTGAAGGTCATATCCCAGAATGCAATCTGTTTTCATATTTACATGTTATTTAATTTTTTCATCAAATTCCAGATCATTTTAACATGCAGCTTATCAGAAATACTATTATCTATATTATTTCTATTATTACAAGTATCTAAAAGTATTTATTGCCCCAAAATTAAAATCAAAAAGACAATTTTAGTTTATTTGCTATTTCATCTTTTGGTAAGATAATGTGATTGCAAGACTCCTAGAAACCTTTGTTTTCTGTGATAACAGAGTTTTCTTGGACCTATTGAGTCAAAGCTGACGATTTTGTGTGTCTTTAGGATTCTGTCTTCATGAAGAAATGACTCATTAGTAGTTCCAAAACTTTAATAGATGGTTTCCAAAGCTCCCACATGTGATCCAAACACATATCATTCTAATTCAAACTAGTGAAGCACAGTAATCCTATGAAAATTGTACTTTGATATATCCAAATCTCTAGGAGTTAATTTAAAAAAAAAAAAAACTTTTAAAATTTGACAGCAAAAGATATTACAATGTGAATATCTTTATGCCAAAAACAAAGTTGAAACATTCAGTAAATGAAATGTAATATTGAGAGTTGGAGAGATATAATAACTATCCTCAAGCTAGTTGATTTTGTTCGGGTCACAGCCAGTTTTATTATACTATATCTTTTTTTTAATTAATGCATAATTCATTATACATATTTTGGGGGTACAGTATTGACTGTCATTTGTGTACAATACGTGAAACTCAGATCAATACTATTAGCATATTCATTATTAGAAATTGTAATTATTCTTTGTTCCACTTATGCAATTTCTCCTTTACCCCTATCTCTCTCCCTCTTTCCCACCTCTAATAACAAGAGATTTGTTCTTTCCTGAAAGTTCAACATATTATTGTGGTCTTTTCTTTCTTTCTTTCTTTTTTCCTTTCTTTCTTCCTCTCTTTCTCTTTCTTTCTTTCCTTCCTCACACTCTTCCTCCTTTCCTTTTTTCCTTTCTTAACTTCTTTCTTAGCACCCACTTACGAGTGACGACATGTAGTATTTCTCTTTCTGTGTCTGCCTTATTTCACTTAGCATAATACTCTCCAAGCTCATCCATGTTGCTGTGAATGTCAGAATTGCATTCTTTTTTGTTGCTGAGTAGTATTGCATTGTGTGTATATACCACATTTTCCTTATCCAGTTATCCGTTTGCTGGACATTTAGTTTGGTTCCATCTCTTGACTATTGTAAATAGAGCTACAATGAACATGGGAGTGCAGGTATCCCTTCGACACGATGACTTCTATTCCTTTTTTTATATACTCAGCAGTGGGATTGATGGATTATATGGTAGTTCTATCTGTACTTTGTTTGAGAAACCTCCATTCTGTTTTCCATAATTGCTGTACTACTTTATAGTCCCTCCAACAGTGCAGAAGGGTTCCCCTTTCTCCTCATCCTTGTCAGCATTTGTTATTCTCAGTCTTTTCAATAATAGGCAGTCTAACTGGGGTGAGATGATATCTCAACGTGCTTTTGATTTGCATTTCCCTGATGATTAGTGATGTTGAACATTTTTTTCTTGTACCTGTTGGCTGCTTGTATGTCTTCCTTTTAAACATGTCTATTCAACACCTTTGCCCATGTTTTAATTGGAATATTTGTGGCTATTTTTACTGTGAAGTTGTTTCTGTTCCTTTTATATTCTGGATATTGATCCTTGCCAGTTGTATATTTTGCAAGTATTTTCTTCCTTTGTGTAGGCTGTCTTTCTGCTCTGTTAATTGTTTTCTCTGTTGTGCAGAAGATTTTTAATTTCATACAATCCCATTTATTTATTTTTTCTTTTGTTGCTTATATTTTTGAGGTCTTATTCATTGTCTTTGACCAGCCATACTTCTTGAAGATTTCCCCTATTTTTTTTTAGTAGCTTTATATTTTCATGTCTTAAACTAAGTCTTTAATGCATTTTCAGTTGATCCTGGTATATGGGAAGAGGAGCAGGTCTAGTTTCATTCTTCTGCATATGGATGTCCAATTTTCCCAGCACCATTTATTCAAGAGGAAGTATTTTCCCCAATGGATGTTCTGTAGCCTTTGCCAAAGATCAGGTGGCTGTAAGTATGTGGGTTGATTTTTGGGTTCTCTATTCTGCCCCATTGGTCCAAGTGTCTATTTTTATGCCAGTACCATGCTGTTTTGGTTACTATAGTGTTGTAGTATAATTTGAAGTCTGGTAGTGTTATGCCTCCAGTTTTTTTTTGTTTGTTTGTTTGTCTGTTTTTTTTTTTTTTTGCTTGGGATTGTTTTGTCAGTGTGGGGTCTTTTGTTTTTCCATATGAATGGTAGGATTGTTTTTCCTATTTCTGTGGAGAATGTCATTGGTATTTTAATGAGAATTGCATTAAATCTGTAGATCACTTTGGGTAGTAGGGATGTTTTCACTATGCTGATTAATCTAGTCCAAGAGCTTGGAATGTTTTTCCACCTTTAATGTCCTCTTTAATTTCTTTCAGTAGTGATTGGTAGTTATCTTTGTAGAGATCTTTCACTTCCTTGTTTAACTTGATTACTAAGTATTTTATATTTTGGTGACTATTAAAAATGGGAATTCTTTCTTGATTTCATTTTTTGCTAGTTTGTTATTGGAAGCATTACTGATTTTTGCATGTTGATTTTGTATCCTGCAACATTATTGAAATTGTTAATCAGCTCTAAGATATTTTTTGGTAGAGTCTTTAGGTTTTTCTATATATAGGATTGTGTTATCTGCAGACAGAGACAGTTTGACTTCATTTTTTCCAATCTGGATGCACTTTATTTCTTTTTCTTGCTTCATTGTTCTGGCTAGTGCTTCCAATACTGTGTTAAATAGGTGTGGTGAGAGTGGACATACTTGTCTTTGTCCTGTTCTTAAGGGAAAACCTTTCAGCTTTCCCCCTTCAGGATGATCTAGGTGGTGGGTTTGTCATGTCTGACTTTTATTGTGTTGAGATACTTTCCTTCTATAACTAATTTGCTGAGACCCTTTATCATGAAGCAATGTTGAATTTTGTCAAATGCTTTTTCTGCATCTATCGAGATAATCATATGGTTTTTGTCTTTTATTCTGTTAGTATGGTGTATCACGTTTATTGACTTGCATGTATTTTTTTTTTTTTTTTTTTTTTTTTTTTTTTTTTTTTTTTTTTTTTTTTTGTCCTTTTCGTGACCGGCACTCAGCCAGTGAGTGCACCGGCCAGTCCTATATAGGATCCGAACCCGCGGTGGGAGCGTCGCAGCGCTCCCAGCGCCGCACTCTACCAAGTGCGCCACGGGCTCGGCCCTGACTTGCATGTATTGAACCATCCTTGCCTCCATAGGATGAGTCCCACTTGTCCATGATGTATAATTTTGTTGATGTGTTGCTGTATTCTCATTGCTAGTATTTGGTTGAGGATTTTTGCTTCTATCTTCATCAGAGATACTGGCATTTGATTTTCTTTTTGTTCTATCTTTGTCTGGTTTTTGTATCGAACTGATGCTGGCTTCGTAGTATGAGTTTGGGATAATGGCATCTATTTAGGGTTTTTGGAGTAGTTTGAAGAGAATCAGTATGAATTCCCCAATGAAGGTTTGGTAGAATTGAGCAATAAAGCCATCCGTCTGGTCCTGGGCTTTTCTTTGTTGGGGGATTGCTTATTACTGCTTCAATCTTGTTGCTTGTTATTGGTCTGTTCAGTTTTTCTATTTTGTCTTGGTTCATTCTTGGTAGTTGAATGTGTACAGAAATTTACTCATTTCCTCCAGGGCTTCAAATACATTGGTGTATAATTGTTTATAATAGTCTGTAATGATTTTTTTTTTATTTCTGTGATATTGCTTGTAATGTTTCCTTTTTCATTCCTGATTTTCGTTATTTGGGTTTTTTCTTCTTTTTTTGTTAACTTAGCCAATGGTTTGTCTATTTGTTTATCTTCTCAAAACCTAACTTTTTGTTTCATTGACCTTTTGTACCATTTTTGTGTCTTTATATCATTTAATTCTGTTCTGATTTTAACTATTTCTTTCCATCTACTAACTTTGGGATTGGATTGTTCTTATTTTTCTAGTTCTTTGAGGTGTTGTGTTAGGTTGTTTACATGAAATCTTTCTATTTTTTGTGTGTATGCATTTATTGCTATAAACTACCTTCTTAGTACAGATTTTGCAGTTTACCACAGGTTCTGATATAATGTGTCTGTATTTTTGTTGGTTTCAAGAAATTTTTTGATTTTTTCTTTAATTTCTTCTTGGACCAATAGGTCATTCTGGAGCCTTTTGCATAATTTCCAGTTATTTCTATAGTTTCCAGTGCTTTGTTTGTTGTTGATTTGTAGTTTTAATCTATTGTGGTCTGAAAAAATACAAGAAATAATTTCAAAATTATTATTTTTAAAAATTTCTTTAGACTTGATTTGTTATCCAACATGTGGTCTATCCTGAAGAATGTTCCATGTGCTGATGAGAAGAATGTATATTCTATAGTTGTTGGATGAACTGTTCTTTGAATATCTGCCAGGTCCAACTGGTCTAAAATATGATATAAATCCTGTGTTCCTCTGTTGATTTGTTGCTTGGATGATCTGTCCTGTACTGAGAGATAGGTATTCTGGTCCCATACTATCATGTATTGGGATTTATCTCTTTCTTTAAGTCTAATAATATTTGCTTTATACATCTGGATGCTCTGATGTTGGTGCGTATACTTTTGTGACTAGTATGTCTTCCTGCTGAGTAGATCACTTTATCATTATATAGTGGGCTTCCTTGTATTTTTTTTTAAGTTTTTGGTTTAAAGTCTACTTTATCCAAATAAGAATAGCTACTCCTACTCGTTTTTGGTTTCTATTTGCATGGCATATCTTTTTCCATCCCTTCAATATTAGTCTGTGTTTGTCTTTACAGGTGAGAGGAGTCTCCTGAAGACAGCATATATTTGCATCTAGCTTTTTAAACCAGTCCTTGAATCTGTGTCTTTTGAGTGGGGAGTTTAGTCCATTTACATTTAGGGTTGCTATTGAGAGGTATTGTCTTACTCCTGGCATTTTATCACTTTTTGTTTAGATGTTTTAAATATCTTTTGTTCCCTTCTTCCACTTTTATTATTTGTCCTCAATGTTTGATATTTTTCTGAGGAGATAATATTTACTTTCTTTTATATTTCTCATTTGCATTTGCATTTTACCAGTGGGTTTTGTTCTTTCTTGTGTATTTGTGGTGGTAATTAACGTTTTTCAGATTCCAGATGCAGGGCACCCTTGAGAATTTCTTTCGTGGCTGGTCATGTGGTTTGAACTCCCACAGCTTTTGTTTGTCTGGGAAGTACACTATTTCTCACTCATTTCTAAAGGATAGTCTTGCTGGGTGAATTAGACTGTTTCTGTTGCTTACAACAGAATACCTGAAACTATGTAATTTATAAAGAAAAGAGGTTTATTTGGCTTAAGATTCTAGGACATCTGCATCTGGAATCTGCCTTAGGCTGCTTCTACTCTTGGCAGAAAGTGGCAGGTAGCTGGTAGGTGCAATATCACACAGAGAGAGGAAGTGAGAGAGAGAACGAGCAGGAGGTGTCAAGGTCCTTTAAACAACATGCTCTCACAGGAACTAAGAGTGCAAGAACTCATTCACTACCTTCACCCCAGGGAGGGCCTTAATGTATTCATGAGAGATCTACTCCCAATGACCTAACAGCTCCCAATACTTCCACACTGGTGATCAGATTTTGACATGAGCTTTGGAGGTACAACATATCCAAATTCTATCACTGGCTGGAGTATATTTGGCT
Organism: Cynocephalus volans; assembly: GCF_027409185.1. Taxonomy (NCBI): domain Eukaryota; kingdom Metazoa; phylum Chordata; class Mammalia; order Dermoptera; family Cynocephalidae; genus Cynocephalus; species Cynocephalus volans. The sequence goes on along the minus strand of NC_084478.1, from coordinate 35,534,997 downwards.
GTCAATTTTTTTTCTTTTACTATTTTAAATATTTTATACCATTTTCTTCTCACCTGTAAACTTTGAGGATTTGAGAAGTCTGCTGTTAGTCTGATGGGGGCTCCCTCATAAGAGACTTGACACTTTTTTCTTGATGCTTTATGGATTCTCTCTTTATCTTTGAGCTTTGCCAGTTTGACTCTAGTGTGTCTGAGAGAGGATCTTTTTGTGTTGTTTTCTTTTTTTATTTTAAATTCTCAATATACATTGTAGTTGATTTTCTTGTCCCTTTACCTGTTGCTCTATCCTCCCTCCTTTACTCCCTTCCCCCCGACTACATCATATCTGTTCACTTGTCTTAACAAGTTCAAGGAATTGTTGTGATTGTTGCATCTTCTTCCCCCCCACACCCTTTATTTGTTTGTTTATTTGTTTATTTATTTATTTATTTATAGCTTCCACAGTTCAGTGAGAACATGTGGTATTTCTCTTTCTGTGCCTGACTTGTTTCACTTAATATAATGTTCTTTGGACTGAATCTGTCTGGGGGTGTTTGAGCTTCCTGGATCTGAAGGTCTGTGTCTCACTGTATCCATGGACAGTTTTCCATTATTATTTCCTTTAATATATATTCAATGCCTTTACCTTTCTCCTCCCCTTTTATAACACCCAAGAATTGGATGTTTTTGTGCTTAGTCTTGTCTACTAACTCTTAGACTTTTTCACTTTAAAAATTCTTTTTTTTTGGTCTGCATGGGTTATTTTGTAAAGACCATCTCCAAGACCAAAATTCTTTCTTCTTCTTATTCTAGTTATCTGCTTGAGTTATTCATTGTATTTTTTATTTCATTGAATGAATCCTTCAGTTCCAGGAGTTCTGCAGCATTCTTTTTAAGATATTAATCTCTTTGTAAATTTCTTCCTTTGTATCCTGCATAATTTTCTTCATTTTATTGCATTGCCTAGCTGAGTCTTCTCTTATGTCATTGAGTTTCCTTAAGATTGTCACTTGGAATTCCTGTTTAGTCATTTCAAGGATTTCTTGTTTTGTAGGGTCTGGTACTTGAGAATTACTATATTCCTTTGGCAGTGTCATATTTTCTTGTTTTTTCATATCTCTACAGTGATTTCTGGTCATCTAGCTGATCCGTTGCTTCTTCCATTACTGTGGAATGGACTTTGAGGAGAAAGACTTCCTCTTCTTTTTCTACGCACCTCTGGTGACTCTCCTTTTGTTAGTCAGTCGAGTATGCAGCAGGCCACCTGCATAGTGATTGTGGCTGCTACTGTGGTGGCAAGCTATTCTTTCAGAGGTAGAAGCTGTGGTGGCTGTTGTGGACCACCTCCCCGGGAGTGGTTTGGTGTCTCCCTGTCCTGGTGGTGGTGCTTCTCCTGCTTTCTGTGCAGGTGGGGGTGTTGGGGATGTCCAGGACTTTTCTCTGACTTGGGCCTCCCTCTACAAGCAGTGGTGCTCCTTCTGCTTTTGCGTGGGGGGGGGGGGGTCCCTGTCTTATTTCTTTTCATTTCTGTTTATTTTATTCTTAGATTTAAAATCAATGAATTTATCATCATAATTCTGTCCTTTACTTGTCTATCAAAAGTAGAAGATAGGATAGAGGTGAAAGATTATTTACAGAATGGAAGGACAAATAACTTTATATATCACATAATACTATTTCCAAAGTCTGGCATATGGAATTCCTAACTGGCAGGGGTTTCTTTTTTGTTTGCTTGTTTTGTTTTGTTTTATTGTTAGCCTTGGCTTCCTATATCAGAACTCTTTTCCTAAAAATCAAGATATAGCTAATAATTTCTCTCATATCTTCTTTGATCCATTTCCAGATTCTTTCAATAAGCTGGTCTCTCAGACACCAAAGAAAATTAAAAATATTTTTTTAAAAGTCTTAAAATGAAATAGCTATGTTACATTAGTATTCAGAACAATGTATGCTCCCTATTGTTTGGAAATTTGCCATTTTTTTTTTCTTTAGCTTGATCTGACTCAAAGCCCTTTCAACTGTATTTTCCAACAGAAAAGTACTTTCTATCCTCTAAAGTTATTTTGAAACTCCATCTTTAGCAATAAACAGAGCCTTTGAAATAGGTGTTTTTCTTGCCGATCCTTTCAGGTCTCAGATCAAGTCCTTAGGCAGGGTTGAAGGTCAAGGCCCCTCTGCTTCTTTCTGTACATGTATGTGTGTGTTGGCCATGGTTGAAGAGAAGATTTATCTTTCTCTTTCCTGAGGAAATATTCAGGAATAGAAGTTTTGGACTTTTTTTTTCCTCCCATAACATTATATTACATTAAATCTCCACTTTGGCTGGGAAATGAAAAATTGACAAGTTCTTTGTATAAATACAGCTTTTAAAATAATAGGATATTATTGCACTTTTGACAACTTGCCAAATATATTTACTTAAAAGATAAATCACCTATTAAACAATAGGATATGTGGTATAGCAGTATAAATAGCTAGGTATACTATTTTCTGATCAACATGTGTTTTCTCTCACACTGAGAGTAAATAATAAGCTCTGTGTGTTTGAAAATAAACCCAGCTGTCAAATAATTAAACTTTAGCACAATTAGAAACCAAATAAGCATGTCATCATTATATTCGAGAATTTTTGATTTTTACGTGATTATTACTATTTACACATTAATTTCAATTTCAAGAAACCTTTAGAAAAATATGTAAGGCCCTCAATTTTTATGAGTATTTATTATAAATACAAATTTTGATCAAAAATTTCTACAAATGTACTATTTCCAATTTCTAAAAAAAAAAACTGGTTTTGTGTATTCTGCAATTTTTCTTGAACACTAAATGTGAGTCTAATCAAGCGTTCTGTCTTCAGCTTTTCTCCTCTCATTTAGTGACCTTATCTACTTTGACATGAACTGTGACCTCTTTTTCTCCAGAGGTTTTGATTCAAGTTTCCAAAGGTTTATTTTATGTCTCTATTTCTCGAACATTCCAAATGTTAAAACTCATTATCTTTTCTACTAAAGTTGCTTTTCCTCTTGGCTTTCTTAAATAAATAAGTAAATAAAAGCATTATCATTGTTGCTGTTACCCAGGTTTAAAAATTTAGAATCAGTGGTGATTTTGTTCTTCACAGTTGCTCCATACACACTATTAGTTATCTCTTCACATGGAATTTAGTTCCCCAGTTTCTTTTCAATCTACTACCTTCTTTCCTCTCTCACTCATCCTTGTGCTACAAGACCTTATTTTTCCCTTAATTATTAAAATAAACTTTTTACTGTTTTCCATATTCAATCTGTATTAAATTAACTTGATAAGCTAATTATCCTTTGCTACTGCTCTACTGTTATTGTAAATATGTTCAAGATATAAAGGAAAACAGGAACATAAAGAGGAGGGGACAGAAGATATACATAAAGACTCAAGTTAAATTTTAAAAAGTGAAAATTACAATATTTAAAATAAAAAATCCACTGCCTGAAATTACATGAGAACAGACCTGCACAGGAAAAGATCAAGGAGATGAAGACATAGCAATACAAATTATCCAAAATGAAGCACAGGGAGAGGAGGAAAAGGCTCAGTGAACTGTATGGGAGTATCAAGTGGTATAGAATATGTGTAGTTAAAGTTCCAGGCAAACAAGAAGGTCAGGATGAGAGATAAAAAAATAATTTTAAAGAAACAGTATCAAAACAGTCACAGATTTGAGAAATTATAAACTGATAGACCCCAGAACCTCAGTGAACCACAAATACATACATATGAACACATACACACACACACACACACACACACACACACACAAGCTCATCATAATAAAATTTCAGAAAGCAGTGATACAAAATGTTAAAGTAGCCAGAAATTCCACTCCTAGGAATTTCCCCAAGACAACTCAGACAGGAAGTAATTTTGCATTATTAGATCAAAAGTGCATGATACTGGGTTGATGGAGGTTTGCAATTGCTTGACCTCAGGGAAATAAGAGAGGGCCTCAAAGATAAGGCAACTGGGAAGATTAAAAGAATGTGGATCTTTTTTTTTTTTTTTTTTTTTTTTTTTTGTCTTTTTGTGACCGGCCACACCATGCTCAGCCAGTGAGTGCACCGGCCATCCTTATATAGGATCTGAACCCATGGCGGAAGCACTGCCGCGCTCCCAGCGCCACACTCTCCCAAGTGCGCCATGGGGTCAGCCCAGAATGTGGATCTTGTTACTGGAAAAGAGATAGAAGATAGAAACCTGTTTTCATGGACTAGGCAACAATCCATACTAAAAGCAAGATTGACTTAATGTTGAGTGACCTAAGTGATAGTCCCATAAGTTCTTCCCAGCATAGGATGCAAGAGAGGAATTAATTATATTGCATTAGGTTTCACCTAAATTTTTCATATCTCCCAGCATTTCTGGATCTGAGCTGGTAAATTGTTGGGAAAGGAGAAGAAGACAAAGAGTTGGAACCGGGTTGAGTAGTCTGGGAAGTTCTTTGAGACTAAGAATAGTTTTTTGGTTATCTTGAGTCAGTTATTCCTAAAGTGCTGTCTGGTGCAGTATATATTTGCAGAGTATGAGAAATATATAATTACTATTCTGGCTGAAGGGATGATGAGAGGACCATAGATTGTGAAGCATTAGGCAATTGACTAATAGATTGTTACTTCTCAGGGGATCGTTCCCATGTAAAGCAGGACACCAGAAAGTGACTGGAGTTAACAGAAAGGAGAGGCCAATTTTCTCTCTAAATAGTTAGGTTTTTTAAAAAGTCCACTTCAAAAATCACAGGAAGGTGAGCAAACTGTTACCTGACATGAAACCATGACAAAAGTCCTGCTAAAAGAACCAAAAAAGTAAAGTGAGAGTTTGAGAGCTGGAGCTTGGTGGGTGTGGTATGTTTCAGGATCATAACATGCCAGATACTAGTTTGAGGACAATGAAACTAACCGCAAAGTTCATTTGTTTCTGAGTATACAGCTCTTGCTCACTCAGGAAAGATTGACTGAGGCCTGAGTGATGAAGATGTATTTTTATTTTATTTTATTTTATGTTTCATTTTTTTTTTGAAACATAATTGATTACATACATTTGTAGGGTACATATGTGACTATTAGTACATGTGTACAAAATGTGATCAAATCAGGATAATTAGTACACTCATGTTTACAAAATGTAATCAATCATTGTGACCCTGAACTAATTTCTCACTAACCCTCTCCCCCTCCCCCTTGCATACCTCTAATAATCACATTTATGTTCTCTTTTTTTGAAAGTTCACTGTATTATTGTGATTCTTTCTTTCTTTCTTTTCTTTCTTTCTTTCTTTCTTTATTTTAGATCTCACTTATGAGTGAAGATATGCAGTGTTTCCCTTTTTGTCTCTCTTCTATTCTATTCTATTTCACTTAAAATAATTTTCTCTAAATTGATCCACATTGTTGTGAATGGCAGAATTTCATTCTTTTTTATGGCAAAGTAATATTCCACTGAGTATATATACAACATTTTTCTCATCCAGTTGTCCATCCATGGACATTTAAGTATGTTACAACTCTTGGCTATTGTAAATAGAGCTGCAGTAAACATGGGAGTACAGGTATCCCTTTGACATGATGATTTCCATTCCCTTGGGTATATCCCTAGCAATGAGATTGCCAGATAGTATGGCAGTTCTATCTGTAGTTGTTTTAGGAAACTCCATACTGTTTTTCATAATTGATGCACTAATTTACAGTCCAACCAACAGTGTAGGAAGGTTCCCCTTTCTCCACATCCTCGCCAACATTTGTTGTTCACTGTATTTTTGATAATGGCCAGTCTAACTGGCATGAGATGATATCTCAGTGTGGTTTTGATTTGCAGTTCTCTGATGATTAGTTATGTTGAGCATTTTTTCATGTGTCTGTTGGCCATTTGTATATCTGCTTTTGAGAAATGTTTATTCAGTTCCTTTGCGCATTTTTTAATTGGGTTACTTATTTTCTTACTGTTGAGTTGTTGGAGTTCTTTGTATATTCTGGATATTAATCCTTTGCTGGATGCATAGTTCACAAATATTTTCTGCCATTTTGTAGGTTGTCTTTTCACTCTGTTAATTGTTTCTTCTGCTGTGCAGAAGCTTTGTGCTTTCATATAATCTCATTTGTTAATTTTTTCTTTTGTTTATGTTTTTGAAGTCATATGTGTAAAGTCTTTGCCCAGTCCTACATCCTGAAGTGTTCCACCTATGGTTTTTTTTAGGAGTTTTATAGTTTCAGGTCTTATATTTAAGTTTTTAATCCATTGTGAGTTGATTTTGGTATATAGTGAGATGTACAAATGTAGCTTCATTTTTCTTTATATGGATGTCCAGTTTTCCCAGCACCAGGTATTGAAGAGGCAGTCTTTTCCCCAAAGTATATTCTTGTTGCCTTTGTCAAAGATCAGGTGGCTGTTAAGTATGTTGGTTGAGTTTTGGGTTCTCCATTCTGTTCCATAGGTCCAAGTGTCTGTTTTTATGCCAGTACCATGTTGTTTGGGTTATTATGGCTTTGTAGTACAATTTGATGTCAGTGAGTGTTATGCCTCCAGTTTTATTTATTTATTTACTCAAGATTGCTTTGTTTTCTAAGTCTTTTGTTGTTCCACATGAATGTTAGGTTTTTTTTTTCTATTTCTGTGAGGAATGTCATTGGTATTTGATGAGGATTGCATTGAACCTGTACATTGCTTTGGGTAGTAAGGACTTTTTCACAAGGTTAATTTTTCCAATCCAAGAGCATGGAATGTCTTACCATCTTTTTGTGTCCTTTTTAATTTCTTTCAGCAGTGTTTTGTAGTTCTCATTATAGAGATCTTTCACTTCCTTGGTTAAATTGATTCCTTGGTATTTCATTTAGGGGGGTGACTATTGTAAATGAGCTTGCTTTCTTGATTTCTTTTTCTGCTAGTTTGTTATTGGAGTATGTGGAAGATTCATAAAGCAAATGTACCTCACAGGGCCTGGTTTTCCAAAGCCTTGCAGTTTCAAATATTGACATTGTGGAGGACAGGAAATTTTCCTCAGGCTATAAAGTCTCCGGTCTAAGATAAATATTTGTGGCACAGAAAGGTTGCTGGCTCATGGACAGACTAGTTACTGATTGATATGAAAAGATACTGAGAAATTGCTGTAAGAAGGGAATGTTTGCTAAGATCAAGCTTTTGTTGGTGGACCACTTAATTGCCTTAATGGAATGTCATCTGACTTGTTTCTCTGAAAGTTACCAGCCTATATTGTTAAACTATAACCCCATCTATGTTCTCTTCCTGTAACTTCCTGGTCTGGAGAATAAATGCAGGAAGAGAACCCCAATTCGTGGTTAATTTCCCAAGGAAGTAATGCCTCTCACTTGAGGGTTCCAGGGGAGATTAACCACTTTGGGGTCTCTCACTGCTCAGAAGAGATGGGCTTTGAGTAATCCTTTGTGGCTGCATCACCCAGGGGAAGTTGGGTGACAAATCCATGGGGGGCAAAGCAACAGGAGTATCAAAAGCAACTGATTTTTGGTTGTTGATTATGTATCCTGCAACTTTACTGAAATTGTTTATCAGCTCTAAGAATTTTTTGGTAGAGTCTTTAGAGTTTTCTGCATATAGGATGATGTCATCTGCAAACAGAAACAGTTTGACTTCATCTTTTCCAGTCTGGATACCCTTTATTTCTTTTTCTTGCCTAATTGCTTTGGCTAGTACTTCCAATACTGCGTTACATAAGAGTGGTGAGAATTGGCATCCTTGTCTTCTTCCAGAATGAAATTGGCAATGTGTTTGCCATATATGGCTTTTTTGTGTGTTGTAATACTTTCGTTCTATACCTAATTTGCTAAGAATCTTTATCATGAAGGGATGTTGAATTTTGTCAAATATTTTTCTTCATCTATTGAGATAAACATATGGTTTTTGTTCTTGATTTTGTTAAATTTTTAGATTAGAGTTCTACAAACCCTGAAAGGAAGAGTGGAGTCCAAACTTTGGGCAGGATTGAACTGGAGAGGACAAATATTGCCATGATTTGGGATAGCTTGGAAACTTTGTGATATCATTGTTTAATGTGACCTCAATAACTTTTGCTTTTCTTCATTAGTTCCTCTTATTCAGTCATTACCTATGTTTTGGATGCTTATTCTATGCAAAATGATTCCTTACAGTCTGCACTTAAATAACCTCTCCCACCCCCTTTTTAAATTCTGACACTTTTGGCCAATGTCTCCTCTTGAGTAAATAATTCATCTCTTGATATTTGCTTAAAGTGACACAAATTATCAAAATTCTCCCCCATCTCAACAGATGAATCCCATGTTGCCACCTAATGTCCATTAATTGAGTCTTTATTTCAGTGTCTCTGGAAGTCTCCCTAGCTCAGGGGATCTCTACATCTTTTCATATGTGTATATGTGAAGTTGCCATGGCATACTTTGTATGTCTTCTCTTCCATAATAAATTCATACTGGGTTATGATTTATACTCTAAGTTCACAGAGCATGAACTATATCCATTTAGTTTCTTAATTTATTTTAATGGATTGTAAATTATAAACATGTATAATCCTTGGTATTCCTTTTGAAAAAATTTTTTACTTCAATATATTTTCAAAAATTACTAATCTTGTTACAACCTTCATTTTCTTCTTTGTTACTATCACGAATGAAGTAGAAAATTGTCTTAATCTGCCTATGTATATATGTTTAGTGATAAGTATGAAGAAATTCTTAGAGAGAATTAAAATGCAGGCCTTGATAAAGTTGTTTAAATTGCAAAGTCTATATTCGCCATAAGGAAATATTAACATAAATATATATAATTTCATGCAACTTGATAACAGCTATGGTTTTTTACTGTACAGGAACAAATCTCTAGTAAGATTTACTCATCTTGAAGTTTTATGAGACATGTAACTGTCTTATATTTTTGC